>NC_043709.1:17402922-17428691 GCF_006229205.1 Suricata suricatta | reverse complement strand
TATCCATTTTGAGTTTATTTTTGTGAATGGTGTCAGGAAATGGTCTAATTTCATTTTTCTACATGTTGCTGTCCAGCTCTCCCAACACCGCCTGTTGAAGAGGCTATCTTTTTTCCATTGGACCCTCTTTCCTGCCTTGTCAAAGATTAATTAGCCATATACTTGTGGGTCCAGTTCTAAGTTTTTATTGCATTTAGTTGAGTCAGTTTCAACTCTGTCATATTCATTATCCATTTGCTTGAAAATTCTTTGATCTAGAGCAATCTTACAATAAACAAATAGTTCTCTTACAAACTTTTGCTTTTATTGATAACTCATTTACTTTCTCTTAGGACAATGAATTGTAGGAAAAAGCACTCTGAGTAAACTTGTGCTCAAATAAACATTTTATTGCAGCCCGTAATTCCCTGAGTACATCTCCCCATGAAGATGATTCAGACTTGTTTCATGCCAAATCAACAGTATTACAGCAACAGAAGTTCTTCCATTTTGATATGTTTTACATTGTTCAGTAAGTGCAGATGCTAGAACACCTTTGTGGAGCTCAGCTGTGATTTACCTCAACACCCAGTGGAAATTCACCTGACTCCAAGTGAATCATAAGGGCCCTCAACATTCCACGGGAGTTCAAATCTCAGCACTTAGAAGAATCATTTTAATATTGCTGCTATGGGGAGTCTGGGGGTATCATTAATCATTATAAAACCATTATTGGATAGAAATTTAACATTTTTTTAGTACAGTAAAGATTCTCCCTTCTCCCAACTTACACCTACACACACACACACACACACACACACACACACACACACCAATTTTTTAAAGAACATTTGTTTCCAGTTTTATTAGTTATAGCAATGAATGAATGAATAGATTTCTCAATCATTAAGGTATCTTCTCCGAAAAAAATCAAAGTAAAACAAGTTACAGCTCAAAGTTGAGCTGGAGTTAGCGTATAATGAAGACCCTCTGAGCATTCACCACACACTGGGAAGTGATACTATCTAATGGAATACTTTTCACAGACAAAAAAACACAAAAAATGCCAGTTATTTTTTTTCTTAAACACCTGTCAGTTGGCCTTTCTGAGGGTTGCTTGCGAATTAGCCACAGAGATGCGCCGCAAGGCCATCAGGTCTCATTCTCCACGTGCTGGCTTCAGAAGGTCTTCCCGGCTCCAGGGCCACCCGTCTGCAGCACAGCTGAGCACGCCCATGGTGCTGCTTTGCCAGTGGGACTCCCGTGACAATCATGATTCAGAATTCCTCAAATCGTCATAAACCCACTAACGTAAGGGGTGGGGAGACACGTTAGAGATGATCTGGAACAGCCTTTTCCTTTTACAAAAGAGGAAACTGAGATTCAGAGAGGAAGTCATTGGCCCAGGTCACACAACTAGACGGTGCTGGATGCGACACTGTTACTTAGACCCTCCTCCCTGAGGAGAGCCCTTTCCAGCACAGTGTGCCACCTCTGGGTGAGTGAGGGACACCACCAAGGCTGGTGTGATCTGGGTAGCCTCCGGTCCCTACCTTCCCTCTTTCCCTTGAAATCACTACAATCAAACTCACGTTTACCCCCCCTTGTTTACAGCTCTACGTAAATGAGGCTCCCATAAACTACACCAACGCAGCCACTGACAAGGGAGTGATCCACGGTTTGGGGAAAGTTCTGGAAATTCAGAAGAACAGATGTGACAATAACGACACTACTATTGTACGAGTAAGTTATATCCAAGGCCAATGATGCAATTGGCTTAGTTTTTTATAAATTTTTTAAGCTTAAGGTTCATCTATCAGGGCATCTCAATTCCACTGAAAAACGCTGAGCAAGCATCTCTGATGTACAAAACAGCAGAATCAGCTGGGATCTACAAAGGCAAATAAGACATGATCCCTACCCTCAACAGACTCACAATCTAGTGCGATAAATTGTACCTTGAGTACCTGGGAATCTGCCTGGGGGGTTGTACTGAGCAGAATTCTGAAGCCATGGTCTTGGTCAAAGGGGAAACATGCGATGCCTTGCACAGGATCGGAGAGGAGGCTACGGTGCACCCAGGGCAGATGTTGGCCAAACCTGGTCTACTAGGAGAGAAAATATAGCGATGGATGATTTCAGTGTAACGTAAGATGCAGTAACAGAGACTTTTCACTTCAGTCCTTGCGATGGTGTAGGATCTTTCTGAAATAGTAATAGCTACTGGCATTTTGGGGGCACTTTTACGTGCCAGGCACCGCACATATTTTATATGGTTTTATACAGGTTCATACACATGTTACATGTATCATGCTCACAACACCCTACAGAATAGGTACTATTACTATCCCGATTTTACAGATGAGGAAATCGAGCCACAGAGAGGTTAAGCAATGCCGCAGCTTCACAGAGCTAGCAAGTGGCAGACAAAGAGTTAAAATCCAGGCAGTCTGGCCCCAGAGCCAGAACCATGAATAACAATACTATCCTGTTGCGTGCAAGCCAAGTTAAGAGCTAGTCACACTGACCTCTTCCTGTTCTAGGAACGGGTCACATTTAAAATTTTCTGTCATTCTTACCTTGGGCTCCTTGTTTTATAATAGTGTCTGTTAGCTGCTCCCGGACCCCTCAGCTCCCAGGTGCTCCCAGGCTGGGCCTCGTGTGTGACACATGCTCTCAGTCTGGGGATCTCGACCAAGTCACTAAATGTTGGGTGTTTCAGGAGGGAGGGGGGCTGTTGTTAAAGGAACCGGGATGTAAATGAGAAAAGAGGATAATGAGCATCAGGAGAGCAGAGGAAAGCAAGGCTGAGACATTCAAGGCCTCAAGTAAATGAACTGGGAAGAGGCTGACCCCATGAGCTTCTCTAATACCTTGCTGAGTTTCAATTCTGTATCCTAAACCTTCAGCTCCAAGGTCTGGGAAATATTTTGCACTAAAAGCAATAACCATGAAATGTTCACTTTGCCTCTGTGTTTTACCAAGGGAAGATGTGGGAAGTGTTCCCAGCAGCTGACCTGCCCGGTTGGAACTAAACCACTAGTAAGTATTTGGTCATCTTTGGTCAGGTAGTTTCCAGACCCTAGGAGGTCCAAATTAGGAAATGAACCACAAGCATGCCTCATTTTCTCACCCTCATCCTTGTACCAGGCTTTAATTTAATGTTACCTTTTTATATTATATTCACCTAATTTTACCCTCTTATATGCATCTTTCTAAAGTCTTGAGTCCATTTTTGGGGGACTGAAGCAAAATTTAATTAGTACATAAGTAGAAGCCAGGCTTCACATCACTCGATGCACAATGCAGGAAGGGATTTTCACTTTCTACATCTTGCACATCCCAGAGGCCATTGAGAGGATATGAGCAAGAAAGCTTATCCGAGAAGGCAGACTCTGAATCCAAACAACATCCAGTCTGGATCAGTTTCACTTGCCTGGTTTCCTTTTAGTTGAAGTTACAACTTTTTCTAAAAAACAGATGGCAAATTCGAGAGAAGTAAACATGTCTTCGAATTAATTACTAATCTGTTTCTTGTAGCTATTTATTATAAGAGCCAGTCTTGATAATGTTCCAGTCGTTACCAAAAAAAAAAAAATAAAATAGATGAAGGGTGCCTGAGTGGCTCAGTCGGTTAAGCATCCAACTTGGGCTAAGGTCATGATCTCACGGTTCGTGGTTCGAGCCCTGCATCAGGCTCTGTGCTGACAGCTGAGAGCCTGGGGCCTGCTTCAGAGTCTGTCTCCCTCTCTCTCTGCCCCTCCCCTGTTCATCCTTTGTTTCTCTCTCTCTCTCTCTCAAAACTAAGCATAAAATAAAAAAAAAATAGATGCTTATGCACCTTCCATAGCATGAGAATAAACACTTTTAAAGATGGAGCACCAGGGTGGCTCGGTGAAGCATCCAACTCTTGGTTTCAGCTCAGCTCATGATCTCAGGGTCGTGAGATCGAGCCCTTCCACAATGGGCATGGAGCTTGCTTGGAATTCTCTCTCTTTAAAGAAAGAAAAGGAAGGAAGGAAGGAAGGAAGGAAGGAAGGAAGGAAGGAAGGAAGGAAGGGAGGGAGGGAGGGAGGGAGGGAGGGAGGGAGGAAGGAAGGAAGGAAGGAAGGAAGGAAGGAAGGAAGGAAAAAGGGACGAACTTATAGTGATAACAATGGTGATTCTCTCACTGGAGTTTCAATCTGGTGCATCACAGGACACTTTTATCTAGTTTACAGCTTTTCCTAACTTGAGTTAGTTTCTAGACAGAAGTTCTTCTTACAGAGTACCACCTTAAGGCATCATAATTTGGATTTTGCCTCCTGTTCACTTCTGGCAGCCAACATTGTGTTTTTGTGTCTCCTTTCTTACAAAGCAGCTCCAAGAAACGCACCCCCTCCCTTTCCAGAACATTTCAGTCAGAAAAACAGCAATATGTCACCCACCTACTTGCTCTTGGAGATTGGAACTTTTCCTTCTCCAAAGCGTCAGCATGATCGTTTCTATCGCACAGGGTGAAGAGACGAGGAGATGCATCTACAGCTTCTACTTCATGGGCAAGCGGTCCCTGTTCATTGGGTGCCAGCCAAACTGCGTGAAGACCATCATTGTGAGTACAAGGATTGAATTGCCCTTCCAACTCCTGCAGCAGATGGCGAAGTGCAATCATGTCACAGTTTGCAGATGCCGCCATTCCTTCTGCCTCTCCTCTTCCTCATTCCCATTGTCATTGTCATTCGAGGGAGCAATGGGACCGGTAAAACTCAGGCCAGCCCTGTAAGTCAGGAAACAGGTAAAAGCTGCAATATCCAACTGCATGGTTAAGAAACAGAAGGGCTGAGAAGCTAGAAGGACCATCCCATTGTGGCAACAGGGTGAAATGCCCCGTGCGTGGGCTTGCAGGCAAAGGGATGGAGGAGACGGCCCACTTCCCAAGGAAAGAGAAGCTGGTGCACCTGCTGGTTTAGAAAACAGGACCCTGGAGCTCAGTGCATCTGTGCTGTTGCTTTGGAATCTACAGGAAAATTCTTTATACGGCCCTGCCCTGCTTCTCTCCCAGAAGACTAGGCACAGCCTCTGCCTGTCCTACAGAAAGCAAGGTGGTCTGGCCCGTAAGCTGCAGAAGACTTTGTGGATTTGTGGTTTTGGTTTTGGTTTTGGTTTAGTTTGGGTTTTCAAGGATCCAGAAATGGTTTATTGGAACACAGCCGTGCTCATTCATATTTTTAAAAGTAGAATTAACATTCAGTGTTATATCCCTTTCACCTGTACAACACAGTGATTCAACAATTCTGTAGGTGGAATCTAAAAATAAAACAAAGGAATCAAGACACAAGCCAAAAACAGACCCTTAAAACACAAAGAACACTGTTGCCACGGGGGAGGTGGGGGCTGGCGGTGGGGTGAGTGAAACAGGCGAAGGGGATTGAGGTACAAACTCCCAGTTATGAAATAAGACGCAGAGATGAAAAGTACAGCATAAGAACTGTAGTCAGTAATAGTGTAGTAAGGCTGTATGGTGACAGAGGGTGACTGCGCTCACTGTGACCACCACTGAGCAACGTGGCCATTTGTGTTTTGGAGAACTCAAGATTGAAGGCAGAGGTGATGGGGATTAAAGATGACGCTTACCATGACGAGCCCTGAGTAATATGCACAATTGTCCAATCACCTTTCTGTACACCTGAAATTACTAGATTAAAATTTTTTAGAAAAATACAAAAAATAAAAATAAAAGCACACAGCCAGGAGGGCTTCCCTTAACTCCAAGAGATTCATTTATAAAATGCCAAAGGCTTCCCCTGCATAGACGGCTCATCCTCAGAAGCAGGGAGCGTGAAATAACGCACCCAGGAAAGGGCCCCGGGGTCCCGGACGGCGCCCCCAGCATCCCCCACATTGCTCTTTCCTCTGTGCCCGCTGCCCACCTTGCCCGCTGGTCTTCGTCCTGTCTCCAGCTGGCTTTTCCGCCTTCCCTCCCTCCTGCCCGCCCCCCCTTCCTGCTCCACGCACCTATCACGTGCAGCCAAAGCTCGTGCGCGTGCATGGCCTCCCCAGGACCAGGCCTCCGCGGGGCAAAACCCGGAGGTGGAGGTGCGGCCGAGCCCAGCCTTGTCCCTCGATTGCAGACCAGAGAATGCTGTGCCGGCTTCTTTGGCCCCCAGTGCCAGCCCTGCCCAGGGAGAGCCCAGAACGTCTGCTTTGGAAACGGGATCTGCTTCGACGGACTGAACGGCACGGGCGCGTGCCAGTGTGGAGAGGGCTTCGGGGGCACGGCCTGCGAGACCTGCACCGAGGGCAAGTATGGCCCCCACTGCGACCAAGGTGCGCACCCTCCTCCCCACCCAGGGGGGCTCTGCGCGAAACCCACCCGGGCCCCGCGACCAAAGAGCCGTCTGGATCCTCGAGCACTCCCTCACCCACCTGCCCAGGCAGGAGAACCAGAGTCCCCCCCGTTATCATGCGGATTGTTAAGAACGTCCGTGTTGTGTGAGACACATAGAACAGTGTTTCCAAACGTTTTCAGCCCCTAACTGGACCTACCAAACCACCCCCAATCTGTTCGTGGAAGTTCCCCAACCAACCACATGTTTCCGTATTTGCCTGTGCGCACCGATCCTCATGGTTACCCTCTCAGGTTTGGACGTCGCTTGATACTTTAAAATACCCGCTTGTGCACCGTATCTCATTTAGTCCACGCAGGAATCTTACATACTAGGGGGTTCTTGTACCCATCTTGCAGATGAGTATATTAAGGAGAGCTGAATGACCTCCCCCAGGGTCACACCTGCTGAGAGGCAGACCGGAGATTTGAATGCATACCTTGCTTGGCTCCAAAGCCTTGCTCTTCAATCCTGCTGTCCTTTATGTAAAGATTACTCTATTAATTCACCTTCAGCAAGCCATATGCTGTAAGCTGTTTTCACAAAACCATCATCTGTTTGCATTCTCCGACCCTGACTTCCTTGTGCGCAGAGACACACACACATTGGGTAGAAGTCCCCTAATCCAAAACAGGGAAGCGAGGAGTTCCTCTCCCCTGCACTAAATTGGACCTGGCTATCCCTGTTTTATCAGCGGCTTGTCCCAGCCAGACAAATCAATACATAATTGAATCATTATAATTGGAACATATGCTGGATAGTTGGAGTTACAGTGCTGATTCTTTCTGTCGTTTGGAAACATTTTCTACTTCCATTGGTGTGGGACTTCCTACCTTGTGATCCATAAATGACCTTCATGGGGTCATGGGGTCTAGCAAAGGCCCAAAGCTAAAACCTTTTCTCAGGGGAGGGCACCCAAAGCCTCCAACCAGTTCTCAGACGCCCATGACACTGCTGCGTAACAAAGGAATTGGCATCTCCATATTGTTCAAGAGGGCAGCGCCACACCGGGGCTCTGTAAGCCTAGTGGACAAACCTTAGGGAACACGCATGGTCCTATCCCAGGCCGTCTCACACAACCCGGAATCCTCAGATAGCTTTAGCTGAGGACACTCAACCTGCTTGGGCCACCAACCCACAGTGCTACACGGTCCCATGACCGTGGTCTGTCATGACCCGATTCAGTTCTATCTCCTGTCTCTGCCCTCCTTGTGAATCCAGTCCTCCGTTAAAGACAGTGATTCTCTGGAACCAGGTTGGAGAAATAAATACCTTTCATAGGACGTGACACTTTATAGTAAATGGTAAATGAGCTCCTGAGCACAGGTCAGAGGTCTAACAATTTGTGGGTGCTTTTCCGCCTAGCGTGTTCTTGTGTCCACGGGAGATGCAACCAGGGACCCTCGGGCGACGGCTCCTGTGACTGTGAGGTTGGCTGGCGAGGAGTGAAATGTGACAGTGGTAAGAACGAACCGCTCAGTCCTTATGATCTGCTCTTGGCCTCACGTCTTAGCAGGGATATTTCTTTCTTCCTAAAATAGAAATGACACCTCTGTGACTTCCTTTGGCAACTTAAGGAATCCTGCTTGTTGCAAAAAGTTTGTAAAAATAAAAAGAAGCAGAAAGAAGAAAACCCGAATTACATTCCCACAGCAGGAAAGAACTACTGCCAATATCTGCCATTGGCTTTCCACCCTTTTTCTAGGTGTGTAAACATCTGTGTGTGACTGTGCTCCACGTACAGGTTTACAGCCTCCTTTTTTTAAGTTTTATTTAATTTTGAGAGAGAGAGAAAGGAGAGATCATGCGTGCGCCAGTTGGGGAGGAGCAGAGGGAGAAGAGAGAGGGAATCCCAAGCAGGCTCCACACGGGGCTCGATCCCACAAACCATGAGATCACGACCTGAGCCAAAATCAAGAGTCAGACGCTTAACCATCTGAGCCACCCAGGCACCCCTACAGCCTACTTTTTCATTTCACAGCACAAAGTGGATAGCTTTCCATGTAGATAAATATAAATAAATACCATTTTTTAATTTTCATGTAACATCTCAGGATATGACTATCCCAAGCTTTCTAAAACCGATTTTCAGTTGTCATAGCGCTGCAGTGAACATACGTCATTTTGCATTTGTCTAATTCATTCACTGATATTTCTAGAGATGGGGTATCTGAGTCAGAAGTTGGCACTTTGGTGGCACCTGGGTGGCTCAGTTGGTTAAGCATCTGACTTCAGCTCAGGTCATGACCTCACAGCAGGCGAGTTCGAGCCCCTCATGGAGCTCGCTATTATCAGCATGGAGCCACTTGGGATTTTCAGTCCCCTCTCGATCTGCCCCTCCCCCCCTCAAAAATGAACATAAAAAAGAAGTTGCACTTTTGGGGGGAGGGTTTGCTACTTCTTGCCAAGTTGTCCTTCAGAGATTATACGCATTTGTTTTCCCACAACAGGGTCTGAACAGGCCCGTCTCCGCCAACCGCACCACACGGCGGTCATGTTTCTTAATGTGCCCCAGGGACGGCCTTCCAGACTCACTCTTCTTCTTGCTTTCCCTCCTGGGAAGGAAGACCAGCCCCTCCCCCCTGTCCCCCCACCCCCCGCCGATCTAGAAACCACCCACTTGGCCTGCACGTTTGCGTTATTCTAATGTCCACATCACCTCCTGTGGTTCATCCCCTCTGCAGGAGACTTGGGGTCTGTCCCTGTGCCTCCTGTCCCAGCTTCCTCCACTCTGTCCTCTACATGGCTGCCAGAGAGAGCTTTCCAGAACACAGGTGTCTTAGTGCAGGCTACTATAACAGATGCTAGAGACGGGATGGCTTATAAGCCACAGAAATGCCTGTCTCACAGTTCTGGAGGCCGTAAGTCTGAGACCAGGTGGCATCAGGCTCTTCTGGGTTGCCACCTGCTGATGTCTCATGTCCTCACACGGCACAAGAGGCAAGGGTGTTTGTGGGGTCTCTTTTATAAGGACACTAATCCTATTCGTGAGCACGCTTCTGACCTAACCATCTGCAAAGCCCCAAGCCCCAATACTTTCACCCTGAAGATTAGGGTTTCACATATGGACTTGAGGGGTGGAGGGACACAAACATCCCCCCCATAGCACCCCCTCCCAGGACTTGACACCTGCTGTGGCCCTTCCTTGCCTTACATAGCTCCCATGATGCATGTCATTACTTCTGAGGAATTAAATCTTTTCTTGGCACCAAGTACTCAAAGGAATCTCTTCAGTTGGGTTTAGTAAGAAAAGACTGACCCAGCAATTGGTTCTCTTTGCAGAGATCACAAAAGACAACTGCAACGGGATGTGCCACACCAGCGCCAAGTATGTACTGCTGAGCTTTCTTGGGGGGTGATGCAAAGGGGTTCTTTTCTAGTTGTGTCCACGTCAGGCCCTGTCTCCAGGATAATAGCTTCCTGAGACCATTTCTGAAGATGTATGATGAATTTAAGTATGAAATGAAAAATCTTTCTGAAAAGGCCATCATCAACTTGCCATTTCCCTCCTTTTACACGAGCCACCGCCTGAGTTCCCTGGCACATCGGCAAAAATGCCAGCTGTTGCCCCCACTTCACGCCACAGGGACTCTTTCATCGAGGCCAAGGGAGTGCAGTGCACCTGACCTCCGTCAAGCCTTACTCCCCATTCACAGCCATGCCTTACATGCTTATACTTTAGCTTCATACTCCGAACTCCCAGAGCGGCGTAATAGGTTAATTTATTAGCCCAGTAACTGGACTTAGACCTGAATTCAAATCAGCCTCTGTCATCTTCATGGTCTGTATGACCTTGAATCAATTGCTTTACACTTCTAAACCCCAGTTTCTCCATTATAAATGGGACTAAGAGCATCTGACTAGGGCTATTGGATATCATGTAGGTTATGCGAAGTAATGTTGGAAACACAGCCCCTCCATACATAAGTGGCCCTCGAAGGATTGGTAGCTCTCCTCCTCGTCCCGGGCCGATGCCTACCTGTGTCCTCTGTACAGTTTCAGCTCCTTGTGCAGGGCCGTGCTGGGCATCCACTCTCCTTCCGAGCCTGAGGCAAGACCTCCGAGTGCGCGTGGGGGTGGGAGGTAGGACACCGGGATGCAGGGGGGGGATGTTCTATATTTGTCCCCCCACGAACAGCCCTTGCTGTTTCTCATTGCAGCTGCCTCCTCAATCCAGACGGCACAGCCTCATGCAGATGTGCAGCAGGATTCCAAGGCAATGGGACAGTCTGCAAAGGCAAGTGAGGAAGGGATTGCTGGGGGAAACAGGCTAGCATGCGCCCCTGAGAGATCTGTGTTCCTGCAGAGTGCACGGGCAGCCGCTGCCGACCCCCGGTGGTGAACCCATGCACCGGGCAGCCGACCGTGCCCCCGGGCAAGAAAGCTACTGGTAGTGGTTAGGGCTTGTGTTGAGTTAGCAATTCGTGGGACCCGTGTACCTGTTTTCTTCTCCAAACAGCAGTTCACAGCCTTGACCGCAGTTGAAGTCACTTGGGGAACTTTGAAAACACTGGTTTGATTGACCCAGCGTGTGACCCAGGCGCAGGCACTCTGGAGTGGGACAGACAGGGACCCAGGTCTTGGTTCTTCCTCCTACTTCCCACATGGCTTTGGATGGGTCTCTTACTGGCTCTGAGCCCCCTGAGCGGCCTTATAAAGTGAGCATAAAACTGCGTCCCTTGCACAGAAGTTTGGGGATGAAATGACCTCTCTGTTCAATGGCAGAATGAGACAGAGTTTAAAACAGCCCTCACATCAGACTCTCCTGGATGTGAGTCTAAGTTCTGATAACTTGTGTTACGTTGGGAAAGTTGCTTCACTGCTCTTTGCGTCATTTTTCCATCTGTAAGTTGTAGACCATTCGAGAATCTCCCTCCCTGGACTGTTTGGTGAGAACTGGGCTCAACAGCAGAGAGGCGCTTAGAGGAGCCCTGGCCCCGAGCACCCTACACATGTGATCTGTTAGTCTTACGGTGCCCACCGCATATTTGGTGCTAGAGAAATGGAACCGCTTAGCGTCATATTTCTCTTGAGCACCTTGTCCAGGCAGGCTTCGGTCCAGATTGTAGCGGCAGTGAACGTACCTTCTAGACCGTCTTACCCCGGGGGTTCTCCCAGCGTGAGGGCACCCTGACCCTGGCCCCAGATGTTTCCTGCAGTAGGATGTGCACAGTGTGCCGGTGAGAACAGCTGACAGGGGCCAATGACTGGAATGTTCTTCTTGCCCTCTGTTTTAGGAAAAGTAGCAAAAGCAGAGTTAGTAGGAAAGCAACCAACATTTCTATCACACTTCCACATGCGTTATCAGACGGGAGTCTCCGAACCTGTAAACAGTCCTCACCAGGTGCACCCCAAGGTTCAGATCAACTAAGTGGCTTGTCCAAAGTCACAGCATGGGACTCCACCGGGATCTAGGTCTTTGACTCACTTTGAATTAGTTTGTGTACATGTTGTGAGGTTGAGGTCCAAACTCTTTTGTGTGTCAATATCCAGTTGTCTTGGTATCATTCACTGAAAAGACTATTCTCTCCCCCGTTGAAATGTCTTGGCCCCTTTGTGGAAAATCAGTTGACCTTAGATGTATGGTTTTATTTCTGGACTCGCAATTCTATTCCGTACATAGATGCCCTTTATCAGGTTAAGGAAGTTCCCTTACATCCTTGCCTGTTGAGCTTTTATTATTAAAGGTGTTACATTTTATCAAAAGCTTTTGTTCCTTCTTTTGAGGAAGGAACAAGTGGATTTGTCTTTAATTCTATAGGCTCTAGTACATTAGTTGATTTTTAAATGTTAAGCCATGTTGCATTCCTGCATAAATCCGACTTGGGTATGGTGTATTATTCTTTTTGCTGAATTTGATTGACAAGTGTTTTCTTGAGAGTCTTTGTGTTTATATCTATAAGGACATTGGTCTGTAGAGTTTTCTTGAGTTGGCTCTGTTTAGTCTGGGTATCAGGTCCCATAAAACGAATCAGGAAGTTTTCTCCCCTCTTGTAGTTTTTGGGAGAGTTTGCGAGAATCGGTATTTATTCTTCTTTAAATGTTTGGTAGAATTCACCAATGAAGACATCCGATGCTCTGCATTCTTTTGAATTATTATTCATACTTAATCCAGCGCCTGACATTTTGAAGTAGCTTCCATTTCTCAAGTAGAAAATACATCAATGTGTTTTCCCCCCTTCTCTCCCCTGCTCTGCTCTATGTTGTGTCTCCCTTCTACAGCCATCAATGCCTGTGAGACCAGCAATGGAGGTTGCTCTGCCAAGGCCGACTGTAAAAGGACCACTCCAGGGAACCGGGTGTGTGTGTGCAAGGCAGGCTACACGGGCGATGGCATCGTGTGTCTAGGTAGGTACCATCCTGCACCTGTCCAGTGGCAGTGGCTTTACAGCCAGAGCCCCGGTAAGTGATCCCATTCTGAGGACGTGCCCCTGTTGGAATCATCTGCGCAGGAAGGTATAAGGGTGTGTAAGAGTGACCACAGGGGCGTCAATGTGTGTGATGTCCAAAGATCACATGGGAAAGGAAAAAGGGGAAACACATCTTCCACTTAAGCATTAGGGTGGTGACTGAATTTTTAATATTTATTAGTTCCTTTTTAAAAATTTTTTACAGTAGCCCTTCTCACTATAGAAAAATTAGAAAATGCATATATATGGGGAGATTATAGAAACAACCACTCTTCCTATAGTCATATTACTTCATTTGGTACATATATACCTACTTCTTTAAACAAAGTTCTGTCTTATGATACATAATATTTACTACGCTTAGCAACACAAAAGAACAACGCTCCCTTGAAATAAGTGTACCTCCAAATCATCGTCTTAATGGCTACACACTGTTCTACTGTAAAGGTGTGCCTTCATATACTGTCTGACTTTTAACAGTTTTGTTGTAGAAAAATACATTCACACCGAAGTTGTGCAAGAATAGAACAAAAGAAGACAAGAAGACCCGCTTGCTCTTTACCTGATTCACTGCTGCTAACGTCTTGCTTCACTTGCTGTATCATGCGTTCTCTTTGTATTTGTACCTCTTCTTCCTAAACTATTCAAGTGTAGACTATATCATATTCACGTTATCCTTAATACTTGGGTATATTTGAGAATAAAGATAAATTCTTACATAACCACGGCAGTTACCAACTCCAGTCAATCTACTATTATTTAAATGTTTATTTATTTTGAGAGAGAGAAAGTATGTGCCCTCACAAGCAGGGGGCGGGGGGAGAGAGAATCCCAAGAAGGCTTGATCCTGATGCAGGGCTCGATCTCACAACCATGAGATCATGACCTGAGCTGAAATCAGGAGTTGGACATTTAACAGACGGAGCCACCCAGATGCCTCAAATTTACCATTGATGTAATATTTTTGTCTAATTACCATTTGTATTCTAATTTTGTCTCCTGACCCAATAATGTCCTGTTCTGGCTTTTTACCCTCAAGCACAGGAAGTAGTTTAGGGACCGGCATCATATTTAGCTGTTACGTCTCTTTAGTCTCCTCGCATCGGGGCTGGTTCCCCAGTCTTGCTTTGTCATTCATGACATTGACATTTTGGAAGAATATAGGCCACCACCCAACTGTTTTTCAAAGCATGTCCTCCGTTGGAGTTTGTCTGATGCGTTTTCATGATCACATTGAGATTGTGTGTTCTGGACTTGATATCAAAGGAGTGATTTTACATCCTTCTCAGGCTTAATCACTGGAGGCTTGTGATTTCCAACTGCCTCTCATGTGTGGCATTCATTTTGACCACTCAGTCAAGGTGTTATCTGTTACTTTTTCCCCAGTGATCCTATGAAGCCACCAATAGGGAGGTACTTTATCACCAAGCACATACCCTGTGCATCATCAAAGTGTCCTCCTACATTTACACGCTATTGAGGATTCTTCCCTGAACCATTTATATTATGGGAGTTATGAGCGCGTTTTTTAATTCTTAACTTTCTCCCTTGCTAACATGTTGGATTGGATCCAAGACCCTATTACTTCAAGTCCTTGGCTGTAGATGCTCACATCCGTTCCCTCATGGCACAGAAGCCAGCCCACACCCTAGGCCGCGGCCGTCGGGCCCCCAGTCCAGAGGAGCAGATTTGGAGACGCCATACCTGGTGCCTTCCCTGCTGGCTTGCTTCTGCCGAGAGTTGTCAGAAAACCGAATCACACTTTGACCCCTGCTCCCCTGGTCCAGTTAGCCATCCTGCCTGGTCCCTCAAGATGTCTTTATTGGGAAATGAGGCTTGATTCTCATGCCTGGTTCTGGCTTTTTGTTTTGAAGAGATCAACCCATGTTTGGAGAACAATGGTGGCTGTCACAAGAACGCAGAGTGCACGCAGACGGGACCCAACCAGGTGAGCTCCGCCCCGCCCCCACCCAGGGCCCTAAGTTTTCCTAGGGGCAGATTCTGGGTCTTCAGACCCAGGCCTGAGGGAAGGGGCTGAGAACAGGCCTGTGGGCACCAGCAGCATGAAACCAATATTTTAGGGGGAAATTCTGAAAAGTCCCCAAAGAGGCCATTCTTTGGGGAAGAAATGGTGGGCGTGAGGGGGACACAGGGCTCTTGGGAGAAGGGGCCTCCTGAGTGGGGAGAGGTAGACATCTGCAAACACCATGTGGTTCCAGAAGCACCTAGAAAGTTCCCAACAGTGCTCTCCTTTCAGCTTCCTGCTGCCTAGAAACACACACGTTGTCTTTGGCTTGAAGCCCTGAAATGCATGTGCCACAGCATAAGATAGCATCTGTAGAGGCGCCTGGGTGGCTCCACTGGTGAAGCGTCCAACTCTTGGTTTTAGCTCAGGTCATGATCTTGTGATTTCATGAGTTCGAGCCCCACGTCAGGCTCTGCATTGGCAGCACGGAGGCTGCTTGGGATTCTCTCTCTCCCTCTCTCTTCTCTGTTCCTTCCTGTCTTGTGCTCTTTCTCTCTCTTGAAATAAATAAGTAAACTGAAAATAATTTGTCAAAAAAAAAAGATAGTGTTGGGACGCCTAGGTGGCTTAGTTGGTTGAGCAACTGACTTCAGCCCAGGTCATGATCTCGTGGTCTGTGGGTTCGAGCCCTGCGTTGGGCTCTGTGCTGACAGCTCAGAGCCTGGACCCTGTTTCAGATTCTGTGTCTCCCCCTCTCTCTGCCCCTCCCCTGCTCATGCTCTGTCTGTCTGTCTCTGTCTCTCTCAAAATTAAATTTAAAAAATAGTGTTTTTAGGCCATCTGCTAATCACCTTATCCCTAACAGCAAACTTTACAGTACAAACAAGCATAATAGTCCAGAAATTACTTACATCAGAAACTGGATGATCATGTGAAGTTCCCAGTGAATGTTTTATGAACTTTGCTTAGCCTCATTCCCCAATGATCAGAACAAGCAGGTGCCTAAAACACCCAAAAATAAGGGGGAAAAACACCCTTATTTTTAAAGAATTGTGTGTGTATGTGTGTGTGTGTTTACACATACAGTCTTGGGGAAAACCAGAACAAGCAGTATTGGGCTACCTTAGACACATTTTGGGGTTCAGCAGAGCTCTTATTTCAAACCACACATGAAGTAAGGAAAACCTAGAAGCATTTTGGTGCTCAGGGCATCTACAGATCCTTCTCCAGACCTAGACGTCAGTGAGAGGGACACAGGGCTCATCTCT
The DNA here is from genome assembly GCF_006229205.1 of Suricata suricatta. NCBI lineage: Eukaryota > Metazoa > Chordata > Mammalia > Carnivora > Herpestidae > Suricata > Suricata suricatta. The sequence continues at coordinate 17,412,703 of NC_043709.1, read as the reverse complement.
GGGACAGGACCTTAGCCCAGGAGGGGCAGCCGATGGGGATGTTGGTGACGGTTTGGGCCGAGGTCAGAGCCCATAAAGAAGGAAGAGGCAGATTCTGCCTTTTGGCCCTGGCTGACCTGTGAATGAGCCCAGGCTCTAACAAGTAGACGTCAGACCAGAGCCACCTGTCCTCTGTGGCTTGGGTGGATTGGGAAAGAAAAGCCGCCCCTCTGGTCGACACACTAGGAACAAGTCCCCTTTCTTCTGGTGCACAAGTCAGTAACTAGCTGGGTTTCAGCCTCCCTGCTCCTGTGCCACATTCCGGAGCAGAGCGCTGGGAAAATGAGGCTGAATTAAGCAGTCCCCAGCTTCCTGCAGTCAGTGTCCCCTCCCTCGACTTGAAGTCCCCACCGACATCCTTGGCCAAACAGTGGGTCCAGCTGATTGTTTTCACATGCGCCACCTGGGTGAGGCCACAGCCCTCCACCAGCATCTCCCAGCACACTGCCTTGGGGCTGAGCCCAGGTGGAGCCGCAGATCTCCGTGTGAAATGGGGGTGGCCCATAGCTTAGTGTCCCCGCACCTGAGCCTTTACCAACCAAAGTGACAAAGGAGACAAATGCCAAGAAGGCAAGGGACCAAATAAGGTAAGAATGTGTTGAAAAATAAAATCTCTTGGCAGCACAGTGAGGCTCTGCAGGAGACCCCTGTGCTAGAGTGAAGCATGCCAAGTGTGCTAAATGCAGGATGCCGGTTACCATCGTAGGACAGATCTTGCCAGTACCAAAGACAGACCCTTGGAACACCACGGTGGCCAACATAGAGCTGGAGCGTGCGAGCCAGCAGAATCTCTCTGTGAAATAACCCGCTTCCCTCCCCTCCTGGACAGGCGGTCTGTAACTGTTTGCCCAAGTACACTGGGGACGGGAAGGTCTGCACACTCATCAACGCCTGCTTAACCGTGAGTAGGGCTCCAGGCCGGCGCCCTGGGGCGCCTCCTACCTGCCTTCCAGGGGGTGGTGCATCGGGGAGACTGCCTTCAGAGTCCGCCTCTGAGCCCTGGGGCGTATTCTGCGCTCATGTTCCAGTTGTAGCTGGAAAAACTCGGTTCTGTGCCTCTGTCTCCACCTCTGTGTTGGTGTCTTCTCCTCTTCTCCTAACAACTCCCGTGGACTTAAGGCCCAGCTGCCTATCCAGGAGGTTCTCATCTCAAGGTCCTCAATTACATCTGCAAAGACTTTCTCTAAACAAGGTCACATTCACAGATAGGAGGGCTTAGGATGAGAGCAAACCTTTTGGGTACAGAGCGAGCAAACGGCACAGCCAGAACGTGAACCCATGTCTGTCTTACTCAGAGGCTGCACCCTCAGCCACTCTGGGGGTGCTCATTCCTCCCACGAGGCGGTCAGCCACAGAGGAAGCACCGTCCGAGCACCTGACTTCCCGTATTCACATCACCGCCCACCTGGGAGCCTCCAGCAGGGGGGGGGGGGCATGAGAACAGCACAGATGTCCCCAGTTACAGCCCTTCCTCTCCGAGCTGCGTCCCTACTGTCCCCTTGTGTCGGTCTGGCAGGTGCCTCGGGAGAACATGTCCCCACATGCAATGACTGCAGAAAGCAGGGTGCCAGGGGTGGGACTGTACCAACCAGACCCATGAGCTGTATCGGCACACAGTTCCTCAAGGGCCGCTTCCACCTGGTTTTTTTTTAATGGCCACCTTGTCTTGGCAACTAATGCTGTGAGCCCACGCGCACCTGACAGTCGGGTACAAGAGTCATTAAGTCATGGCCACTGCACCCATGACTGCCACCACCCACTGGATTCTTTCAAGAACAGAAGTTCATTTTCTTGCAAGATGAGTAATACTAATGCATGCTTTTATGCTGATGAGTACGGTCCAACAGGGAGAAGGAAACGGAGACTGAGGGAGGGAAGGTGGGTGAGTTGTTACAGGAGGAGGGGACAGGAGTGGCTGAGGTGACAGCGACCCGGGACCCACAGGTGAGCCTCAGGTAGGAGCAGGGGCAGCGGTAGGTAGGCAGGTAGTTGGTCAGTCAGGTAGATAACTAGGCAATCCGTTCGTTAGTCATCCAGTCAGTCACTGAGTCACTCAGGGGCACCTGCTTCACGGGGCCCTTACTGTGAGCGGGCTTGAAAATGTGTCTGATCGTTCTAAATAAATTCTTACTCCCGTGAGGGCAGACACCACTGGCTAAGTCTCTTCCCTTGAAGGGTTTACACTGAGGGGAAAGAGAAGTACACCGAGTGTGTAAACGACTAGTCACTCCGTCCGTTGTAAGTTCGCTTGTTAAATAAGCAAAGCAGTGTTGGTATCAGGTGCAGGCAGTTGGTGAACGTCAGGGCGGGAAGGTGGGGTGGCCGTTGTCTCCATGAGGTGTGAGGTGAGCCCGTCAGCTGGGAGTGAGGGGCTCCGGCTGGGACTTTCTCCCGCAGTGCTCATGAGTCAGGGCCGGCCCAGAGGCAGGGTTTGCCAGGCCACTGTGCCAGGACACAGCTGGGAGCCCGGGCTGACTGGACCCAGTAGGTGGGCCGGCATGCCCGTGAGAGAGAAGCAGCTTGAAGGAAGGGAGCCCCCTGTGGGTCAAAGCTGGAGCTGCAGCATTGGAGGAGGTGAGTGGAGCTGATGAAAGCAGGTGGTCAGAGAGCAGGCTGCTTGAAGCAGAGCCTTCAGGGGGGTCCACTTTACTGTGGAGACAAAGTCAAGGGCGCTGGCGGCAGAGGCAAGGTGCAGCCAGGTGCGGTGGAGGCCACTGACCGAGACGTTGACGCCACCAAGGAGGATGAAGGCAGCTTTCGTGAAGAGCTCACTGAGCTGTGTCCACTCCAGGCAGGAATCTGGGACAGACAGTAAGTCCCTCCCGGGCCCAAGTATCAAGCTCCGCTAAGGCTTTGGGAACAAGGATTCGAGGAAAGGAAGACATTACAGCCAACCTTCAAGTCTGTCGACCTCCTTCTTTGCTCCACCCCATCGGGGCTCTTTTTCCTCAGCTCACATCCTTTCCCCTCTAAACCGCTTAGGCTGCAGACTCCTTGTTGGCATTCCTGTGGGTGTCGGCTCTGAACTGTACTTTGCTTTGCTTCTATTTTTAGGTCTCTGGCCCGTCTTCCACAGTTTTTTAGCTCTTTGTAGACAAGGACAGTGTGTTCTATCTGTTTTATACCAACCACCTCCTCGCTGATGACTTACCTGGCCTTTATGAGATCGGAATTTAAGCCAAAAGCTGAGAATTGTCAGACAAGATTGGTGGTGCCTTTCTAGTCAACACCCTTGTGCTGAGAAAGATTCCATTTGGCACTTCTGGGCTTGTCTGTCTACAGCTGGAGATCTGCTTGGTTGAATCCATCTTGGGATATGTGGCTGGGTGAATACATGGCCCCCAGAACCATAGGAAGTTGATAGGCAGGTTCAGGAGGAGGGCGATAATGCAAACCAGTCAGAGAGTGAGCACAAAAATACGTTTCAGTACAGATTTGCTGTGGGAATATTGGCAGAGCGGGCAAGCAAACTGGGCTGATTCTTTCCCCCGGCCCCCACCCCTTGGAAATTTTCCCAGAAAAATGGCGGCTGTAGTGAATTTGCCATCTGCAACCACACCAGGCAAGGAGAAAGGACGTGCACTTGCAAGCCGAACTACATCGGAGATGGGTTAACCTGCCGTGGCAACATCTACCAGGTAACGAGGGGCAACATCTACCAGGTAACGAGGGGCACGCTTCCATAAAGTGAACCCTGCTTCCCTCGCCGCGCTATGAAGCCAGGCACCTAAGGACTGCACCAGAGTTTCGTAACTTGTAAAACTCCATAAAAATGCGAAAGACTGCCTTTATATAAATCGGCCATGGAAAGAGATTGTATCTACCCATGGGAATCCTCACATCGATGAGTTCTGGAGTCAGAAGCACCTGGGTTTGAATTCAACTCTCAATTAGCAAGGAGACATTGGGCAATTAGATTACGTCCCTATGCATCAGCTTTCTAATTTGTAAGAAAAAAAACAAATCTGATGGTGCCAGCCCCATCAGGTTATCAGCAGATACAATGCATGTAACAAGCATAGAGCACACAGTAACTCAAAGGCGTTACCTTGATGTGGGTTCTGTTGGAACATGGGTGTGTGGACACCCATAAGCATCTGTACCAGTCATAGCGGACGAGGCAGAGTGATACTTGTAGATTTCTACCCCTTTCTAAAGCGAACGTTCTGTTACTGGGTTTAAAGAGGGACTAGACCATTCTGGCTAATCAAATACCCTTCTTAATGGAGAAATTAAATCTGCCATAAACCCATAACTGATTCTTTAAAAGTGCTTCTAAAACTTAGCTGCTTTTGGAAATGGCTAGACCTTTCTTTAATAAATCAGGCGGTGACTCACCATGTCCCCAGGGTCGCTCTGGACATAAATGGGAAGCTTATAGATGGGGCTTGAAAAAGAAGACTCATGGGAGCATATTTCCAGCGGAAAGTGTGGTAAAGACTCTCAAACTTACAGAAATCGTCCTGCAACAGCCTTGAACTGACCTTACGTATAACCCCAGACATGAAGGGGCCCTACCCTGTCTTTGTTTCCAGGAGCTTCCCAGGAACCCCAAAACATCCCAGTACTTCTTCCAGCTGCTGGTAAGAACGTGTGTGTCTGTCTGTGACCGTAGGAGCTGGGTCTCCAGCCAGATACAGAGAAACTGCAGCCTTTAGAGTCAGAGACGGGAGAAGAAAGTCTGGGAACGTGGGTTTCCGGCCCATTCTACACCAAAGAATGCACCGCATGTAAAAACTGCCAACACACCAGAGGAAAGAGGCACTGCTGGGGCACTTGGTTAACCCCGGGTGAAAATACTGAGCTTTATGCATATCGTATGTCAGAATAAGTTCCAGACATCTTGAAATATAAAAGATGAAAATATAAACAAATAAGGGGCACCTGGCTGGCTCAGTCATTTAAGTGTCCAATTCTTGATTTCATCTCAGGTCATGATCTCACGGCCCATGGGTTCAAGCCCCACGTTGGGTTCAATCCCCACTGTCAGTGCAGAGCCTGCTTGGGATTCTCTCTCCCTCGCTCTCTGCCCCTCCCCTGCTCTCTCAAAAATAAACAACTTTTAAAATACATATCTAAATGAATAAAAGCATAAAACCTAGAAGAAAATGTAAGTAACCATAGGATCATTGTCAAGAAGACAATTAGAACAGCTAAATCAATCATCTTATAATCAGTTATCCAATTATGTAAAATATTTGTATGTAGAAGAAACTGTGGGAAAAAAAATACCTAAGAATAATGGGGTTGCTTCTAGGTGGTTCGACTTCCTTCTTTATGCTATATTTTCAAATCTTTAACACAGTAAGCATTTTTTTTCAAGAGAGAGAGTGAGCATGAGTGGGGGGAGGGGCAGGGGGAGAGAGAGGATCTCAAGCAGACCCCACACGGCACAGAGCCCAAATGGGGGCTCCATCCCACGACCCTGGAATCATGACCTGAGGCAAAATCACGAGTCGGATACTCAACCAACTGAGCCACCCAGGCGCCCTGACAGACTCTGTTTTATAACGAGATAAAAATAAACATTATTTCGATGACAAAGAACAGGAATGAATTTGAATCTGACACTAAATAAGGCAGAGATTACAAATTCAGTTTCACTCCCCTCTGTCACCATCGGCTCTCTCTGCTCCTTGTTCGATACTGTCTATATGTTAAGTACGTGACATGTGGCCCCACCTTCCTTCCCACAGGAGCATTCTGTGCGGGATCTGAGTGGTCCGGGCCCTTTCACTGTCTTTGCACCTTTATCGGCAGCTTTTGATGAGGAGCCTCGGGTAAGCATGAAGCTCTCAGCAAGCCGAAGAGGTTTGGGACCGGTACCCCGTCTTTGGGTGTCACCCTGGAACCAGTGCAGGAGACACTACTGGGCAGGAGATTTAGGATTCTCTAGAGCTAATCAGCAATTGAAGGGGCTGCCTCTCAGCTTAGGGACCCCCTATCAAAAGAAAGCATTTAAGTGGATTTGAGGTAACCAATGGCCAGGGGGCCTCTGAAAAACATTCCTGAATCAAGTAGGAAGCTAGAAAAGATCAACAATTCTTAAATGATCCAAACCTTCCATAGACCAAAAAAAAAAAAAAGTCAGGGTAAAGCCTTTTTAAATAAGCCTTTTTTCCCTTGCAGATCTTATCAGAGCCTTTACTATTCTAACATTCACTGGGACTCTTAATGCAGGATTACCCATTAACACATAATACTGTAGAAACATTTATGGAATATGCCAGACACTATTTCTAGTATCTGACCTAGATGGATTTGTTTAGTGTTCATGACAGCCCTGTTGTGGGGTGCTGTTGTCCCCAGTTTTGCATCCAGGACATTGACAGAAGTAAATTTCCCAAGACCATATGACTAGCAAGTGTTGAAGCAACAATTGAAACATGACTCCAAACCACACATTCTTCTCTACACACAAAAACAGAGGCACAAAAATATTTCTTGAAAGATTTCGACATTTGATGTTTTTTCTCTAAAAAGCATCAAAAGAGATACCACAATGCAGTTGAAGCAGCAAGAACCTTGTGGGCTTTTTTTACACTGACTTAATGGTTAATATCATCTGTGCTTCGATTTATGATGTAAAAGCATTGTGATCTTTTCCACACTGAGGGAAATCTGGCCCAGGTACCTCTCCGAGAGGCGCAGGTGCAGTGCAGCATTTCCCAGCATTTTTCACAAGAAAAGTCTTTCTTCGAGTAGCATCTCCCAGGACTCGGGCTCCTGGCCGCAGGTGTCGTGAAATGCTGGAGCAGAGGGACTCCCTCCACTCACTCTGAGAGTCTACATCGGAAGCAGGGAGAAAACGAGGGCCACTTTCTCCCTTGTGCCTGAACAGCCTGCACCCTGTACACCTGAGCACAAGCCGCCCCTGAGTGCCTCCTTCCCAGTCTGGGTGGGGGGAGAGGGCCCGGGGGACGGCCTGGAGGAGGGGCCGGCAAAGGCTAGAACTTCCCATCTTCTGTCACAGATTAAAGACTGGGACAGACAGGGCCTCATGCCCCAAGTTCTTCGTTACCACATGGTCGCCTGCCACCAGCTGCTTCTAGAAAACCTGAAACTGACCCCAAACGCTACCTCTCTCCAAGGGGAGCCAATCACCATCTCCGTCTCTCAGGTAAGAGAGGCCACCTCGGGAAGATGACCGTCTTTCTTAGGCCCTCTCTCTCCTCTTCTCTAGAATAATACCAGAAATGATAGTAATAACAGCAACAGCCAATACACGTTGAGTGATTGGTATATGCCACGTAGTATTCTAAGTATTTGATGTGTACTAACTTGATTAATCCTCAAAAGAATCCCATGATGTTGATATGATTCTTTCCCCCAATTTATGAATTCGGAAACTAAGCTCAGAGGAGATAAGTGATTTGTCCAGGGTCACACAGCAACTAAATATTAGAGTTCAAGCGGTCATCAGAACTGCTTTTGGCCAGAAGCGGGAAAGGGGTGAAGACGTTTGACCGAAGCCACTTAGCCACGCTGGTCCCTTGCTCAACAACGGAGGAATAAGTGGTGGCTGTAGAAGCCACTGCACAGGGCAGAAGCTGTGGTGGAGGCAGAAGGTGGTGCAGGGGACACGCGTGATATGCTTGTTATTTCATGTTTGAGAATCACGGTGAAATGAGCACCGTGGTTGATTCTTGGCCGTTAACTGCTCTGGGTGAAACTTACAGTCTCGTCTCAGTTTTCTTCTTACAATCATAATAAACAGACGTGCCCCAGGAACTCAGATCTTCAGAGTTTGCCCACAGCCCTGTTTAAATGTTCATGGTCAGGATGACTTAGCATGTTGGTAAAGCATTCTGGGAGAAGAGAGTTTGCCATTTCTCTTTGTGCTCATTTCTTTTTTTTTTTTTTTTTTTTTTTTGGTGCATTTCAGGACACTGTGTATATAAATAATAAGGCTAAGATCATATCCAGTGATCTCATCAATACCAATGGCATCATCCACATCATAGACAAGTTGCTGTCGCCCCAGAACTTGCTGGTCACCCCCAAAGACGCCTCCGGAAGGATCCTGGTGGGTGAGCCCATTATCACACTCTCAGCACAGAGTGGTTCATGGTCCTCAGACTGCGCTTTCACAATTCTGATGTTGAGGCATCTTAATTGTGCTGCTTTGGGCTCATGCTGCTATTAAAAGTCTAGGGAATATTATTCTCATAAGAAGCAAACAGAGAAAAGCCTAATTTAAAGAGATAAGTGGATTTTATAAGTTTTTCTCTAGTTTCCACAAGGGCAGGTGGTTTTACATTGATTTGGGAGATGGAGAAATTATATAGATGGATGAGAGAGATGATAGATAGATAGATAGATAGATAGATAGATAGATAGATAGATAGATGATTGATAGATAGGTGATAGATGATAGGTAGATAGATAGATGATAGAGAGATAGACAGACAGACAGATGATAGGTGATAGATTGATAGAGATAGATGATAGATAGATGATAGATAATAGATAGATAATAGATAGAGACAGATGATAGATATGTAATAGCTGATTGATAGATAGATAGATAGATAGATAGATAGATAGATAGATAGATGATACATGATAGATAGGTGATAGATTGATAGATGACAGAGAGATGTCACTCAGAGCGAACACTTGACTTTACTGGGAGGCTGTCCAGCCCTGTCTGCAGCCTCACCCCCTACGACATCCAAGTCCGAACACCTGGTGCCCCCACATGTGCTGGTCAGAATCTCCCGCTAGCGGTCCCTTCCACCTGATGTTGTTTCCCTTCACCAATAATCCTTGTAAAAACTCTCCTGTTCGGTGGATCCTATGTGACACAGGGGCCTGGAGCTGCGAGGCAGCCTGGGAAAATGTCACGCACAGCCTCCCGTCCGCTGCGCTGCAGAAAGGCGCGGGCATGTCGGAGCCGGAGCGGGGCCGGGGGAGCAGACCCGCAGCACCTATCGTGCGTCTTCCCCTGACTTTACTCAGTTGGGCTTTGATTAACGCGCTTTGTGAACCGTATGAAGAAAGGTCATTCCTGTTCTTATTACCTTTGCAGCAAAATCTTACAACAGTGGCAATAAATCACGGCTACACCAAATTTAGCAACCTACTCCAGGTAAAGACCCAGGGGATTTGCTGCCTGAGGAGGGTTCTTTTTTGAACGGGTTTGTTTGCATGCTTATTTGTTTTTTTTGGGTGTGTGTGTGTGTGTGTGTGTGTGTGTGTGGGTGTGTGGGTGGGTGGTTGTTGTTTTTCTGTTTTGTTTTGTCATTTGGTGTTTTGTTTTATTTGGGCAGCAAGCCAGCCATTGTGGGATCTGTGTAGGGAGGTCCTGATTTCCAACACAACAGAGTCATTTTCTGTCGCTCCACTCCCAAAATCGGGTTTGGTTTGTTCAGCTCTCTGATGTGCTTCGGCTGAATTAGAAATTGAAGTATGTGAGGCTGGGGCGAGGGGAAGGCCGGGAGCACAGTCCCTGAACCCAGGGCTTCACATCTGGGGTTCCCACCTCCATTATAGGGAAGGCAAGCTGACATGCAGACTGGGAACTCTATACCTGAGGCATAGGTAGAAATTATGTTTAAAACTATAGTGAAGGGGCACCTGGGTGGCTCAGTCGGTTGAGCATCTGGCTTCAGCTCAGGTCATAATCTCACGGTTCGTGGGTTCGAGCCCCGCATCAGGCTCTGTGCTGACAGCTAGCTCAGAGCCTGGAGCCTGTCTTCAGATTGTGTGTCTTCCTCTCTCTCTGACCCTCCCCTGCTCA
>NC_043709.1:17397775-17402822 GCF_006229205.1 Suricata suricatta | reverse complement strand
TCTCTCTCTCTCTCTCTCTCTCTCTCTCTCTCTCTCTCTCAAAAATAAATAAAACATTAACATTTTTTTCAAAGGTTTCAGAGGAGAATCAGGGAGGTATAGGGCCTTCCAAGATCCCTCTTCTCTGCCTACCCTGAGAAGCCCCAGGAAGGCTCTCAGAACCCAGCCCCCCATCCCAGCCTCTACTTCACCCCGCACCCCTGTAGCACAGCCTACAAACTTCTGCAGAGACCAGTGATTTCCAAGGTAAACCTGGGGCTCACCCTCTAGGGAGTTTTTCAGAAATGAAAATTTCAAGGCGTTCAAATGAGACTTTCTAGGGATGTTACAGGCAAGTATCTTTGCCTGCTCACCCAGCTCCAAAACCTCAGAGTCACCCTCACACCTGGGCATCACGTCTGGATGATAAAATAAAATTTTTTATGTTTTTTTATTAATTTTTGAGAGATAGAGAGAGAGCGCATGAGCAGGGGAGGGTCAGAGAGAGAGGGAGACACAGAATCTGAAGCAGGCTCCAGGCTCTGAGCTGTTAGCACAGAGCCCGGCACGGGGCTCGAACCCATGAACCGTGAGATCATGACCTCAGCCGAAGTCAGACGCTCAACCTACTGAGCCCCCCAGGCGCCCCTGAACACAAGCTTTTAGAGAACATTAGCAAATGTCTCTGGGGGGAGCTCAGTAAGAGGGAATAATAAAACCTACTACATAGAGTTATTGGAAAAATTACAAGGAATAGTATATATAATGCACCAAGCTTATAGAATGTTCTCAAAAAGATTCCTCTCCCTTTGGTAATTTCTCTTCTAAGTCCATGTAATCTAGAAATCTGATACAGGAATATCTCAATATTGTATATGTTTAACTTTTTAAAATGTTTAATGTGTATTTATTTTTGAGAGCAAGAGACTGACAGAGCTGAGCAGTAGAGAGGCAGAGAGGGAGGGAGACCCAGAATCTGAAGCAGGCTCCAGGCTCTGAGCTGTCAGCACAGAGCCCAACGCAGGGCTCGAACTCACAAACCGTGAGACCATGACCTGAGCTGAAGTCGGACGCTTAACCGACTGAGTCACCCCGGTGCCCCCACTTCTTAAAATGAAATATGGGGGAAATGCTAAGTGGACCTTCCAGAAATTGAAATATTTGGGCAGCAGCAAAGAAAAAAAAATGTTATAGGTTCTTCTTCTATTTCACAGAATCTCAGAATCAACTTTCCGTTTTGCTCTCTAAGAAAACGAGGGTCAGAATGGTTGGGGTGTCCGGCTGTCACCCCTGAACCAGCTGGAGTCCCAGGAAGCCCCTGGGTGGCATGAAGGCCCCCCCCCCCGGAGCTGGCTTTGGCCCTCAGAAGGCCCCCGTGCCTCAGGGCTGGGTTTGCTGTGCATGCGCCCGACTCCCTGTGTTTCAGGATGTGGGCTTGTTGGGCGCCATCACTGACCCCATCCACACTCCGGTCACTCTCTTCTGGCCCAGCGACCAAGCCCTGCAAGCCCTACCCCCCGAGCAACAGGATTTCCTGTTCAACCAAGACAACAAGGACAGGCTGCAGGAGTATTTGAAGTTCCACGTGATCCGAGATGCCAAGGTATTTGGTTTCCATGCAGACGTGAATGCGGGGATGCCCGAGGGGGCGGGGGTCAAAGCCGGGAATGGTCAGTGTTTCCCCACCCTCGGCTGCGAAGGACACTGAGCGTCCCTGCCCCCCACCCCCTGGTGTCCTCTGACCCCGTGGTTAACTGGCCCCGCGGTGTACTCCCAGCTACCATTCTCTCTTCTCCAACCCTAACCAACACCCAGGGGCGTCATTCCTGTCTTGTGCTGCAGAACAGCTTCCTCTGCCCCAGTTCACGTGCAAAATGGCTGTTGGAAAGAGTCCCCAGGTTTCTCCAAGTGGACTCATTCTCCCCACCCCTAGTTCCACAATTTCTAGGCAAAAGGCTGATTCCCCTCCCCCCCCCCAGATGCGATCCTTCCTGAACGATCTACCGAAATCAGGGAAGCAAGATCTTGGAGCACATAGCGGCTGCCACTGAAACCCTGTCACTCTGAGCCCTCAAGCAGGACCCAGGTCCCTCTCTCCAGGACTGGGCCTGCCTAATCCAAGAATGCCAAGTGCCCTCACTTTGGTTCGTTCATAGGACCTATTTTAGTGTACTAGGGCTGTGCAGCAAATGACCACAAGCTGGGCGTCTTGCAACAGCAGAAATGTATCCCTCCGCCCTCTGGAGGCTGGAAGTCTGAAACCAGGTGCTGACAAGGTTGTCCCTTCCGGAGCTTCCGGGGGAGAATCGGTTCCGTGTTTCTCTCCTAGTTCCTGGGGGTTGCTGGCCATTCCTTGGCTTGTGGGTGATGCATCCATCTGATCTCTGCCCCTCTCGTCACATGGCTGTCCTCTTCCTGTGGGTTTGTGTCCACATGTCGTTCTTCTCTTTTCTTACAAGGACACCAGTCATACTGGATTAAGGGTCCGCTCTACTCCAGTATGACCTCATCTTAACTAATCATCTGTGCAGTGACCTCACTGCCAAGGAAAGTCCCATTCTGGGGTAATGGGGGTCAGGACTACAGCTAAACTTTTGAGGGGTCACAATTCAACCCCTAACAGCACCCCATGCCATTACCCTGACCCGCCCATCCTGTCACTGGCTTCATCCACCAATCCAGCATCTGCTCCAGACCCCCAAGCAGGGAAGAGCATGGAAGGTGGATTGAAGCCAGCCCAGCAGGGGGACACTTGCCCTACAGAAAGAATGTCCAGCTCCCTAGAAAGACCAGGGCTGTTCCTTTTGATTCTGTTGGCAAGCCGGAGAAACCTGTGTCTGCATTTGCTTGGCTGGGTGCTCCTTCTGCCCAGATTGGGGGTATTAACATGGCGCCATTGCTCCGACAGATTTCAGCGGTGGATCTCCCCCGCTCTGCTGCCTGGAAGACCCTGCAAGGCTCCGAGCTGGACGTGAAGTGTGGCGCTGGCGGGAACATCGTGAGTACTGACCCCTTCCCCCACCCGCTGCCTCTTCAAGGGTATGTTCGTTGTTTTTATTAGGTGTTTTCCTCCGCTGACAGCAAGCCCTTTGCTCTGGCTGCCTTCGGGGGTCTCACCTTAAGACTAAGCATTTAGACATGAAGGACCTGGTCGCTCCTGGCTCCGTAGGAGGTGTTACGGAGCCCCCCTCGCACTTGCAGAGAGCAGCTTTGCATTGGGTGTTTTGTTTTGTTTTGTTTTGTTTTGTTTTGTTTTGTTTTGTTTGACAAGGATAGTATACTGTCATTCCTTCCCTGCCCTTCCCAGCACCACTGCGGCCTCACCCCTAACCCCTTGTTGGCAGGGGGAGCCCCGCTCTGGGCTCTGTCTACCTAGATCAGCCAACAGGGAAAGTTTGCAACTTTCACCTTCTCTGGCTAGCTTCTGAACGATCCTGCCTCCTTGTAATTCCACATAATGAGTGGGTCCAATGGGATAATATTAGCTGCATCCTGTGTCCTGCATGTAATGGACATTCCAACATGACAGTGACTTAAACAGATCAGGACTTGTCTCCTTTTTAAGAGAAATCTGGAGGCAGCCAATCTAGAGCTAATATGATAGCTCACTGGCGGGGGGGGGGGGGGGGCAGGAGGGGACTCCTTCTGTTTTTCTGCTCTGCAGCACTTTTCCAGCCCTCAGTGTCACCTCAGAGTTCAACATGGCTGCTGGAGCTCCAATCATCACACCCACTTCCCAGGCAGCACAAAGGAGGAAGGACAAAAGAGATGCAGCCCCCAGATGAGTTGATTCCCTTCAAGGAGCCTTCTTAGAAGGGCCATAAAAATTCTGATGACCAGCCAGAATCCTTTTGGGGTTTGCAGTGGAGTTGCACTGAATTTATAAACTGAATATGAGAAATGTTAGCATTTTTACTTTCCAACTTCTGGAAAGTTTTTCCAATGTACTTACACTCTCGAGATCAGCTATACTATCTTTGTAGACCAAACTGCACACCTACCAAAGAAGTATAATAAGAGTATCCACTGCTCATTCTGGGTGCTAATGTAGCTTTCCGAGCATTTTACAGGGTTTCTTTTAATTTGAGCTTTATAACAACCCTGTGCGATGGGATCATTGATTCTATTGACCCGGTGGGAACAAACCTCAGAGTAGCTCAGTGACTTTCACACAGTCACCCAGTACATGAGCGGAAGTGGAGGGGTTTAACCACAGTTTCCCACTCTTCTTCCCACTGATTCACACTGTGTCCATCCCATCAGTAGATGCTGAGGTTTAGCTCTTTTTTTTTTTCTTCCAAAGAACTTTCTAAAAGCATTTTTCTTCCTCAGGGGGATGGAGGAGATAGATTCAACAATTTCCTAGCTAGGTGAATTTAAGGAAGAAAGCCCTAGAATTGTTGCAAGCAAAGTGCAATAATGTATCTAAAGCACTATTTAGACAATGCCCAGTACACGGAAAGAGAAGTTATTGTCATCATTATAGAGTTAAAGCCCATTGCTTGTATATCCCGGGAAAAAAAGGTTGTGCCCGCACTTTGCTGGGAGCTAGCACTAAGTAAAAAACAAAAAACAAAAAAAACTACATTATTGAACATAAAGTGGCCACGTTACAAAGTTTATCCTGAGCCACAGACAGGTCACACCTGCTCCATCACCCTGGCTGCCCCTGTTTCTCCTTTGGGGGAGGCAGTGCCACAGAGGGGCCAAGAGCGTAGTAGGCTCAAGGCTCACTGCCCCAGTAGGAACACCCACACCACTACTTACTGGCCACCTGACCTTGGGCAAGTTATTGAACCCCTGGCTGCCTCGCTTTTCTCATCTGTTAACAGGGCTACTCCAGGATTGTTGTGAGGATTAAGAGAATTTGCACAGGTAAAGCACATGGAACTTTACTTGGCACATAATACATGCTGAGTGTTTGTGTGTGTGTATATATATATATGTGTGTGTGTGTATACACATATATGGTACACACACACACACACACACACACACACATATATATATATATATATATATATATATATATATATATATATATATATATATATATATATATATATAT
>NC_043709.1:17396495-17397675 GCF_006229205.1 Suricata suricatta | reverse complement strand
ATATATATATATATATATATATATATATATATATATATATATATATATATATATATATATATATATATTTAGTTCTTTCTGAGCTTTGCAGGTGCTGACCACTTGATATGGCCTAGGCAGAAGAGGAGGCTGAGGAGTGTTGACTGTTCTCTCTTTCTCCCTCCATCCCTCGCAGGGTGAGCTCTACCTGAATGACCAAACCTGCAGAATTATACAGCGAGAACTCCTGTTTGACCTGGGTGTGGCCTATGGCATTGACTGCCTACTGATTGATCCCACCCTGGGGGGCCACTGTGACACTTTTGCCGCCTACAATTTTTCGGTCAGTAGTAAGAGACATGTGGGGTTCAGCCCTCAGGATCCATCATGAACCCTGCCGTGAAACCCCTGAGGGCTGGGCCTCAAGGGAGCCCAGGACCCATGAGATCTGAGGGCCAAACAATGGTGCTCTTGAAACTCAGAATCAACAAGCATCTAGTTGGCCCTATCCAGTCCTTGCACATCCTCATTTATCTACCAACCTACCCATCCCTTCATTCTCTCGCCATTAAGGACATAGTCGTTGGGTACCACTGGGTGCCAGTTATTCTGCAACAAGCTATTCATTTTCCTAGTCACCCATCTATTTGGTCATTCATGCATTCATTCAACATTTTTTTGCGATTCTACCAGATAAGACTATATAAAATTGCCCTATTTGTAGGGTCTGACTACAAAAATGGCAACTTAATACGGTTCAACCTAGTATTACATGCCATCCACACCTCTGTTTATTTTACTCATTCATTCTTTTAACAATCTCCATCCTGGGCCCTGGTTATAGGAGGCACTTTTAGCTTATACAATCATTCATCCGTCCAGTATCATTTATGGAGTACTAGGTCTGAGCCAGCCATTTGGCTCAATGCTCATTTTACCCCTAAAATAATTCAATAA
The DNA here is from genome assembly GCF_006229205.1 of Suricata suricatta. Lineage (NCBI taxonomy): Eukaryota > Metazoa > Chordata > Mammalia > Carnivora > Herpestidae > Suricata > Suricata suricatta. The sequence continues at coordinate 17,396,739 of NC_043709.1, read as the reverse complement.
TAGGAGTTGTTAGTAGCAACTCCATGATGTAGATTTGGAAATTGAGTCTCAAAGAGGTGAAGTAGCCTACATGGCAAAGTCTGTAACTGGTTGGCTTTGGTCCCCAGCAACTTGTAGGGATTCAGTAAATATTTCGAATTATTCAGACACCAGTCTGATATCAAAGTAGCCAATGAAATCCCAGCTGTCCTTTCTGCTGTAGAGGTTGTGGTCTTCCTCTACTTCCCAAAGTATATTCGCACAC
>NC_043709.1:17383768-17396395 GCF_006229205.1 Suricata suricatta | reverse complement strand
GACACTCCATTCATTGTGGCCCCGTTGAGAAGATTCTGGGCTGGAAGTACATGCGATCACCCAGTGTCCGTCCACACTCCATCACTTACATGTGCGCTTTTCACAAAACTTGGTGCCATCCCTTATGTCTGTTCAGTGCCTTATGTTTTGAAAGTATTCTCCGTTGCAGTAACTTATTTGATCTTCGGTCACAATGTGGTGTAGGTCAAGCAGGTACTGTGTCGTCACCGCCACCATCATCATCGTCATCTAGAGCTAAGAGAACTGAAGCTCAGAGAAATTCAGCCCAGATCTCTGCAAATCCAAGGTTCCTAACCCCACATACAGTGCATAGTTCAGCATACTGCCCTGCTTCAGTAGAATCCTATCAGATACACTTAAATTCGTGTCCCAGACTCTGTCCTAAATACCCATGACACTTTGTGGGTGTTTCCCCGGGGCCACAGTCTTCCTGGACCAGTGGAGATCAGCCCAGCACTAGGGCAGGTCGGCAGCACAACTACGAAAGTGCTGAGCTGCTCTGGGGGGGGCTGGTGAGCCGCTGCTGTGTCATCTCTTCCAGCCTGCCCTGGCGGAGCGGACACCCCGTGTAATAACCGGGGGGTCTGCCTCGATCGGTACTCAGGCACCGGAGAGTGTAAGTGCCAAACCGGCTTCAACGGGACGGCGTGCGAGCTGTGCCTGCCGGGGAGATTCGGGCCTGACTGTCAGCGTACGTATGTGCCTCCGTGCCCCCTGCCTGCTGTTCCACCGTGCGCTCCCTGCCCTCCTCCTCCACACCACCTGCCTGACCCGGAACCAACCCTCCTCCCCTCTCCCCCCCGCCCCGCCTCCCACCTGCCTGCCTTCACATGCTTTTCCCTCCCTGGACGTCTCCCAGTTTCCATCCATGGAAAGAGCCTCACCTCTAGAAGCAAAATCCACATCCCTGCAGCCATCAACGCAAGCTGTGGCTTAACAACATTCATTCATTCATTCCTTCAACCAAAATGTATTTAGAGTCCTTATTAATATTGATAGCTAATGTTTATAGAGCTCCTCCTATATGCAAGGTAAGTATGTTTAGTTCTCACAACAACGCTTTGTAGTAGGTCCCGTTATTTTCTCTACTTATCAGATGAGGAAACTGAGGCACAAAGAGGCCGAGTGACTTCCTCAAAAGCCAAGAATTGTTCTAAGTTGTAGGGATGCAGTGGTGTTGGAAGGGGGCCAAATCCCAGCTCTCAAGGAATGTACACTCAAAGGGAGGAAACTGATTAAAACTGCAGAAACAAAGATACTTATAAAGATAGAAGAAGCAGGTGATGGAGATGGAGAAGGAAAGGAGGCACTGTTTTTAAAGACATTTTACACAGGGAATATTTGCGGAGACACCTCAAAGAGGAGAGGGGCAGGCATGGGGATATCCAACAGCAGCTTGGTCCAAAGACATTTTCCATCATGCTGGAATGTTTAATAACTCTACCATCGAGAATGGAAGCAGGTAGCCCCCTGTGGCCACTAAACATTCAAAATGCATGACTAAGGGTTTTTTTAATTTTTAATTAGTTTACATTTAAATAGCCACTTGTAGCAAGAGCTGCTGTACAATACAGTGCAGACTAGAAGGGTGGCTTTCCTGGAAGAGAAATGAGCAAATGCAAAGGTCCTGAGACAGAAGTGGGTGTAGCATGAACCGCAAAGAGGCCAGGGTGGCTGAGCAGAGTGGGCAAAAAAGAGAGAGGAAAGAACTGAAATCTGAAGGTCCCCAGGGGCCAGGTAACATAAGAGCTTCTTGGCCGAAGACAGCCCTTAAAATAGACAACACCTATTCTAAGTGGAGGACTGTGAATGGGGGAGAGGTGGGGAAGGGGTTTCATGAGCAGATTGGAAAGGGATGCTCCAGCTGCCCTGAGGGGAATATACTGTAGAAGAGCAGAAGCGGGCCAACACCAGGAAACTGAATGCAATGATCTAGGTGACAGCCGGTGGTGCCTTGGCCTAGGGTGACAGTGCTCCATCAAGGTGGCAACAGGTGGAAGAATTGATACGTATCTTGAAGATTTCACTGTTACATGGATTTCTCTGTTAGGAGGCCCTAGATGAGGTTCTCTCCCCCTTGTATCCAGTTACAAACCCCATGACACCCTCTCCTTCTGTGTTTATATCACCGTGTTTATATGTTCAAAGTCAGTTACTCCTACCCATGAGAACAGGAACCTTACGTCTTCTGTTTTTCACTGTAAGCTCATTGCCTAGTCCTGTCTGCCCCACGATAGCCACCAAGTTCATGATTTGTGGAAGGTTTAAAGGAATGGTGCCCTCACACTGACAACACGGCCAACACGTGGTCAGAGAGCTGGCTGATTGGATTTCAATCCATCATCACTGATTACCGATCATGTTCCAATTTGCTTTACAGCCTGTGGCTGCTCAGACCACGGACAGTGTGATGATGGCACCACGGGCTCCGGGCAGTGTGTCTGCGAAACAGGGTGGACAGGCCGCTTCTGCGACACTCAGACAGGTCTGTCATGGGTGTGGTCAGCTGCCGGCAGCACCAGGCTGCAGCAGAGCCCCTGAGAGCATCCACCTGAGGTCGGGGGTCTGAGTGACACCTGAAAAAAAACAACAAAACAGGTGTTTCCTTTTCCACAAGGAAAAGATGATTTGGATATGTGACTTGGGCCTTGGGAGGTTTGGGGACTTGAAGGAAAACTGGGTGAAGAGATTTAACTCAAACCCACAGAACTAGCATGCAATCCTGTGCAACCCTGGAAGGACCCACTTCGAGCAAACGATACAGGACTGGGCAGGAGTGGTCCCTCAGGATCGTGGTGCCTTGGGATCGTGGTCCTTAGGATCATGGTCCCTCAGGATCGTGTTCCCTCAAGATCGTGGCCCCTTGGGATTGTGGTCCCTCAGGAAAATGGCCGCTCAGGATCATGATCCCTCAAAATCATGGTCTCTCAGGATTGTGGTCTCTCAGGATTATAGTCCCACAAGATCGGGGTCCCTCAGGATCATGATCCATTGGGATCGTGGTCCCTCAGGATCATGGTCTCTCAGGATTGTGGTCCAGATATGTGTGACACAGAACTGAAATACTTGCATAGAAAACCACAGTTCTTTGGAATCCAGGATTTGACCCCTGATTCTGCTAGTTACTAGACAAATAGCCTTACATAACCCACCCTCTCTGGGCCTGGATGCACACATCCACAAAAAGAAATGCACATTGCACGCTTTGCAGGGGAAGGAGCTGCGAGGGTCGCAGATGGTGGCTGTGAAGTGCTGGGCTGCGGGGGGCCGGGGGGAGGCTCTAACAGGAGCTGGCACTATCATCGTTGGTCATGATAGTCGTCATCACATCTGGATCCTCGCTGAGCAGCCAGTGTTCCGAGGCCTCCCGCCCTCCCCGAGCCCCGTATTCTGGCGGAATGTCCAAGATATGAAGGGTGAATCATCCTGTGAATCACCGGGCAGAAGGGCACGACTAAGTTCTTCCTATAGGTTTAAGCAACCTGACTTTCCGGAATCCTCAAGCTTAGCTTCCTCCACCTTCCCCACCTCCCCTGACCACCCCATCCTGCCTCCTGTCTCCTGTTGAGACAGTAGCCCTCCTCATGCACCAGAGCTCCAGACTCCTCCCAAGCTTAGTGGTGCCTCAGAAGGCCATGGAATTTCTCCTCCGATTTAACCGTCTCCTTCTGGAACCCCATACCCTTAGGGCTGAAGAGCTACTAATCTGCCAAATTCATCCTTGTCGAGGTATAAAGTCTTAACTGGTTGCCCATAAAGGTGACATATTACATTTTAGTCTGAATAACATTGCAGAGTTAATGTCTTAACCTTAAGGAGCAGTTCTGGAGTCTCGGAATCCGCAGGCTGGGAGGAGCCCTCTGCTCCCGCTGTAAGGGGGCACTTTTGAAACTCAGTGACAGGCTGGAGAGCGAGCCGCGGAGGAGCCCCGCGGAGGGTCCCGTGTCCTCCCACCACAGGCAGCATGACCAGAGACCTCTTTGTTCACAGTTCTGCCCCCTGTGTGCACGCCTCCGTGTTCTGCTCACGCCACCTGTAAGGAGAACAACACGTGCGAGTGTAACCTGAGCTACGAAGGGGACGGCATAACATGCGCGGGTGAGTCCCGACCTCGGGAGTGCGAGGCAGCCGGGCCGTGCGGGAGCGGAGCGGGCGCGGTGCCAGCGCCCGGACTTCCTCCGGCCCTTCCGGTCCGCCCTGGGCCATTCCGCCCATACCTACCTTCTCTGGGACTCAGTTTCCTTAGTGGGTTTGCTAATACCTGACCTGCTGACCTGCCGGGTCACTGTTTTGAAATCGCTGTGCAGACTCAAAGTGAGGCACTTTATTTTATAGTGTTTTTGTAACTCCACAAATAATCTGGACTAACTTTTAAAAAATTCAGAAATTGCATGGAGGAGGGTATTTATTGAGATGAACACTGGGTGTTATATGGAAACCAACTCGACAATAAACTATATTTGAAAAAATTTCAGAAATTACATTATAGTACTAAAAAAACAACATTTACTGGGGCACCTGCGTGGCTCAGGCAGTTAAGCTTCTGACTTTGGCTCAAGTCATGATCTCATGATTCATGGATTTAAGCCCTGAATTGGGCTCTGTGCTGACAGCTCAGAACCTGAAGTCTGCTTTGGGTTCTCTGTCTCCCTCTCTCTCTGCCCTTCCCCCCATTCTCTCTCTCTCTCTCTCTCAAAAATAAAATAAAGGTTTAAAAAAATTTTTTAAATAGTTACACTCATCACTTGGAGAGAACCACTCTGAACTTTGCAATGTCTGTATTTAGTAGTTAAGATACAGCTTCAGCCACACGGAGATCCAAAGAAACAGCACTATAAACAAGGCAGCTGTTCAGATGCTTTTTTTTAAATCTCATGTAATAGTTTGAATGGAAGCATCCAGAGCTAACAGAGACCTAAAAGGATACCTCGGAGCCCAGACTCCTTCTGTCTTCTTGCTGTGCCACCAGTATCATCAGCACATCCTGGGCAGCAGGACAGAGAAGGGAGAGGAAGGAGGCAAACCTCTTTCCCTTTAAGGATGCACCTAGAAGTTGCTAAACATTGTGTCTGTTCCCATAGCATTGGCTGGAGCTCATCATCTGTCATACCTAGTTGCAAAGGAGCCTGGGAAATGTAGTCTTCGGTTAGGCAACCATGAGCCCAGCTAAAAATCCTTCACTATAGAAAAAAGAGACAATAGATATTAGGAGAAACTCTGCTAGTGTCAGCCCTGTGCACTTTCTAACTTCTTTCATGAGGAAAGGTTCAAATAGAGGTACTTGCTTTAGCAAAGTAAGACCCTATTGCTGTACCTGCTGCTTTGTCATCCACTACAAGGCGGCCCAGAAGGGGGTCGCTGATCACCCAGGGCCCCAAAGACCCAGGTTCTTTCTTTCTGCTCTGCCATCGTTAGGAGGAGGCCTTTTGTCTTTCAAAGTCTCAAGTGGCTGCTGCAACTCCAGGCAAAAAGCTAGGCAAGAGAGACCAGATGGCTTTCCAGCTGCTCCGGAGGCTAGATCTAAATCTAGTATTGGGTTGAAATTTAAGAGTTGGTGAAAACGAAGGTCCCGACCGGTAGCACAATGCAGTGGGGACCGCATGGGCTTTGGGGCCAGACCAGCCTGGCCTTAAATCCCAGCCCTGAGGTGTTATCACCGTTTAGCCTTTGTCAGATCAGTTAAACTCTCTGGGTTTCAGTTTGATCATCGTAGAATGGGGTAATGGTGCCCATCTCACAAAGTACTCAGGAGTGCACTAACTCTGGGCGTGCATGCACACAAACACATAACGGCCCCGACATTAAACCTCCTACTAAAGTGGAGGCTGGAGGTATATGACAGAGGGGCCAGAAATAGACATGTCATCAGGCCTGGTTTATGAGGGTATCAGCCACAGGATACTAGTGTTTGCAAAGGCTAACACAGAGGCCACTGGGCCTGGGGAGAGAAGCCCCCAGTATGTCAGGGCCCATATACATCCCAGCACCCCTGATGCCAGGGCAGCCCGGGCCCCCATCCGAAGGCCACCTTGCCCAGACAGTGGTTAAGTGAGCCGTCTCCCCTCTGCGCCAACAGCCGTGAACTTCTGCAAACAGAACAACGGGGGCTGCGCCAAGGTCGCCAAGTGTTCCCAGAAAGGCACCAAGGTCTCCTGCAGCTGTCAGAAGGGATACAGGGGGGACGGCCGCAGCTGCACAGAGATCGACCCCTGTGCTGACGGCCTCAACGGCGGCTGTCATGAGCATGCCACCTGCAGGATGACTGGCCCGGTGAGTGTCCTGTCCCCGCCACCCCGGGAGATGGGGGGCCCTTCTGCCCCTGGCTCAGCCTGGCTCCGCTCCGCTCACTGTTCAGCTTCCTTCCCACCGTCAGTGCGTGTGTTGTTAAGTCTGGGGGCTAGGTGCGAAGTGGCACTCTGAGCAGAGAGAGGACATTAGGGGAAAGCTGGTGAAATCCACATGAAGCCTATTGTTTAGTTAATAGTAATGAGCCGCTGTAAACTTCTTAGTTTTGACGAATGCACTGTGGTTCTCTAAGATGGCAACGGAGGGGAACCTGGTGAGGAGTGGATGGTGGCTCGTTCTGCTATCTTTGCAACTTTTCTATGCATTTAAATAAATAAGTAAGTAAATAAGCATTTAAAATTTTTTTTTAAAACTATCCAAAATTTAAAGTTCATTAAAACAAAAAATGTTGGCGAGAAGTGGTGGGAAAAGTGCAAGTTTGGGCCCTCGCTCAAGTCTTTTTACAGTGAATCAGGGGCACCTGGGTGGCTCAGCTGGTTGGGCATCCGACTCTTGATTTCAGCTCAGGTCACGATCCCACAGTTTGTGAGTTTAAGCCCCGTGTTGGGTTCAGCACAGAGCCTGCTTGGAATTCTCTCCCACTCTCTCTTTGTCCTTCCCCCCGCATGCACTCGTTTTCTCTCTCTCTCTCTCTCTCTCTCTCTCTCTCTCTCTCTCTCTCTCTCTCTCTCTCACACACACACACACACACACACACACACACACACACACACACAATAAATAAATAAACTTAAATATAGAGAGAGAGTGGAATCTGTGCCCTGGTCCCCCGTTTATCCGTTGGCAAGAGAAGGTGGCCCACAATAATGTCTGTTATGGTCGTAAGTGTGACTTAGAGTCACTCTCTGAGCCTTAGCGCCCAGACATACACCCTGTGGCCTGGCGCTGGCCACTTAATGTCTCCAGTGTGAGTTTCCTCATCTGCTAAGTGAGCCTCATAGAGTTGTTGTGGGGATTAAACGAGATCGTTCATCGATTCCGTGAGTGATCACCAGGCACGTACTGTATGCTGTCGCAGGGGCCGGGAGGTAGCAATAGAAGGCGTAAGCGAGCGTGGAGGGCGGAGGCCACGCCCACTGCAGAAACCAGCCCCGGAGCTGCTGCGGGAAGCGCCAGGAGGCGGAAGCACATACACTGGGCCAGTGTGGTAGAAAGGGCTGGGAGAGCGGCTTTGTGTAACGTGCCAGGGACGCTCCCCCGGAGGAGGCGACATTTCCGCTGAGAAGACATTTCCCCGTGAGCCGGTGAAAACATGACACATGGCAGTCACTTCACTCCCGCTGGACGGGAAGGGCATCTTCCTGGTGCTTCTGGGCGTCTCCTGTGCTGGATGGTGGTCCACAGAGCACATGGGGGTCCCAGGGTCCTAGGAAAGGGGCTTTCATCTCTCCCGCTGTCCCCTCAGGGCAAGCACAAGTGTGAATGTAAAAGTCATTATGTGGGAGACGGGATGGACTGCGAGCCGGAGCAGCTGCCCGTGGACCGCTGTTTGCAGGACAACGGGCAATGCCATGCTGATGCCAACTGCGCCGACCTCCACTTCCAAGGTCAGTGTGGCTGGGGGCTGCTGGCCCAAAGCACCGTAGTCTCTGTCAGGCTTGGGGAAGGTTTTTAATGTTTATTTGTTTATTTTGAGAGACAGCCTGAGCGCACTAGTGGGGGAGGGGCAACAAGAAAGAGAGACAGAATCCCAAGCAGGCTCTGAGCCATCAGTGCAGAGCCTGATGCAGGGCTCAAACTTACAAACTGTGAGATAACGACCTGAGCCGAGATGAAGAGTCATATGCTTAACCGACTGAGCCACCCAGCCACCCCTCAAAGCACCCTAGTCTCTGTCAGGCTTGGGGAAGAGACTTTGTAAGAGCAAAGGGGAACAAAATTAAAAACCAGGGCCAAGCAGCCCAGGCATTGCTTAGGACCCAGCACCCAGGAGGTGGCTGGCTTCTCTAGCAGGGGAGGGAAATAAACTCAGATCTGGACCCTGAGCCTTAGGACCAGGACAGAGCGCAGAGGTCATCCATCCTGACTTTTCCTGCTTTCCCCAGGTTGCTTAGCAACCATTGACTGGAATTAAATCCACGGGGGACAATTTGGGGTTTGACTAACAGAGAAGAAGCACCTACCACACAAAGATGCAATTTCTCAGCAGTCTTTTGGCTAATACATGTTGATTGGCATGTATGGCATTCTCTTCCGAGGGTGATTTGAATGGCTTTGTAAAAAGCCCATAGGTGGAATGAAAGAATCACCACACACAGTAAAGTAAAAAGCCAAGAGAAAAGCATAGAGGTGCAGATGACAGGGCATCTTGAATCCGAGCTGAGGAAATCCACACAGGACCCACCGATGCACGTAATTCTGAGCCAGGGCAGGGAGGGATTTCAGTGGCTCGGAGAGCAACTCAGGCATTATGTGCCACGGCCAATCAGGACGAATGGGATGTGTCCGCCCAGGCTGGGTTTGTTTCACAGACATGGTCACTTCAGTGAGGCGGGTTTTACATAGCTCAGTGATAATTATTGATTTAACACCCGTTAGGTGCTGTTTTGGTGCATTCGGGCTATTACATCAGTGTTTCATCATCTGGATGGCTTATGAGCAATAGGAACGTGTTTCTTATAGTTCTGGAGGCTGGAAGGCTAAGATCAGGGTGCCGGCATGGTCAGGTTCTATGGGGGGCTCCCTTCTGGGTTGCAGACTGCTGTCTTCTTGTGTTCTTATGCAGCATAAGGGCCAAGGAAGCTCTCTGGGGTCCCTTTTATAAGGGCACTACTCCGGGAGGCCTGGCTGGCTCAGTCAGCAGGGCAGGTGACTCTTGATCTGAGGGTCATGAGTTTGAGCCCTATGTTGAGCATAGAGATTACATTAAACACACACACACACACATACACACACACACACACACACACACACATACTAATCCCACATGAGAGGGTTTACCCTCATGACCTAATTGCTTCCCAATGGCCTCGCCTCCTAATATCAACGTATTGGGAATTAGGATTTAGATCTATGAATTGGCAGTTGGGGAGGGACACAGACATGGGGTCCATAACATGTATCAAATCCTAAGATACTTCAAACCCCTCTTGAGGATGAGCTAGAAGTGTAAGCAACAGAAATACATAGGCTGGATGATATTGTCTCCTTGCGAGGAGACTGCCCATGTAATTTACATTTGTAAATTAGCAGGACAAGGAAAGGCGAGTAACAAAACAGACAGCAGTTTGTCTCAGGCAGATAGCGCAGTGAGAGTGAGAATAGAGAAAAATTGAGAGCAAGGATTCAAACAGATATATGTACACCCATGTTCCCCTCAAAATGGAAACAACCTTAGTGTCCACCAGCAAATGACTGGATAAACACACTGTAGCCTATTCGTGCAGTGGGATCTTATCCAGTCCTTAAAAGGAAGGAAACTCTGACATGTGCTGTAATATGAATAAAACTTGAAAACATTATGCCATGTGAAATAAACCAGACACAACAGGGCAAATATTGTAGACATACATAAGGTATTTATAACAGGTAAATTCATAGAGACAAAGTAGAACAGAGGTTACGAGGGGCTGTGGGGGGTGGGTGGAGGGTCATTATTTAATTCAGACTGAGTTTCTGGTTGGAATGATGGAAACGTTCTAAAATAGATAGTGGTGATGATTGCATAACATTGTAGATCTACTTAATACCACTGAATGACACACATAAAATGGTCAAAGAAGTGGGGTGCCTGGGTGGCTCAGTGATAATCTCATGGTTCATGAGTTCAAACCCCATATCGGGGTACCCCATATCGGGGTCTGTGCTGACAGCTCAGAGCCCATTTCAGATTCTGTCTCCATTTCTCTCTGCCCCTTCCCCACTTGTGCTCTCTCTCTCTCTCAAATATAAATAAAACATTAAAAAAGGGTCAAAAAAGTAAATTGTATGTCATGTATATCTACCACAATAAGAAAACTTTTTAAAGAATAGTCAGGGATGGGAAAGATTTCTAGGGAAGATGAGAGAAGGAGTCTTCAGAGACGCCTAATAGAAGCCTAGGACTATGGTGGAGACTTAAAAGATGTCAAGGCAATGACCTCAAGATGACAGGGTCTCGACTGGGAAGAGGGGTGAGCTCAGGGCACACGACGGGCATAGAGAGCAGGACAAGTAAGTCACATCAGGTTTCCATCAAGATAGAGCGAGCCCAGCGGCAGCTGGGTTAAAGCCGATGGGAGGGCACACGGCACAGAGTTTGAAAGCTTGGTTGAGGACATTCTGTGTTCAAGGTTGTGGTAAAGCTGCCAAGCAGAGAGATTATTCAGGCAGTTGCTATTTAGGACGGGGGCCAAAACGAGCAGCTGGAACCAAGGATGTCGATCTATGAGTCACTTGCCTCAAGAAGTATGAAGTCCAGAAAGCGCTTGGCTTGTTTCTGGAGGACATGATCCACTGGGCCAGCCCTGCTCATGCCACAGCTCACGCACAGGTGGAAACCTCTTCAGTTCCTCCGTCTTCTCCGGGGGCTTTGCTCTTCCGCTGGCGAACGAATGCCAGGAAAGTGGCGGTGTTGCCAAGTGGCCAGGTATCATGTTGGACCGACCTTCTGTTGTGGCTGAGCAGTTACCGTTAGCAAGGCAGGATGGCCCTGGGCTACAGCCTCAGCTCTTCCTGTGACATGATTACAGAGCCAGCCCACAGTCCGCTTGTGCCTGTTCTCCCGGGTCAGAAGGCAAAGCGCTGCCGCCTTTATGCCAACCAACTTGACAGTGTGTGTTGGGAGCCTCGAAGTAATGATGCCGTGCGGCGCCTGGGGGCTCTGTAGGTGAAGGGTCCGACTCTTGATTTCAGCTCAGGTCGTGATCTCACAATTCGTGAGTTTGAGCCCCACATCAGGCTCCGAGCTGACAGCACAGAGCCTGCTTGGGATTCTTTCTCTCTCCCTCTTTCTTTCTGCCCCTTGCCCCCTCAAAATAAATAAATATAAACTTTTTAAAAAATCATTTAAAAAATGTTTTTAATTCATGCTGAGACTCAGTAGCTGCATTTCAAGGAACCCATCCTCCAGAAACCATCTAAAAAGAGAAGTGCCCTTTAAGTGGCATTTGATAATGAACTTGACAATGTAAAAATAGTGAGTTGGTTTTTGAACTATTTCTCGTCTCTGCATTCCTTGTCTGGCTAAGATATCAGCCAGGAAAAAATGATAAATCTTTCAGTGTCTTAGGGGTGAAATGGCTAGAAAACCTTTTTAATCAAAAGCAGAGTCCTCGGCAAAAACTCACTTTAAGGTGTTTTTTCATGTCTTGAAAGTTCACAAAAATTATTCAATTATAAGTATTGAGGGGGAAATCATGTTGCCTGAGAAAATTTGTAATATGGGAAGTCATCATGATTTAATGTTTTAAAAAAATATTTCTTTTTAAAAAAATTTTTAACGTTCATTTATTTTTGAGAGAGGCAGAGACAGAGTGTGTGGGGAGGGGCAGAGAGAGAGGGAGACACAGAATCTGAAGCAGGCTTCAGGCTCTGAGCTGTCAGCAAAGGACCCAACACGGGACTCGAACCCACAAACTGCAAGATGGTGGCCTGAGCTGAAGTCCGATGCTTAACCAACTGAGCCACCCAGTGGCTCAGTGAATCAGGGGCATCTGGGTGGCTCAGTTGGTTAAGCTTCTGACTTCGGCTTAGGTCATGATCTCACTGTTTGTGAGGTCAAGGCCCACATCCGGACTCTGTGCTATCAGTACAAAGCCCGCTTTGGATCCTCTGTCATGCCCCCTCTTCTCTCTGCCCATCCTCTGCTCAATTCTATCTCTCAAAATAAATAAATAAAAACTTAAAAATAATAAGTAAATAATTAAAAAAAGATTTCTAAACACTATATGCAGTAAGCTGCCACATTTGTAATGTATGTGACAGTAAATACATCAGTAAAAAGACTAGAAGAGTATGAGATTATATCAAAATAAAAAGTTGCCAAAAGAAAGTAAAAATTCTTCAGGGAAACTACACCAAAATGTTAGCCATGGAGTAGTTATTTCCCAGGGCTGAGATGATAGGTGATTTTTGTTTCTTTCTTTTCTTACTTTTCTGTATTGCCCAAATTTCTACAATAACATGTGCTATTTTTATAACTGGTCTATTGTTTACAGCGCTGCTATAAACATTGGGGTGCATGTGCCCCTTCAAATCAGCATTTTTTTATCCTTTGGATAAATACCTAGTAGTGCAATTGCTGGGTTGAAGGGTAGATCCAAAATCTACAAGGAACTCACCAAACTCCACATCCGAAAAACGAATAATCCAGTGAAAAAA
>NC_043709.1:17311714-17383668 GCF_006229205.1 Suricata suricatta | reverse complement strand
ACAATAGACAAATCATGGAAAGAGCCTAAATGTCCATCAACTGATGAATGGATCAAGAAGATGTGGTATATATATATATATACAATGAAGTACTACATGACAATGAGAAAGAATGAAATCTGGCCATTTGTAGCAACATGGTTGGAACTCAAGGGTGTCATGTTAAGTGAAATAAGTCAGGCAGAGAAGGACAGATACCATATGTTTTCACTCATAAGTGACTCAGGAGAAGCTTAACAAAGGACCATGGGGGAGAGGATGGGGGAAAATAGTTGGGGAGAGGGAGGGAGACAAATCATGAGAGACTCTTGATACTGAGAACAAACTGAGGGCTGATGGAGGAGGGGGAAAGGGGAAACGGGGTGATGGGCATGGAGCAGGGCACTTGTGGGGAAGAGCACTGGGTGTTATATGGAAACCAACTTGACAATAAGCTATAAAAGAAAAAAAATAACAAAGATTTAAAAAAAGAAGGTAGTTCACATATTAATTCTTTGAGGAACCTCCACACTGTTTTCCAGAGTGGCTGCACCAGTTTGCAGCAAAGTAATAAATACATTAGATCCTGTGTTTCAACATACCTGGAAACGGAGTGGCCCTGGGCTACGCCGGCCTTCCGCTTTGATTGTTCTTTGCCGGAAGTCCTGCCCAGTCCAGGCGGGCTGATTCCTCTCTTTTCCCTTCTAGACACCACCGTCGGAGTATTCCATCTACGCTCCCCACTGGGCCAGTATAAGTTGACCTTTGACAAAGCCAGAGAGGCCTGTGCCAATGAAGCCGCGACCGTGGCAACCTACAACCAGCTCTCCTATGCCCAGAAGGTGCTCCCCAGTTAGTGGGCGCCATGCGGGCAGGGGCTACAGGCAGTGGGGTGCAGCCTCTTCTTAACATTAGGGAGACGGGCTGTCGCCATCTTGGCGGGCTATGCAGGGTCCTCCTGGAGCAACACTATGAACATGTCACATCCACCAGACACGCGCTGTGTGGGTGCTGTGCCGACAACACCATCCATCCATAAACATCCCTGGAAGTAGGTGTCACTCTTCCCATTATACAGACAGGGCAAGCGAGGCTATGAAAGGTTAAGTACTGTGCCCAGTGTCACCCAGCCGAGAAGTGGCAGGTCCAGTACTCAGATGTAGTCCTTACTCCAGATGTCTGTTCTCTGCCATGACATTCATCCACCAGGGCAGAAGCAGAGACTGGGAGCACATGCATCACAGCTAAAATCCAGAAAGAGATCAATAACCACAGGCCTATGGTCTCCCTGAACCCACAGAACAGGCAAATTTCTCCAAAATGTCTGGAGGAGCTGTGAAAGGGCCATAGTGGGGGTTGCCCCAGCTCTCAATATGACCAACGACTGATAGGAAATCTTAATTCAAGAACAAACAGAGAGAAATGAACATAAAGGGCTTGGGCACCTCTCAGAAAAATAGGGTACCACTTTCATCCATTCAATGAAATTGATCAAGAACAATTTAATGAGAACCCTCTGTGTTCCGGACACAGGGGTACAATAGACACAATGAGCCATAACCCTGATCCATGGAGTTTACAGTCTGAGGGGAGAATCAGACAGGCATACCACATACCAAATATGAAACTGTAGCTGATCTGCTGATCCACGGCCGTGTCTGTGTCCCCACAGGCCAAGTACCACCTCTGTTCAGCAGGCTGGCTGGAGAGCGGGCGGGTCGCTTACCCCACAGCCTACTCCTCCAAGAACTGTGGCTCTGGTGTTGTTGGAATTATAGACTATGGACAAAGAAACAACATGAGTGAAATGTGGGATGTCTTCTGCTATCGAATGAAAGGTAAACCACCCCAGCCTCACTTCAGATCCGGGGCCACGCGGCTGCTAGCCAGTCCTCAGCCTGGCCAGCCCGTCCCCAAGGGTGAGCTGGAGTGGCCCGGGCCCCTGGCTCACCGGAGTGGGGCCCTGCGTGCCCCTGCCTTCCAGATGTGAACTGCACCTGCAAGGCTGGCTACGTGGGAGACGGCTTCTCGTGCAGCGGGAATCTGTTGCAGGTCCTGATGTCCTTGCCCTCGCTGACAAACTTCCTGAGGGTACGTACCGCGTCTGCTCAGGTTTGCCTCAGGGGAGGAAGGCGGTTAGTACTGAGACGAGTCCTTGGAAGAATCCAGAGGCTCCCAGTCATGGTTAAGAGCATGGGCAGCAGACCACATTGCTGGAATGTGAAGCTTGGCTTTGCCACTTATTTGCACCACCTTCCACAAGTTACTTTCCTCTCTGAGCCTCAGTTTCCCCAGGATGGAGGAAATGGAGAGGATGATAGCGCCAGTGTCGTCAATGAGTTAGTATTTATAAAGCACTAAGACGGCGGCACGTGGAAACAGCCACTCCGGGGCTAGCTAGCTGACATTGTCTCTTTTTGCATCTAGCGCAGCATAAGAGTCTGATCTGCAGGAGTGAGACGGTCTCTTGTCTTCGTGGCCAGGGCAGGGCTGGGCCTACCTGCTGATCAGCCAGTGAGCCAGATTTCCAACTTGCATTTAGTACTGCACTTACAGTCACTTCAGTTATTCTACAAGTTGGGCCTAATGAGGAGAAAGCTCCAGTTGGAGAAGGATTTGGTGCTGACTGATTAAAGAACTAAGCTAACAACAACAACAAGAATAGCTAACGTTTCATGAGCATTTACTTTGCGCGTGCACGTTGAACCCTTTCAGAGACTTAGCACTCAATCCACAGAATGTAAGCTCCCTCTGGGAAAGGATCGTCTCTGCCTTGTGGCTGGCATACAGTAAGTGCTCACTAAATGCTTGTTAGGAATAAATTCTGGTGCGACCTCATGAGGTCACTTCTGCTATTATCCCCATTTGTAGATAAAGAAACTGAGGCTTCCCAAGGTCAAAGGCACAGCCAAGCAGAGGGGACTGGGCATAAGTATAGGGCTTACAGGATCAGGGCAGAAGTTAAATCAAGGGCTCCAAAATGGTGAGTCATTATCCATAGACCAAACGGTATCCATCTAATGGTTCTAAAATTCATAAACACACCAAAGGAAAACACTCAAACTCGTGTTTCTGTGCTGCGGGAGCTTGCACCAATATTTCAGAGAAAATAGTGTCAGAACAAAACCCATTGGCTGTGCACTCTTAACTTCTCTGGGCTGCAGTAGTCCCGTGAACACAATGGCAGAGTTGAACTGGGTACTGGGGTTTCTTACAATGTTTCAGCAAGTATTTAATGAGTGTTTACCACGTGCTTGAGATGCATCAGTGAACAAAATATACACACAAAATAAACAATACACAGAATCAGTAAATGGCATTGAATGCTAGAAGGTGATTCTATATACTGTGGGGGCAGGAGGGAGGGTAAAGTAGGGCAGGGTGGAGCGGGGAGGGAACCGTGTGCCACCGCAGGGCTCCCATTTTGTGGAGTGAGAAGGGAAGGCCTTGGTGAAAAGATGATGTTTGAGGAAAGACCGAATGGAGGAAAGGGAGGTAGCCACACAGATGTGAGGCAAGAACATTCCAGGCAGAAGGAATAGCCGGGCAAGGATGAAAGGCAAGAGTGTGCTGCACAAGTCTGAAGAACGTAAGGAAGCCAGTGAGGCTGGAGCAGAGGGAGGAAGGGAGAGGCCAGCGGGGCCCAGGGTCAGAGGAGCAACGGGGTCCAGATGGTTCGGGCCTCATGGGCCATTGTAAGGCCTTTGGCTTTTCCTCTGAGTGAAATGCAGGGCATTGCAAGGTTTCAGTAAGATGTGACCTCACTTATCAGAAGACTGCGCAGGCTGCCATGTTAAGAATGGTCGGTGGGGGCGCCTGGGTGCCACAGCTAGGTTGAGCTTCTGGCTCTTGATTTCAGCTCAGGTCATGATCTCACGGTTTGTGGGTTCGAGCCCCGTATCAGGCTCTGCACTGACAATATGGAGCCTGCTTGGGATTCTCTCTCCCTCTCTCTCTGCTTCAACCCCACTCTAAATAAATAAATAAACTTTTAAAAAAATAAATAAATAAATAAAAAAGAATGGTCTATGATGTGGCTGTGACTTAGGACCATAGGATTCACTGAGGAAAGAAAAGTGCTCCTAAAGCCCTCCTGAGAATCAGTCAGAAGAAACGGGATGAGTCTTGGCCTGAGTGGGGAGCAACATCAGAAGGTTCCGGAATGGGTGGTGCCCCGAGACCCTGTGCACCGGGGCTGATCACTGTCTCCTCCCCCAGGAAGTGCTGGCCTATTCCAACAGCTCAGCCAGAGGCCGGGCATTCCTGAACCGCCTGACCGACCTGTCAATCTGCAGCACCCTCTTTGTGCCACAGAACAGCGGGCTGCGGGAGAACGAGGTGAGGCAGGAGCCTGGAGCCTATGCCTTAGACCGGTGCTTCTAGAAGATATCAGTACCTATCACCACGGATCACCCCAGACCTCAGGGGCCACACATTTACACAGCTCACACATCTGCCGGACAGCTGGCCTGGCTGTGGGCTGCGGGGACCAAGCTGCTGGGACCTCTTCCCCACAGGCCACTTCCCCTCCAGCAGACCAAGGCTGGTCTCACGGTGTTCTCACGGTGTTGGCAGGATGGAGTAATCAGGAGCGAGCCACCCGCTGGTCACAGTGGCCAACATGCCATGGGCCCTGCAGGTCACACAGCTGATCCCAAAACCAAAGTGGGACACACTCAGAGTTACCTGGCCAAGGGCAAGACTGCAGGAGGGGCGAGGAGCCAGAGCCGCTGATGATGCCATCAGTCTATCACACTAACCTGCACGCTACAGAGGAAAGGCTGTTCCACACAGGTGGCTCCAATGCCCCCAGCCCTAGCCAAGGGCTGAGAGGGGCATACCTCTGCCTACCGTTACCCACTCAAGACCCAGTCTTCACAAACATGACATTCAATGCCACAACCTAGCCAGAGGCGAGCTTCTGGGAGAGACCCCAGACAAGCAGAAGCCTGAGAAAACGTGACATTCCTTATCTCCACAAGAAAGTAGAAAACCAAGGCCATGAGAAGTGATTTTTTTCCCCTGTGTCCGTCATCCTTATTATTAAAAATAAAATTGCTTGACTTCTACAGACCATTCTGATGTTTCTCCTTTCCTCTCAGACGCTGTCTGGGCGGGACATTGAGCACCACCTCGCCAATGTCAGCATCTTTGTTTACAATGACCTTGTCAACGGTACCGTCCTGCAAACGAAGCTGGGAAGCCAGCTGCTCATCACCGCTAGCCAGGACCAGCAACAACTGGTACGAGAAATCTTCTGGATTTCATGGCAGAACTGGAGATAATACAGGCAAAACCCTTAGCATACAGTAGGTGCTTAATAGATGGCAACTAGTATGTGTAAGTGAACTCCAAACCTGCATTCAAGGGAGGGTATTAGCTGTGCACAGTGGCACGCCACGCCATTAGGCAGCTCCTGCCCCTTGGCAGGCAAACTGCTGGTGACCGCCGGCCCCAGAAACTGGTCGTGAATGAGAAACTTTACGTGAAGCCATTTTTAAAGCTGTCGGATTCTCCACCTCTGTTCCATGATGGTGGCGGCGATGATATTGGTGATGATATTGACGAAGGTCGTGAGGGTGATGATGGTGACGATGATGATGGTGGTGGTTGTGATAGTGACAATAGTTTGACAATGGTAGTGATGGCGTTCAGGATGCTGATGGTGTTCATTTTGATGATGTGGTGCTGATACTGACAGCGATGATGGTGATGGTGATGATGATCTTGATGATGATGATGATGCCATGTGGTGCTGGTGGCCATAATATGAGAAGTGGTGGCGGTAGTGATGACCATGACAACCATGGTGTCATAATCACAGGCGTTTGTGAGGGTTCACTGATTCAGTGCTTGTGGCATGTGAGAATCATTTATGATGTGTAGCAAGTCCCCAAAGAGTATTATTTTTTAAATTTTTACCTGATAAATGACTTTAATTGACGATTAGCTGTTTAGGACCAGTGTTACTCAAATTTTAACATGCATTTAATCACCTAGAGATTTGTTCAAATGCAGATTATAATTCAATAAGTGGAGTGTGGGGGCCTCAGGTTTTACATTTCTTTTTTTTTATTTAAATAGTTTATTGCCAAGTTGGTTTTCATATAACACCCAGTGCTCTTCCCCACAAGTGCCCCCCTCCATGACCATCATGCCCTTCCCCTTCCCCGCTCCCTCCTCAGCCCTCAGTTTGTTCTCAGTATTCAAGAGTCTCTCATGATTTGTCTCCCTCCCTCTCCCCAGCTCTTCCCCCCCTCCTTTCCCTTCTCCATGGTCCCGTTAGGTTTCTCCTGTTAGACCTGTGAGTGAAAACATATAGTATCTGTCCTTCTCTGCCCGACTTATTTCGCTTAGCATGACCAAGTTTTGCATTTCTAATGAACCCTCCCGGTGATGGCCACAGGAGCACAAGACAAAGATGGGGCTTTGATTGGCAGGGGACTAGATTGCTTAAACCTCCATTTTCTAACAGCGCAGTGTGGTGCTCAGAGCAGTGGGCCCGCAGCTCAGAGGCTCAGGGCTTGCCGTTTGCTACCTGGGTGATCTCAGACTAACCATTTTCCTCTGAACTCTCATCTCTTAGACAAGCAGGTGGAACAGAACAGCTCTTGGGTTCCCTGTAGCAGTTTGATCTGCTTTTTGGCCCCAAGGCAACTAATGTTCTGGGTTGTCCAGATAGTGAGCAGAAGTCCTGTGCTGCCTACCGGTAATAACAGGTCTGACATGCAGAAAAACCTCAGAAAAACCGAGCATCTGCCTTCCACGGGGGGGGGGGGGCTGCCCCCACGGGGAAAAGGGGCAGGTGGCCACAGATCCCCAGCAGCCCTCCTCTCCTGTCCCCAGGAAACCAGGTTTGTGGATGGAAGAGCCATTCTTCAATGGGACATCTTTGCCTCCAATGGGATCATTCATGTCATCTCCAGGCCTTTGAAGGCACCCCCGGCCCCCCTGGTGAGTATCCAGGGTTCCTGGCAGGGGGTCCTGTGTCCCCGCCCCCTTCTCTGGAAACTGGAGGAGCCTCCCACACCAACGGAGGCCTCAGGGATGCATCAGGGATGTTCATCCCACCCCTGGTGCCTCGCTGCAGCAACACAACTTTTGTCACTGTTAATGTTTGTTGAATGAATGGGGGTGAGAGAGAGGCCACTGGAAGGGGAGTAAGAAATCCTGAGCTCTGCTTTGGCCCCTACACTTGCTCAGCTCTGCAACCCTTGGCAAATCCCAGAACATCTCTGAGCCCCATTTTTTCTCATCTGCAAAATGGAAGTCATAATGCCTACCTCCAGGTTCTTGGGAAAATTAGGAGTCAAAAATATAAAATAATTAGGATAGTCCCTGGCACACAGCACGGGCTCTATAAGGGTTGGTGGGCTGGTTGGTGGTGTTAGTATTTTGCTTTCTAAAGTGTGAGGGAGAGGTGAGCCCACTGGGCTTCTGGGAAATGCCATAGCATAGTGGTTAAGGGCACAGGCTCCAAGCCTGGCTGGGTTCAAAGCCCACCTCTGCTCCTCCTTGGCTGTGTGATATTGTGCAAGTACTTACCTTCTCTGTGCCTCAGCCCACCATGTAAAAATTGAAACAATAATAACTGTCTATCTCTTGGGACTATTCTAGTATTTCATGGAAAGGCCTTAGAACAGGCCTTGGCTATAGCAAGGGCTAAATACATGTTAACTGTCTTATCTTTATTTTGATAACAACTGGCCCCCAAGAGGTGTCAGGCCAGCAAGAATGGGGTGGGCTCCAGAAGGCACCCTGTCCTGGGAAGGTACTGGTGTTAAGTACCCCCCTCCTCTCTGTGCGCAGGCCTCCGTCCACACTGGCTTGGGGACAGGGATATTCTTTGCCACCATCCTGATCATTGGAGCTGCCGCTTTGGCTGCCTACTCTTACTTTCGACTAAACCGGAGAACAATTGGCTTCCAGCGTTTTGAGGTAAGACAGAGAAACACGGGCACGCCATGCTGGGGCGCTCTCTGCACTCCAGCCCCTGGCCCTGGGCTCCTTCAGCTGACCAGCCCCCGACAGAGCTCACCTAGCAGCTGGGGGCTTGGCGCACCCCTCCCCCCATGCCCTGGGTGGTCCCCACTGGGAGAGGAGCTGCGTGCAGGTGCAAGCCCCTCTTCCTGGCCAAGGGGGGCTTTGGTGAGGGGGCGATGGGCTGCCAGCAGCACGGGCTGTCCTGTCTGTGCAGGGGTCCGGCTTGGAGGCACATTCACCAGGCACCCAGGAGGTCGCTCGCCTTGGAGGAATAGGGAGACAAGCACCCAGTCTGATCAGCGGGGGGCTTCAGGGCTGACTGACCCTGGGGGTGGAGGATGGGGTCGGGGAGTGCGGCCCTGCACTTAGGTCAGTGGGTCTGGGGTGAGCAGGGGATGGCTCTGGGGAGTGGGTTTGGCAGCAGCCCCACAGCTGAGCCCCTGCCAGGCCCACCCCGCCCTCCGGCTGCCCCCCACACTGCCTGGTGACAACAGTGCAGAACCCCAGCCATAGGCCAGCTCCTCCTAGCAGGTCACCTGCATTTTCACCAGCAGTGTCCATGCTGTATGAGCCCTTTTATATCAAGTTTCAAGGACAGGGAGAGCCACTCCAGGGTGATGAAAGTCAGAATAGCAGTTGCCCGGGCTGGGATTGGGTACTGGTGGACACGGGCATGAGGACACTTCCTGGGGAAGGGGGAGGGCATGGAAGCACCCTATCCACTGACTTGGGGGGTGTTCACACCTGGATGGACAGATGAAGTCACAGCGCTGAACACTCAAGAGCAGTGCAGGTTCCTCTCAGTAAAGAACTGTTAAAAGACAAAGCTCCCGGAGGCGGGGGTGGGGCGTGGCTGGCTTTTCCTGTGCGCTTGAGTGAGCCGTGCCTGCCTTGGGGACATCCTGGCTCTCAGCCTGTGCTGGTCTTTCTGAGCAGTCGGAGGAGGACATCAACGTTGCAGCCCTTGGGAAGCAGCAGCCTGAGAATATACCGAACCCCTTGTATGAGAGCACACCCTCCGCGCCCCCAGAACCTTCCTACGACGGCTTCCTGGTGAGTTTGCGTCTTTACCTGGCACCAGAGTCAGCTGGGGGCGACTGATGCCTTTCGGCAAACAAGTGAGAAGCTTTGCACCTAGAAAAGCACATTTCTAGAACATTCTCAGGGCAACAAGCCTTAAAAGGCCAGTATCGCAAGTGGACTGAAGCCACGTTGGCTGGTCAGTGTCCTCGAGTTCTTTCGGGAGGGCTGAGGTCTCCAACAATTAGAGGTAATCGGGGAGAACCAGAGGTGCCCCCCCAAACCTCGTGACCAGGTGAGACGTGAGACGTCACATGAGCAAATCTGGAGCTTCGTTCTGCTGCAAACATTTATGAGCAAAATAAGACTCAGGCCTGCAAAAGCTTTCTTTCCTCATGTTATGCTTTAAAATTTAGATTTAAATTGTTGGGGTACCTGGTGGGCTCTTTTAGTAGAGCATGTGACTCTTTTTTTTTTTCTAATGTTTTACTTATTTTTGAGAGAGAGAACACAATTTGGGGGAAGGACAGAGAGAGAAGGTGACAGGAGATTTGAAGTGGGCTATGCACCAACAGCAGCGAGCCCAATGCAGGGCTAGAACTCATGAACTGCAAGATCATGACCTGAGCCAAAGTTGGAGGCTCAACCAACTGAGCCACTCAGGTGCCCGAGGCATGTGACTCTTGATTTCAGGGTCGTGAGTTCAAGCCCCATGCTGGTCATGGAACCTACTTTAAAAAAATTTTTTAACTAAACAATTTATATTGTCAACAAATTTTTTCTGCCCATTGTCAGAGCTGCTTCTTGCTTTTGAAGCTATGTTGCTTTTGATGCCAGCAGGCCAGGTCCAAGGACGCGGAAGAGGTCCCACAGGACCAGCCCAGAGGGTCCTTGGCTTCCTGAAGGATGGAAATCAAACGTGAGCTAGCAGGAAGTGAGAGCAGAGTTTATTGAACATACAGAGAGAGCAGATGCAGACGGAGTGCCTGGGCAGCTGTGGAAGGGAAGGAGCATGAGTCTTGTCTTTGTTCTGGGTCTGGGGGTTTTACTGAGGATGGTGGTCTGGTGTACGTGTCCCCGCAGGCATCCGGGAAGCAGCCAGAACAAAAACGAGGGCCCAGGTGTCAGTCCTTGGAGCCCGGGGGCCTTGGCGTGGAGCTGTCTAGGGCTGGTGGTCTGGAATAAGCATATGATGGCTTAGTCCGGTCATCCTCACCTGGCGCTTCCTTATGTTATCTGTCCTGGCAAACTCATGAACGCCTGTGCCTTACAAGGAAACCACACGCTATTTGCCTTCTGAGGCATGTGAGGAGTGGGTTGGGGGTGAGGGCCCCAGCAAGAATAGAAGCAGGAAAGGGAGCAAAAGCAGATTTTTATGGAGTCCTTCACTTTCCCTCTCTCACTTTGATCAGCTTTTTATATCTAGGGGGGCATGTTCTGCTCTGGTATTCCGGGAAACAACCATTTGTTTCTAGTTAGTGATCCCTGAGCTTAGATGGGGACCCACTGACTTCAACACAGAGCAAGGTCCCCCATTCACACGGACTGTGGAAGGTCCATCCTACCTGTAGTCTATTACCAGGTCTGGATGGAGAAGCTAGGAATGATATTTAATTCCTCCTTTTATATAAAGATAAGACTTGACAGCTAGTATGTGCCTCAGCAGACTGAGCTGACAGCATTACTAGGTCCAAGGAAATGACTTGAATCTGGGCTGTTGGTCTAGAACCCTCATGAAAAAGTAAGCAAAGCCAGAGAGCTGTTGTGATTGTTTTATGTATGAACATAGGCTGCCCTTCCCCTCAAGCATTTATGGTTGTTGAATTCGTGTAACTGGTGCGGAAACACTACTGAAATATTATACTGCACCATTTTTTTATAGCTTATTTATTTTTGAGACAGAGAGAGACAGAGCATGAGGGGGGGAGGGGCAGAGAGCAAGGGAGACAGAATCTGAAACAGGCTCCAGGCTCTGAGCTGTCAGCACAGAACCCAACGCAGGGCTTGAACCCACGATTCATGAGATCATGACCCGAGCTGAAGTCAGACGCTTAACCAACTGAGCCACCCAGGCGCCCCTGTACTGCACCATGTTTAAGCCCCTATAGTGCAATCAACGTTTTTGTTTTTCTGCAAGCCAAGCGTAAATATCTTGTGTTCTTGGTAAGCCGTGGTAGCAGAACTTGTATCTTTGCAATAGACTGAAAGATAACCAGATCATACCCTATTTTGTGTTTCTCAACAAACCCACGTAAAAGTTTCCCCATTCACATTGAAAGGGTGCATTCAGCTCTGCGTGTATTAGCCAGTAGTGTTTTTTGTTTTGTGTAAGCACAGTTACGTTGAAATCAACCTCATTTGAACAGCTGAGAGTGGAGGAATGTTAATCCATCTTATTCAAAGCCCTTCACTCCTTCTTGGCTGCTTGTCCTCTTCGGATGGCCCTGCCAGCCCCGGGCATGAAAGATTCTCCCAAAGCAGGAGAGACGGAATCCCCAATTCAGGAGTCAAATGGACTTTCTCGTCAGACCAGGTGGCAAAAGAAGTTCCAGGAATAGAAGTCCTAAGCAGAGGGTACCATTCCCACAAGTGATGTTCTACCTTCTCATACCTTTTATATTGCAGGTGAGGGTGCCTATACAATATCTGTAGGCAATCCAGGCCCCTTATGCTAATTAACAAAACTTCAGTGCTGGGCAGAGCTGCACAAGGCTTGGGGTGCTGCCTCTGGAATAGGGCTTCTGATGGGACTCTCAAATACTCAAGAAGAATTTTCAATCCGAAAGGTTTTTTTAAACATGTTTTTTTAAACATTTATTTATTTGAGAGAGGAGAAAACGTGAATTGGGAAGACACAGAGAGAGAGAGAGAGAGAGAGAGAGAGAGAGAGAGAGAGAGAATCCCAAGCAGACTCCACACCATGAGTACGGGCCCAATGCAGGGCTTGGACTCATGAACTGTGCGATCATAACCTGAGCTGAAGTCAGGCTCTTAACCAACTGAGCCACCCAGGTGCCCGTGAAAGTGTTTTGTAATCATATTACTAGCCACCTTTTTAGGGTGCTGATACCTTCTTTAATGTAGTATCTAATTTAATCTTCACACCTCCCTGGGAGGTAAATATTATTATTATGACCCTTTATAGATGAGGGGGAAACGGCAGTGACTGTCCCCATAACCACAGCACCATCCTGCCTCCCAACACCAGCCAGCCAGCCAGGTGGACAGACCCTCCTACCACAAACGTGTTCACAGAGCACTTGGAAAGGAACTGTTTTAGGCTGCAGGGAAGGAAAAAGTTTTCCTCCACCCTCTTAGGGGCCTGGCTGGGTTTGAATAGGAATCTGGACAGATTCACAGGAGAAAAGCCTACAGGCTTTACTGAAAGTTCACCAGTACACGGGAGCCTCGTGAGAGAATGAAGACCTCAAGTGACCAGAGCAGGAAGCTTTTCTATCTTTTATGCAAAGAAGCAATACATTTGTGAAGAATTGACAAGACAGAGGTTTGGGCTTGGGGTAGTAAACGGTGAAGCAAATAGGAAAATAAAGGGTTAGTTTAACCAGGTTGTTTGTACAGATTTCCTGGCCCGGAATTCCTCAGTCGCTGGTAGGAAGTATCTTCTTTCATCCTGGAACAGGGGGCAGAAGGCCAAGGAGGGGAAGGTTGGAGTGACCATCCTGCCTCTTCTGTTTTTTTCAAAAATTCCTTCAGCTTA
The DNA here is from genome assembly GCF_006229205.1 of Suricata suricatta. Taxonomy (NCBI): domain Eukaryota; kingdom Metazoa; phylum Chordata; class Mammalia; order Carnivora; family Herpestidae; genus Suricata; species Suricata suricatta. Next base: position 17,370,968 of record NC_043709.1, on the reverse strand, counting down.
AGATATTAAAAATGCCAAGGTGCCACATTTAAGGCGGTGTGTGCTGAGCGCCTTCAATGCTTCAGCCCGGTGGCCAGGAGGAATGCTCAACCTGGAAAGATTTGACAAGCAGAAGGTCCTGCACCCAGAGTGTTTCAGAGACCTCTCTTTTCCAGGACTCCGAAGACCAGCAGCTGGACAGCAGTGACCCCCTGGGGGCGCTCTGAGGGCCCAGACCTGCTGCCACTGGCCACCCCCTGCGGCCAGCTGCCCGGCAGTCAGAGCCTCCTCCTAAAGGCTGTCAACTGTGAATCCTCAGCACCACTGCCTTCCGGAAAGGAGGGTCCTTTAACGTTTTACAGTAGGAAGCCCTCAAGCCATACCTCATCTCTGGTTAGTCTGGAGGATTACCTGGTCCTCCTGTGCATGAGGGACCATGCTAAACCCAACCCCCCCGACCCAGGGGACCTCATTCCTCCGCTGCCCTTCCTTTGTACCTTCATATGGCTCTTAACTACATCCTCCCCAACACTAACTATGGCCTTTGTTTCATTCCCCTGTTAGACTGTAAGCTCCCAAAGGCAGGGACCTGCCTCTTTCGTCTGTGTGTGTCGGCACCTAGCCCAGCGTCTGGTACGTGCCATGTGCTCAGTAAATGTTTATGGCCAGAAATAAAGTCAATGGAACAGAACTAGTGCCTTGGGAAACAAAAATCATTTGCCACAGGAGGGGGTCAAACTTTGAAGGTAAAATCTACTTTTTAGGCCTAGTTAGGGCCTTTTCATTTAGCCAACACCTGCCTTATAAATTCTTCTTTCTTAATTCTTAATTTTAATTCTTAATTTAATTAATTAAATAAATTTAACTTATTAAATTAAGAATTAAGAAAATTTATATTCATTTAATTTAACTAATTTAATTTCTTAAGCTTTTTAATTTTGTTAGCTTAAGTAGACATGACAACCACAGTGAGACACCACTTCACACCCACCACGATGGCTATAAACAAAAAGACAGCTAATGTGAAGACATCAGAAGCTTCATACATTGCCGGTGGAAGTGTAAAATGGTATAGCCACTTGGAAGAAGTCTGGCAGTTCCTCAAAAACTTAAACATAGTGACCCAGAAATTCCAGAAATTCGTTAAGTATATACCTAAAAGAAATGGAAATCATGTCCATATAATAACTTATACAGTCATGTTCCTAATAGCATTATTCATAACAGGCAAAAAGGAGAAACAACCCTAATGTCCATCATCTTATGAGTGGATAACGAAACAGTGCTACATCCAGGGATGTAGCATTCCACCCTAAAAGGAAAGTTAGTAGGATGCATGCAAACACATGTATAAAACCTGAAAATGCCATGCTAAGAAGGCAGACCCAAAAGGCCGCATACTGTAGGACTCCATCTATATGAAGTTTCCAGAATAGGTAAATTCATACACAGTAGATTAGTGATTGCCAAGAACACGGGGAAGGAAGGAATGGGATTTGTTTTGGGGTGATGAAAATGTTCTGGAACTTTCCAGTGGTGATGCATAGACTCAGGGCAGTTGTTCGCTGTGCACAGCTCTCCCAAGAGATGCGGGATGTCTACCACACCGGTCCCTGCCCTCCAAAGACCGGAAGTGCCCTTCCCATCACTGTGACAAGGACACACCCTCCAAACCACCCGCCACACACTTCCGGATGTTCCGTAGGGGGCAGGACGGGCTTGGGAATCACTGCTGCCCACAGAGAAGTAGAAGTCTGGGTTGAGCAGACCTCAGGCTGGCCAGCTGCCCTCATGGCCCAAGTAACTGTCTCACATCATCAGGGTTTATGCAGTCAAGGGAGAACTTCTGGTGGCCCCAGGGTCTTAAGCTTTTTCACAACTCCAGAAGAGCAGCTCACCATCTCCTCTAGGACAACACGCCATGATGAACCCAATGCCACATGTCCAGGAGATCGCTCCCCCAAAAGAATGAGGCACAGATTCTCCAGTGAGTCCTCCAGTACTATCACAGGTGCAAAAGGCAAACAATTAAAATGAAGACCAGCACAAGCGTCCAGGTGACTCAGCTGGTTAAGTGTCTGACTTTGGCTCAGCTCACCATCTTGTGGTTAGTGAGTTCGAGCCCCGTGTCAGGCTCTGTGCTGACAGCTCAGAGCCTGGAGCCTGCTTTGGATTCTGTCTCCGTCTCTCTGCACCTGCCTCACTCACATTCTGTCTCAAAAGTAAACATTAAAAAAAAAAAAAAAAAGACCAGAAGGCTATCCATGGGAGGAGTAAATGAGAAGGTCCTCACACATCGAGAGGTCAAGGAAAATAAGGTGGTTAAATACGTGCACGGACACACAAATAATTTAAAAAAGCTCTTCAACGGATTTATAAAATCACCTAAAACCCAGTAGTGATCTGACTTCACAGCGGCCACTCCTCATTTAGTGTTATTCAGTAATTTCTGCCCATCAAACAGTGCTTCCAAGTTTGAGCTTTCCTGGTACTTTGCAGACAGCGCCATGTGGATGGCCCGCTTCTGCTCGCTCTCAAGGGGGATCACAAATTCCAGGAAGTTCTCTGCTGCCTACCTGAGTCCAAAGCTAATGCCAATTTTCCGTCTGTGCCTTGACTACAGTCTTCAAGCTCTGAAACAAGTGAGTGTGCTTTGCTGGGCTGTTGGGACAGAAGGAGCGAGAAATGACACACACCTCTTCCTCTCCTCACCAGGGCACAGCAGAGTTGGATGTGGCTCTGCCACTAACGCACACAGAAACACATGACTTCACAACGGACTGGATGACATAATTCAAACTTTTATTTGGCACGAAGTTCAATATCCTGTCACACAAAATCAACATTTAGAATAAATAGCAAATTCACATTCAGAATAAATAGTAAGTCTACCTAGTTCTCATCCATCATGCCTGATGCCATACAGGCACAACCTGTCATTCTGCTGAATACTTAGAACACGGTTTCCTCAAACCGGGTTCAAGCGTGTCGTACTCAAAAAGTACAGAGCGGCTATAGCGGCTGGGTCCCCGGGCGGAGCAGACGCTGAGGTGGAGTTCGCGTGCAGGAGGAGTGTGGAGGAGTCTTCTTGGGATGGACACTTGGAAATGGAAGAGAAGGACCGAGAAGGGAAGGAGGCGGGGCTGGCGGGGGGGCGGGGCTGGCTGCTCCAGGAAGGAGGCAGGTCTTTGTTGGAGCCCTGGCTAGGATGCTAAGCCAGCAGCTCACCAGGCCAGGCCGGGCGGCAGAGAGGGGGGACGGGGCGGGGGCGGGTGGCGGGGGAGGTCCTGCGGTTAGGAAGGGTGTTCTGGGCGGCTGAGCCCAAGCCTATCACCGGCTACGAGCACAACCACAACCACAAGTCAGTGCAGTGAAGGACAGTCAGCCAGCGCCCACCATTCCAGGTCCACACCACAGTACTGGCCACAGCCGCACCCAGGGCCGGGGCAGTGCACTCGCCTAGAGAATGTCCCTCTAGCGGCCCGCGCAGCTCTGACAGCAGCTCTGACGTTGCTCACAGCGCGCGGAGCCTGCCTGGCCACCAGCCCCGGCCACTAGAGCAGGGGTGGGCAAACTCGGGGGCGCGGGGCGGGCAAGTGTAGCCTGCAGCTGTTTCGGGTGGTGATGGAACACAGCGCACGGGCTCCTAGAGCTGCGACAGAAAATCGCCTGCAAAGCTGCAGGGGCTTCCTATCTGGCTCTTCACAGGCAAGGCTTGCTGGATCCTGCATTTCACTCCCTTTCCTTTCCTCAATCCACCAGGGTGTTAAAGGTTAGCTGAACCTGGACCCAGGCTCCCAAATGCTAATGTAAAAAAAAGGGAGGTGGGGAGAGAAAGAAAAAGAGAGAAAATTGGTACAAAACGAAATTAGTATTAAGAGGGCAAAATACAGACTCCCTAGCAGTTGAATAGAGCAATCAAGGAACGCTGCCTCTGGCCAAATTTAGTCTTAGAGCATTCTGGAAGAGGGCCACCGAGTGGGGCTTTGGCAGCAAATGAGCCTTCAGCAGAGGGAGTCAAGTGCAATATTTAGCACACTCTAGCGCTTAAAAGGCCTTTAGGAGGAAGAGGGAGGAAAAGCCACTTAGTTCACCCAAAGCTAAATTAGCTAGGAGGGAAGATTACTTCTCATTTCTCTTCTGCAATAATTAAGAGGGCCAATACATTCACACCAGCTAGTCATTTAGTCTAATATGGGCCTGAATCAGTAACAGGTGGTTTATGTTACATCCCATTAATGGTGATGGCAGAAAATGGAGCTGAAGAGAATTGAGAGAGAGAGAGAAAGGAAAAAGAGGCTACATAGGGAGGAAAGAGGGAGCGCCAAGCCAAACTCCAAAATATTTTAAGAGCTGAGTTTCATCCATAAAGGACTGCAATGCCAGCCGTGCAGATCCCTGCCACCAGTCTGCGGCGGGGACCGAGAGCCATGCTGGGCCGCTGCAGCGGCCCCGGACCGCCCCGGACCGCCCCGGACCGCCCCGGACCGCCAGACTAACCAAGTCTAAAAACGGAACGGATTTTCCAACGTGTGGACCCATTTTATTGTGTCCACCTTCCAAACGGATTTTTCTCTAAATTGTAGAAAAGAGGCTCACTTCCCTTGTGCCAACATGCTTGCATCAGTGTGTACAACGAGGGGAAGGGACAGAACGCCCATGCGGCGTGCCAAATCCCAGCAGAGTCTCGAGAGGGACAGGCCAAAATCGGTCCTGACCGAGCGCACACAAGAATGCCTGCGCCTGTCCTCCCGTGGAATGGCTGTCCTGACGCCGGCTGCCGGCCCCGGTGTGGGTTCAGTCCGCCAGGGGCGTGCTCCGGGGGCCCCGCTGAGACAGAGGCCAGCTTCCGCACACGCCAGATCGCAATCCCGCCATGTTCAATGGCCCAGAGACTGAGATCTTAATCGGCAATATATTGTAAAATTCATTATTCATCCCGAGAAAATGTAGTCCCCCCCCAGGCGTGGGTCACCTAACCCAGCTACCCATAGGACAGTTTTAAAAACATCTCTACTTCATTCTCAAGTAAACAAAACACACTGTAACAGGTACCTAACAGCCAATGACTGCTTGATTCGATTAAAACTAAGGAAAGACTTTTTTGCTTCCTCACTCACCTTCTCCAAGCAGAAACTCGAAAGCCCAAAGCACCAGCTCACCCGTTGAAGACCCTAACACCAAACAGTTCTGGGCATCCACCTGCACCCATTAAATGCCCATCTCCAATGCCCTCTGATGCTTAATACACACGGGAGCTGACACACAGCAAACAAAGCGCCTACCCCATTCCCCCCAAAAAAAGAATAGAATACTGTGTTTATAACAAAAACCTACAAGTAAAAATAGGGGGGCCAAGTTGGGTCTTCTGGGTCTAAAGGGCATTACCAAGGGCACCACAAAGGATCCCGGGTAACTCACTTCATTTCTGCATGCTGGCGTAGCCTAGGGAACACCAAGCTAGCATTTCACTTTCAACTGGTTCTGATACATTTGCCAGACTAAAACGCGGACTCAGGAAGCACTCTGCACAAGCTCCCTTCCGTGGACCTGCCATCCTTCAGGGTGAAGCCGTCACTCGCATGGCCTTGGGAGGGAATGAGACACTTGGGGAGCCAGGCTGCCCCGAAGCCTCCTCTGGGCTCTGCGCCCTTTGTCCTCTCCCACCTTAAGCACAACCGCCTCAAGAAAACCGCCCACTCCCAAAATGGCCACACAAACATGGCAGGGAGGAAATGTCAGGTGAGGAGAGGCCTGGGGGAGCTACTCAGTGACAGGCCACCTCCTCCCCACCTGCTGGCTAATGCGTATGTTTGAACAAGATTCTGACACAACCCAGCAGGGGTCACGGCAGAGCATTTCAAGGGCATTTCTCTGCCTGTGTCACTTTCTACCCTCCAGTGGGCACACCAAACCAACACTTGGTGGTGTTTTCAGGGGTGATGGACTCCCACGAGGCCCATGACGAAGTCACTGGGTCCTGGCAGCCGGATCACACAGTCTGTCCTGCTAGCTGGAGTAAACCAGTTCTTCTCTCCCCGCCCTCCTGCCCTGGGGGAGGGGCGAACCCGCCACGACCTGTGGCACCATGTCCTGTGGCACCGTGTGGCTTCCCCAGCACGGGGCAGGACACGGCAAACGGACACTGGGGACGAGCACGGGCCAGGGATTGCACGTTCTCTTGTTCTCTCACAGATGTTCGGGGAGGCCGGGTCTCCCTTCAAGCGAGGCACCAGGACACAGAGTCCTCGTGCCACATGATCCGGGAGCCAGCTGTGGTTCGGGACGTCTCCGCTCCCTGCCACCGCATAACGCTCTACAGAGCGGGCCCACCCGGCAGCTTCCTGGGAGCGGTCTGCGCATGTCACAGGGCCCCTGTGGCCCCCCACACGCTGCCTGCAGACGTTCAGCCTGTTTCCCACAGGAGAGTCAAAAAGGGTTTCAGCACTTCAGCTGCTGGAACTGAGACCAGCAGCAAGAGGTGTCACCTAGCCCAGAAAAACCGACGCCTAGGTCAGAACTATGGGAAACAAGATGGCCAATCAGAGGTTCAATGCGAAGCCCAGCCGGTACCGCAAACGCAAAGGGCCGGCCAGCAAGCGGGCCGCTGGCTTCTGCCCTGGCAACTCCGGGGGTGGTGTCCGGAGTGGTGTCCGTAAGGTACGAAACAAACATGGAAAGGCGAGCTTGTGTCTCTCCCGGAAGCAGCCCCGCCTTGCGCGACCAGGACGGCGTGCCGGGCAGGCGCCGCTCACTCGGCCTGGGCCTCCAGCAGCGGGAGCCGCGGGCTGGGCGCCCGGTCCGACCACGCCGGGAGCTCGTGCTGCAGCGGAGTCCTCCGCGGGTAGAACGTGTGGCTGACGTCGTAGCTGAGCAGGCAGCTCAGGGACGCCATGTAGATGTCAGCAAAGCGTGACAGGCGCCTCAGGAAGTAGGTCGGGTTCTGGTCTGTGCGGAACAAGCTTCCAAACTGGGTGTTGAAGAAATTTTTGGTCATTTCTCTGAAGAAGCAAGAAAAGGGCAAAGCAAGAGAGAGTAATTCAGAAGAGTCTCTTTTGGAGTTCCTAAAGTCAAAAGCCCCTTTTTATTTATAGCACTCACTTGAGGGGAAAATCAGCCTCTCATCAGGAAAACTGTGGCTGTCCACTCATCAAAATGACCCTGACCACATTCCCACTCAGGCCAGCCAGAGGACACACAGATGGCTGTTCCAAACCACAACAGAAGAGGCAGGAGAGGGGGGCAGATGCACAATGTTCTCAGTGTCCAAACTTCCCTCAGCTACGGAATGGGATCGAGACCTCCTTTCTACACGGTTACAGTGAGAACTGAGAAAGGTAAGACAAGTAAAGCCAGATGACAAACTCCAAGGTACTCGATGTCTGAGAAATTAAGGATTATTTTGTAGTGATGTAAATATATTTTTTTAAATGTTTTATTTATTTTTGAGAGAAAGAGCAGGGGAGGGTGAGAGAAAGAGGGAGACACAGAATCCGAAGACAGGCTCCAGGCTCTGGGGCTCAAACCCACAAACCATGAGATCATGACCTGAGCCTAAGCCGGACACTTAACCAACTGAGCCACCCAGGTGCCCCTGTAGTGATGTAAATAAATCCCCATTATCTGCTACACAGCCCAAGTGGCAGAGTGTTGCAAGGCTGCTCACCTACCCCAGGCTCCAAGCCCCTGCAGCCATGCATCTGTGTGGAAATCAACACCCCGTCTCTCTCTCTCACTCACACACACACACACACACACACACACACACATAGGACAGGCACACTGTCCGCTGGCTGGGACCCTGACACACAGAACAGTCCAGCAAAGTAGAGAAATACCACTTGACTGTTGAGAAACTAGTTACAAACACAGCAGAAAATGGAACCACATACACAACTGTGTGACAAAAGCCACAGGCTGGCAGCAGCCGCCTGTTTGGTCCATGGTGAGAGTGGCTGCAAGTGGCGCAACATAAATGGCTTGTACAATTTTGGTGAAAAGTCTCATTAAGGTGTGAGGCTGCCGGAGACTTAAACCCGAAACAGAGAGTGAGGGTGAAGTGGCTCCTTCCTCGGAAAACCTGAGATGCCTGATCCGGCCTTTGGGTTGCCCGGAGGGGCCAGAGGGTCGTTCCCAGGACAGGCCTCCCCGCCTCCCCTCCTCTCTGGCAACACTTCGAGACCAACATTAGAGTAAGAATCAAGTCAGAAGGAGCCCCAGGCAGCCAACACCAGGAGGGAGGAGGAAGGACTGAATTCCACTAGGCTGTGGCCTCCGCAGCCCCAAGGGAGAACTCTGTCCCCTCCCAGGGCCGCCCCCCAATCAGGCTGCCCCCTGCTCAGAGGCCAGAGCCCAGGCGGTGACCATTCCTTCCAATAAACAGTGCCTGCACCCCCAGCATCCTTGTCAGGCAAGCTCGACCGGCCACGGGCCTCTTTCCAACAACGGTTCCCACCAGACGCCCACCCACCTGGTATTTTGGACGGCAGGTGGCCGTGCTCACCAATCCACATTCAGACACTGCGCCCTGACACATCCCTGGTTATGGTAAGCTCAGGGCTGTAGGGCCCTCACCGTGGTTCAGAGCTCGCCCCCTCTGCTGTCCCAGGAGCCACGCTGTGCTGGCCTGGTGACCAACCACTTGGCCACCAGTTGCCCAAAGGGAAAAGTCAAGCAGGCTGGGAAGAGGGAGGGAGATAGGTCACTGCTTCCTCAACTAAGCGTCACACATCCCTCATGAAGGGCAGATGCAGCTAGTTCTGGAGACGGCCACATTCATACCGGGCAGCTAAGAAAGGACGGCCACATTCATACCGGGCAGCTAGGAAAGGACGGCCACATTCATACCGGGCAGCTAGGAAAGGACGGCCACATTCATACCGGACAGCTAAGAAAGGACGGCCACTTGGGGCCGGCCCAGGGGAAGGCACGTGGCCCACGCAGGGCGCAGATGGGGTGGCCCCTCTTACCTCATCTCCTTTCTTTCCTTTTTCCACTCCTGCAAAACCAGCTGTGACTCCGCATCTCTGTGAACCTGCAGGACAGGGCACACGCTATTACTGAGGAGGCTCGGGCTGCACATCAGCTCCGTAGGTTAGGAGAATTTGTAATGGGCAGCTTTTCTTGGAAGAATTTCATTCCTTGGGGTCAAAAACGCAGGTGCTTGCGTGCAGTAACACACTTTCAGGTTCCCAGCTGCAATCCTGCTTTCTGCACCAAAACTAAAGTTCAGAATAGCCAACACTGGCAACGTGGTTTAACGAACTGAGATGTGGGTGCCTGAGTGTCTCAGTCAGTTAAGCGTCCAACTTCAGCTCAGGTCATGATGTCGCAGTTTGTGAGTTCGAGCCCCATGTCAAGCTCTGTGCTGACAGCTCAGAGCCTGAAGCCTTCTTCAGATTCTGTGTCTCCTTTGCTCTCTGCCCCTCCCCCCCCCCTCAAAAATAAATAAGCATAAAAAATTTTTTAAATAGCAAATTGAGATGGAACACTATGAACCTATTAAATAAGGCCCCTATTAAACTGGAGCTACTAAAGTATTAAGGCTGTTAAATATGTGTGCATCATACGTGTGCCATGTATTACATACATAAACATATACTTAACACACACCGCCTATTACACACATTACCTGCAGGTATAAACATAAAAACGGCAGTTCAGTGGAAATTATTTCAGCATGTGTGTAACAGCACACCGCTCATTGCAAGCAGGTCAAAATGTGTGCATATATTTGGAAATTAACATGGAAATTTTTCTTTAATCTGTGCAAGGAAAATAGGGTTACAAATGGTTTTATATTTCCTGAATATTATATCTTTTAAAGTGTTCAAGATAAAGTCCCAAGGGTGGCTCAGCCGGTTAAGCATCTGACTCTAGATTTCAGCTCAGGTCATATTCATGTTCTCAGTTCATGGGATCAAGCCCTGCATAGGCTCTGTGCTGACAGTGCGGAGCCTGCTTGGGATTCTCTGTCTGCCCCTCCTTCACTAGCACTTCCTCTTTTTCTCTCTCTCTCTCTCTCCAAATAAATAAATAAACTTAAAAAAATAAAGTGTTCAAGAGAAAATAAATACTTGTTTTGTAAACGACAAGAAGGTAGAGTACTTCAATCAGATGGAAAAGCAGAGAATTTTCTGGTTGGGTTGAAATGTGAGCAAAACTCAAAAAGAAAAAACACCACCGCCCACAGCCTAACAAATGGACTCTCACGAGTGTCTCTCCAGGGCTCTTGGGGCAAAACAGCCACGCGTGCACCAGAGTCAGAGGCACACGTGATGGCAGGGGACAGGTGGGGCTCCCTGCGATCCATGGTCACAGGGGCGGCCTTGGAACCCGGAGGAAGAGGCCAGACAAGCAAACCATCTGCTCCTCACGTGGGAGCCAAGGCGCACTGTTTACCGCGTGTGCCCAGCTCAGCAGCCTAGCAGTCAGCCGCTGAGGTGCCACCGCCCTCACACAGAGCCCATGACGACAGAGCCTGGAACGTGGCTATTTTCCCAACACCACCACCTGGACCGACAGGAAGCAGCTACCCCTGGGTGGCCACTGGCTGGCTGTGTGTCACTGGAGCCGGAAGACGGCTCCAGCACTTCTGGGGGTGGTGACACAGGGTCTATGAACACGGTTTTCACATTTTAATCAAGAAATTACTCACTATAGAACTGAGGCTCGATAAGTACGTGCCTAGATCAGAAAAGGTAAAATGTCTGCACAATACTTTTATACACACATACACACACACAAATGTGTACATACACGTATGTATTCAGCACCTGCCATGTGCCCAGACTGTGCTGCATACACGCTGAAGGTACAACAGAGGACAAGACACAGGCCACTGTGGGGTCACACCTAAGTCAAGTGACAGAACAGTGACAGCACAGAGAGTGAGGAGTCCGTCTGAGAGGGAACCCCCCCCCACGTCCCCTTCTCACCCCTACCCTAGCAGGAGGGTCCCTTACTCCGCCCACACCTGTAGGAGGGAGACTCTGGTGAGGGGATTACCAAGGTATAGGTGACTCGCTTTTGAAACTAGCTGTCACAGGGCATGTGAATTCTCCTCCCCCTCTTGCCTGGCAGGTGGGCCCCCACCCCAGGGCGGGCTCTGCATACCTGCAGCCTAGACTCCATCTGCTGCACGGCCCCCCTCCTGGTGTGAGCAGGGTACTAAGTAAGATCCAGCCTCCCACCGCCTCCTCCAGAGGGGCACACATCCAGCCCACCACCCACTTTTTCCTATCGGCTTCTGAGCTTAAGAAAAAGTTCCTTTCTGGGGCGCCTGGATGGCTCAGTTGGTTAAGCGTCCAACTTTGGCTCAGGTCATGATCTCACGGTTCATGGGGTCCAGCCCCACGTCAGGCTCTGTGCTGACAGCTCAGAGCCTGGAGCCTGCTTCGGATTCTGTGTCTCTCTCTGCCCCTCCCCTACTCATGCTCATTCTCTCTCACTCTCTCTCTTAAAAATAAATATTTAAAAAAAATTTTTAAACACGCATTCCTTAATCATCAAAGTTTTTATATAGATCAGAGAGCAGAAAACAAAAAAGCTGCCCTCAAAGCCAAATGCAGTAACCCCACACATAATGCAGCTCATGTCTGTGCGTCCGCCCAGCTGCCACCATCACAGGGGGGCTGCACCGGAGCTGAAGGGTCTGCCACACCTGACACCTCGAAACCAAAAAGCAGGGAGGCATTTTCACATCATGCTCAAAGGCATAGATTGAGCATAACACAAGCCTAAATTCAAGTTCTCTGTCATCTTACGATCTCAGGTGTGCTGCCTCAGCTCTCAAACACCCAGTCTCCTTACTCTAGAGTGGGGGAGCTGTACCTGCTGCACCGAGCAGCGGGCGCTGTCGGCGAGCACCGTGTGGACGGCGAGCGCTCGGCATGGGGCCTGGCATACGGGAAGTGGCTATTATTACCGTGTGACCCAGGCACAGACTTGAAGCTGCATTAACCCAGAATCGATGCCTTTTATTTTTAGAAAAGCATCTCAGGGACAAGCAGAGTAAGGGAAACAGAGCACACTGGAAACAAGGCCTGGGACGTGCGAGGCCACACGCCCTGGAATGTGTGTGCCCTGGAGCCACCAGCCCTCGCGGCTCCTCCTGAGCTCACCGCCAGCTGCCTCACCCGGGCTGCCAGCTGGGCCCGTGTCCACAGTGGGCCGGCAGGCTGTGGGCAGCAGGCCGGGACCAGAGGCTGCAGGTGCGTCGGCTGGGAGCACAGGCACCCACGCTCCTGGGCCTGAGAGCCAGCACTCGTGCTGCGGCGGCTGCAGGCTAGGCCAGCGGACCCGAGCGGGAAGCGAGGGGTCTCAGGAGCCGGGGAGTGGGTTCCCAGGTGCAGGTCAGAAAATCACCGAAAACAACACTCCTCACTGACTGTCCCAAACTGGCTACGTAACTCATACAAGCAAAAACTGCCACCAAACTCCAGAGAGTCAGCAAATTTGTAGGCATTATCTTCAAAGTCAAATGGAGGGACCTTGACTTCTGCTTGGAGACTCTCTCCAGTAAGCTGTGGTGCACAGCCTGACATTTTCATTCCACAGGATGATCCAAACATTAGCAGAAATTCTCAAATCCCACAATCCCACAGGACCTCTGCCAACAGAACTTCAGTGAGGAAGTGAGGACACTTGGATTCCCTCTGAAAGATGACTCTACAGAGACCTGTGTTTACACGGCCCCATAAAGCTTTCTCCAAATGAATGCGCAGGGCATTTTTATTATTTTTTTCATTTTTTAATGTTTATTCATTTTTGAGAGACAGTGAGTGTGCACGCGCACAAGTAGAGGAGGGGCAGAGAGAGAGACACACAGAATCCCAAGCAGGCTCCAGGCTCTGAGCCATCAGCACAGAGCCCGACATGGGACTCAAACTCACAAACCTTGAGATCATGACCTGAGCCGAAGTAGGATGCTTAACCTACTGAGCCTCCCAGGCGCCTCTGCAGAGCTTTTTAAAGCTCTCTTGAGGGAAACTGGCAAAACTTTCTTAGGGGCAAAACAACCCAGGAGTTACTCTGCAGGATGACTTACATCTCATATAACCACAATTTAAAAAAAATCTGAAATGACTTTGATTAATGGACTAATGTCAGACTTACAGAAAAAGTAGAAGGAAAAAAAAAAATCCCAAACCTGCATCTGCTCCAATAAGCCGGTCAGGGTCTGCAGCCACGTCATGGTTTGGATGTATTGCTCCGTGTTCATGATTTTGAGCTCAGATCTTAACTCCGGGATAATCGCACCGGTTCGCCAGCCATGCTTCAAGGTCAAATCCTAATAACAAAGATCACTAAGAGTCAACACTCATCTCAACAGAATTTAGACCATTCCATTACCCTTCTCAGATGCCACAGGTGTTCACTGAATCACTCTTCGGTTGTAATGGTTAGTTATTAACCAAGCCAAATTCAATGAATTACATTTAATTGAAACCAAGTCAGCCCCAGGCCTTGACCATTACACCCAAAGAAAATTTCTGTTCTGGGAATAATTGCTGTGAATCACAGACACAGGATCTGAAATCACTAACACTGGTCTATAAAACAACAATTAGGTCAGGGACAGAAAAAGATTCCACGGAAATGCTGCCTGAAGGTCTTCATTCAATTCATCCACAGACTACTAGGGATTACCCACCGTGTGTCAGGCACTGTGGGTTAGGGGGAATCCTAGAATCTCAGATTCGCAATGATCCTACAACACACACACGTGATCACATTTTTCATCCCAAATACAGTAATCTCATGATTTGACAATAAGCCAGAATATCTGATGTCAGCTATACCCTGGAAAATCTAGGATATACAATCAACCATACTAAATGGTCATTCACTCTCTCATTTGGAAAATAAGTATTAAATCCTTACAACTGCTAGGCCCTAGTGTAGATACTGAGGATAAAACAATGACAAAAACCAGACAAAACTTTGCCCTCATGGGAAATACAGACAAAAAATAAGCAAATAATTTACAAAAGCAGGTGGTGCTAAAGATAATGGTCAAAATTAAGCAGAGTAAGAAAGAAAAAAGTTATCATGGTATATATACTAAGTGGTTAGGAAAACCAAGCCAATAACGGGAACTTTGAGCAGAGATCCCAAGGGAAGGAGAAAAAGTATGCAAATATGTGGGAGGAGAAAAATTCAGGCTGAAAAAAACAGCAAGTGCAAAGGCCCTGGGGCAGGAACATGGGGGGTTGGGGTGGAGGTAGAACTGTTAAGGAACAGCAAGGCAGGGAGCCTACACAGAGTGGGAGAGAGGGCAGTGGCAAGTCATGCCTTCAGAGAGGGAGGCTGGAGGACAAATCAAGCAGGGCCTTGTGGGAAACAGCAGGAATTCAGGCTTTTACTCTGAAGAGGAAAGGAAAGCTTTGAGGTTTAAGGGAGTAAAGTTGTATCAGGTTTACAACTGTAAGAGTTCACTAGCTATTCATCTAAAGTTAGAATCCCTACTCTGTAAGTCTTAAGGATGCTTATTTCTTTACCTACTAAATTTCCTTAAGCCTTTCAATATTTCTCCTTCTCCTATAATACATGGAAATCTAGAGCACAACCTTTTTTTTTTTAATTTTTAATGTTTATTTAATTTTGAGAGACAGACAGAGCATGAGTGGAGGAGAGGCAGAGAGAGAGGGAGACACAGAATCTGAAGCAGGCTCCAGGCTCTGAGCTGTCAGCACAGAGCCCAACGCAGGGCTTGAACCCACAAACCGTGAGATCATGACCTGAGCTGAAGTCGGATGCTTAACCAACTGAGCCACCCAGGCGCCCCTGGCACAACCTTTTAAATATTCCCAACGGTGGCAAACTTTTGAAGGTGGCTTTTACTGCTGAAAATAGGTAAAAAGTCATCTGGAACATTCCTAAGACTAAGGTACATGATAATAAATTAATAATAATAAAACTAATTTCCTTTCTTCCTGGTTCTCAAATTTATGCCAAAAGAGGCACCCAAATGTATTTTGAGAAACAGTAGCAACATTAGATGTATCTACATTCCCGAAGTGATTCCCTTGAAGGGTAATGTTCGTTGCCCACATAATTTCTGACATTTTAGGTAATTAATTGATCTTATCACTTCACAACAATGGTTTTCAAACGTTGGCAAACTATATGCTATGTCCAAGAGACTCATTCTTAAAAAAATTTTTTTTAAGTTTATTTCTTCTGAAAGAGCCTGCATACACATGATTGAGCATGAGTCAGGGAAGGGGCAGAGAGAGAGGGAAAGAGAGAATCCAAGCAGACTCTGCTCTGTCAACACAGAGCCCAAAGCAAGGCTCGAACCCACGAACCATGAGATCATAACCTGAACTGAAATCGAGAGCCAGACACTTAACCAACTGAGCCACTCAGGCACTCCATATTTTTTTTTAAGTTATCTCCATACCTGACATGGGGTTCAAAATTACAACCCTGAGATCAAGAGTTGCACAGCCCACTAAGCCAGCCAGGCACCCTTCCAAGAGACTCATTTTAGACCTAAGGACAGACATAGGTTGAAAGTAAAAGATTAAAAAAGATAATCCATAGAAAGAACAACCAAAAGAGAGAGAAGGTGCTATACTAATATCAGAATAGACTGTATGTCAAAAACTGTAACAAGATACAAAGAATGACATTATATCATGATAAAAGGTCATTTCACCAAGAATATATAACAATCATAAGCATATATGCACCAAACATCAGAGCTCCACAATAAAAGAACTGAAGGAAGCAATAGTCAGCTGTGCCATAACAGCAGAAGACCTTAACAGCACACATTCAATAAGAGAAAAGCCACCAGACAGAAGCTGTATCAGGAAATAGAGGACCTGAACAACAGTGGAGACCATCTGGACCTACCAGCTAGATGTGGAACATGCCATCCAACAAAAGCAGAATGCACATTTTTCTCATCGTGGACATGAAACAGTCTCCAGAACAGACCCTATGTTAGGCCCTACAACAAGTTATAACACATTTTAAAATCATACAAAACTTCTTTTCTGGTCACACAGAATGAAGCTAGAAATCAACAACAGGAGAAAAACTTACAAGTTCACAAATATGTGGCAAAAAAGAACACCCTTTAAAAGTTCACAAATATGTGGCAATTATAGAACACCCTCTAAAACAACCAATAAGTCAAAGAAGAAATCACAAGGGAAAGGAGAAAATGTCTTATGACAAAGGTAAATGCAAATGCACACACAATACACCAAAACTTATGTGATGCAGCAAGTATAGTGCTGAGAGGGAAATTCACAGCCATACACATTTGCACTGGGAAAAAAGAAAGGTCTCAAATTGACAACAAACCTTTATACCATAAGAACTAGAAAAAGAACAAACTGAACTGAAAGCTAGCAGAACCAAGGAAATAATCAAGATTATAGCAAAGATTAAAACAAGGGGAAAAGGAGGCACCTGGGTGGCTCAGTTGATTAAGCTTCTGACTTTGGCTCAGGTCATGATCTCACTGCGCACAAGTTTCAGCCCCACATCAGGCTCTGTGCTGACCACTCAGATGCTGAAGCCTGCTTCAGATTCTGTCTTCCTTCTCTCTGCCCCTCCCCTGCTCAGGTTCTGTCTGTCTCCCTCTCTCTCAAGAATAAACATTAAGAAAAAATTTTTAAACAGGAAAACAAAGGAAAAAGAACAGAAAAACAATATTAAAAAAATCAATGAAACCAACAGTTGGTTCTTCAAAAAGATCAACAAAATTGACAAACTTTTATCTTAACTAACAACAAAAACCAGAAGAGTCAAATTACTTAAATCAGTAATTTAAGTTGTCACAGTTACTACCAACTCTACAGAAATTTTTTAAAAAATGGTAAAAGCTGTAAACTATAGTCAGAACAACTTGAATAACCTAGGTGAAACCGACAAACTTCCAGAAACGCACAAGCTACCAAGAGTGAATCATGAAGAAACAGGAAATCTGAAAAGACCTCTCAACTAGTGAGGAGGTTGAATTGGTCATCACAAGTCCCCCAACAATGAAAAGCCCAGGAGCAGACAGACGGTTTCACTGGTAAATTCTACCAAACATTTAAAAAGGGATTAACATCAATCCTTCTCTAAAGCTTCTAAAAACTGAAGAGGAGGGAACACGTCCTAACTTATTCTGAGTCAACATTACCCTGATATTGAATTTTAGTGTGAGAAGCTGTAGACATAGACAGCTGAGCCCCACCAGAGGTTCTGACTCAGGTCTGACGTGAGGACTGAGAAATTGCATTTCTAACAGGTTCCCACGTGACACTGATGTCAGAGGGGCCACACCTGAGGAATCTATTGCCTTGTGAGTGCCTCTCCTAAGGCTAAGACCTGTACCTGTGTGTCCCTTCACGGGGCCACGGACCCGCACGCCTCAAGGGCAGCACAGAGTTACCTCATCAAGGCCCAAAGACACCACTTCACAAGAGGCAAATGTCTGTGATGCCATGTCACTCGGCCGAACCTTCTGGCAGTGCGGACACCCTGACAGCAGCACTCTGTATGTCTACGGCACTAATAATGCATTTTCATATGTGTTCCCTGATTTAACGCTGCTCACAAATAAGGACGTGGGGGCCTGGAGGATAAAGCGGCTGCTGAGCCCGTGATTCCTTCCGCTACACCTCAGCCCAGCGGCCAGACTCGATTATGCGGGGTGTGTGCTGGAATCGCCTGGGGCAACTGTCTGTGCGCACACGGGCGCCGGAATCACCCCCTCCCTCCTCCACCACCAGGCAGTCTGAAGTCGGAGTCCCCAGACCTCAGAGGGCAGCACATGTGCTCTGAAAACGCCTCCCAGACGAGGCTACTGCACAGCCCGTTACAGCTCACCGCTCCAAAGACAGGCAGACGCAAGAGGGACACAAACACAAGACCACTGTGACATCGGTCAGAATGCTCAGAAACACCATTCAGGCTTTGAGAGCCAGCCACGACCCTGTCTGCTTACTCTGCTGACACTGAGCGTCACTCAGACTTTGCAAAGCACGCATGGTGCAACCAGCCTGGGCCCACGTAACAAACAGAAACCCGCTGCACCGGGAGCGGGGCCGGCAGGAAATGTGGCGGACTCTGCCTCGCTCCAGTTACACACCAACTCGGAATGCAAGTCCCGAGACACCGCTCTAGTCCTTCCAATGGGCATGAAAAGCCTCACTTCCTTATAATAGCTGTTTCCTGGGAATGCCAGCTGTGGGATTTACAGGAGCTCCGACTGATGTTACTCTTCTGCTGCACGTCGATGCTTCTTATATTTAATAAGGGAAAAAAAGAACACTGGCATTTATTTCTTACCATTATTTAAATGGAAAGATTTTTCTGATAAATTTGGAGTGAATTGCTAATTTCTACCATTTCAAAAAAAATTATCTTCGGGTGTTACAGGGAAACCAACCCAACAATAAGCTATAAAAGTAAAATAATTCTCTTTTTTATAGCTACGATCCATTCTGTTCTGCAATAGACATACTGCATAATATAACAGTAAGACATAAAAAATATGTGACCTAGTCTTCATTTTTATGAAAGCATAAAAATGGTCTTAAACAAGAGAGAAGTTCCTTAGTAAGTAGGACTAACACATCTGCCCCCCAACAGAGAAATGGGAAAAAAGGCCCCGCACCGCCAGGTCGCTGTAGATGTGGTCACCAAAATACAACACTTTGGATCCTCTCCACCCAGTAAGCTTCAAAAATTCATATAAGTTGCCCTGCAAGGATAGAAAAATATAGATATTTAGAAAAAAACATAGATCATCATGTGAAATAGAAACCTACATGACCTTTACAACCTGTAGCCCAGAATATCTATTTTTTAAAACTTAAAAAAAAATTTTTTGCTTTGAGAATTTATTTGAAGTATCAAAATATAAAGATAAAAATTCCTTTGTGTGAAATCTCTCAGACCTTTGTTCTGAGTCAAATGTACGTTCCAAAAACGATTTGTATTGTACATACCTCTTTGTAATGCTCTTTTTATACCGAACATTCTGTGGCCATGTTGGGAAGAATTAATCTACCATTTCAGTAGCTGTCAGAACTGTGATCTGTTTTACCAATTCCCTGATGTTGGACGTTTAACTCATGATAAACTGTCTTGTAGCAAAGTTCTAGCTACATTTTCATAATTTTCTTGGTCTAACTTCCTAGAATTGGAATGGCTGTATTTTAGCAAATCTTTCAAGGCAAGAAAATACACATACTGCCAAATCCAGCAGCATGTTAAAGATCTACCGGGAATGTAGGGGCGCCTAGGGGGCTCAGTCAGTTGAGCATCTGACTTTAGCTCAAGTCATGATCTCACAGTTCGTGGGTTCGAGCTGACAGCTCAGAGCCTAGAGCCTGATTCAGATTCTAGTTCTCCCTCTCCCTCTGCCCCTCCCCAACTCATGCTCTGTCTCCCTCTTTCTCAAAAATAAATAAGCATTAAAAAAATAAAAAGATGTACCAGGAATGTATCAGGGTTTGTTTGTTTTTAACTGTGTAGTACTGTTGTACAATTTCATGTGTTTTCTAGACGGTACAGAAACACATAAGTTTTAAAAGAGGAGATGAAGCAAACTCAGTAACACAATCAGCATCAGCGAGTCAATCATTTATTCAAATATTTAAGAGCTTTACTGATATCAAAGCTACATAAAACACAGCTCATCTGGAAACAATGACCAATTTAGGTGAGTCATACACCTTGTGATTCAAAGCTTCTTAAAGTGAAAACCCAAGGTTGACTACTAACATCTTTAATTATATATACTATGAAAGTAACGCTTTAAGTTTCGTTTTTAAAGACTGTTCAGTTGAGTTAATTTGGATACAGCACACTGAAAATATATAGAGTTAAGTTTAAATTTTGCGGTCAAGTTATAAACCATCAACTTGAGCAGAATGCTCAGAACGACTCCCGGCACACGGTAAGATTCTACAAACGCAGGCTGCTAGCATTTTATAACTGACCACAAAGCAAAGCAACAGAAAAGAGAAATCAGTCTCGAGGTACCTGCTTGTAAATCTGGCCTTTCTGCAACCTGTGGATCTTATCCCAGAGTAAGACACCCTTCTCGTTCACCTTCCGGAAAGGCCTAACAACAGAAGCGGGAAACGTTATGATCTGTGGGAATCTGCTTATGAAACACAACACGGTTACTCCCTGGGAACAGAAAGGGGCTGCACAGACCTCAAAAACCCTGGGCACCCAAACCCCACCCCCACACTCCCTGGTTCAGTGCACACACCCAACTGCAGACCCTCGTAGCCAAAGGTATTTAGGGAGGAAAGAACTCCAGGGTCAAATAAATTTGGAAAACACGAGGCACTGCTCATGGCCCTCTTAAAAAGCCATCGATGATTCTGAAAAGCCCACCCAGTAGAGAAGCTTTCTTTAACCCAGATTTCCTAAATGCATTTGATCACACAGAAAATCTGCTTTGCAAAAAAAAAAAAAAAAAAAAAAAAAAGCTTCTGGAAATACTGCCTCAGTAGGTGTGTCAAGCTTGGTACTTGAACTTCAGCCACTCTACATAAAAAACAAATCAGAGGATGAGCCATATCATTTTATGATGGAAAATGGGAATAAGAATAAAGGCCTCAGGGAGCTCCCCTCTACTTACTAGATGGATAAGCCCTGATTAATGAATCGATTAATAAAGCCAATTAGATCTTTAAAATTAAAAGAAAAAAAAGAATTAAAAAAAGAATAAAAGTCTAAAGTATGCAGTCTGTTTGCCTTTTTTTAAGGTAACATTTATTTGGATTGTTTTTCTGATTAGAAAAAATATAAACTGAGAGCAAAAAATCTGGAAAACGCAGAATACAATGAGGAAAAGGAAAATGGCCCATAATCCCAGTGCCCAGGTACAAACACCTAACAGTAGGTGTCTTTCAGTCTATAAAGATAACAGGTCATTCTTCTCTTTCTTATAAATATAAATGAGGATCACTGTGAATACTGATTGATAGCTTTTCTCCGCTAATGCCGTGAGCAATTTCCCGCATCATCACATATTCTTCCTACATTGTTTCTTACAGTCAGGAAACAAGCATGCTGCTTTTTTCCCCCCAAATACATCATTTTTTTATGGCTGTATAAATATCTCCTCCTATGGCTGTCCCTTCAGGTTGTCCCTGGCCATCATTAGAAGTAAAATGGGGTGAAAGAGGCATGGCAGGCATGCAGAACAAGGCAAAATAAATGGGTGCAGGAGGCAGGGGGGGCGTGGGGAGAGAGAGGTGAAACAGTCTAAGACAGCACTCTGCCAGCGTGTTTCAGCACAATACGGAGAGGGCCTCCTTGGTGAAAGGGGAGGTGAGGCCCTTGTCCTGACCACACCTGGGATCTAGTAAGAAGGTTGGGGAGAGCGCTCTAGCCGTGAGAAAGCAGCAAGCCAGCGTATAGCTACTTTTGATCAACACTCTTAAGTTTTTCCTTCATTCCCTTGAATTCTCAGGCTCTGCATGTGGCTTTTGGGTTTGCCTCTTCCTTCAGGAATCACTGTGACACTTGGAAAATGGGAAGTTAGTATCCCAAGAGGAATTAAATCCATTCAACACAAACTACAGAGCACTGCATTATGATGCTTTAAAACACCCAGCAGAGAGGGAAAGCCTGCCCAGTTACCAACCGCGGAACAGGTAAATGTGGGTCAAAGTGCTTCTTTATCCAAAATGCAGATTATTTTTATAACCCCAGTGCAGTAACTGTCAACACTAGTGATATCTGGGGGGACGGCTCTTGGTGAAGGGGTCGGTTCCACACGTTAAAGACATTTCGGGATCCCTGACCCCCACCTATTAGTGCTGAGAGCACACCACAGCCACCGTCAGAACCCACCACGTCCCGCCCCGCTACTTCCTGTGGCGGGAACACACCATGTAAGTCCTGGGAGAGATGCACTCCATCTGACACAGAACTTGTGTTGCAGAGTTTTGCAAACTCCAACTTGGAATTTTAAACACACCACTTAGAGCTACATGTAGAAAAATACCATCAGGCTGTTTGGCTGCTGCTGTTGCCTTGTTACGCCGCGTGATGCGTGTGCATCAGAAAGTCTAACGTCCGACGCTAACATTACATAGGGCTTTTTCACTGCTGCCAGTAGCTTTCTTAAAGCCTGACTCGTAGGGCTCCGGCTGAAGTAAGAACGGTCTCAGGCTGTCGTCTGTGCACTAACCTCAGCCTCCTTGCAATTACTCACTAGAAGGTTTAAAAATCAAAAGCTGTAATGTCAGATGCTTCTGATTTTCCGACTAGACTGTACCAAGGCACACTGTAAGTACTCACGGCAGCAAAGGACTAAAATCTAGTTCTCCCCGAAAGACACTCACCTCCGCTTATCGTTAAAGAAGTTTGGCTTCTCGGCCTGAACGATGACCACATCAAACAGGTCTCTCCAGTCTTTTCCGACAATATACCTCATCCCTTTGTCCCTGCAACAACACGTCAGCCAGGTTAGTCTCACAAGAGAGGGATTAATAACCACTTTTGCAACTTTTTCTGTCCAATTTGCAACTGTTAAGGTAAGTGGGAACACAGGCGTGAGCTGGAAGCCAGCAAGGTCACCCAAAACAACTTACACGAAGCTACTCGGGCTGTTGGTGATGAGAAACATCTTCTTGCCGTGATCGGCCAGTTTGGCCAGCACTGCGCGGGTCTGCTCGGCGTAGCAGATGTACTTTTCTGCAAGAGAAAAATGCACACACAGAGTCGGTGTGAAGTCCGTCAGTCAGCAGGTGCTTCCTAAATGGGGCCTGTGGGTCCAGCACTGTCCAGGGCACTGGGGGGAGACATGTCTCAAGGCGGTGCGGTTCAGGGTGGCCCACCACTACCTGACCCATCAGGAACAAGACCCTGCCTCCTCGGTCTAGGTGGAAGCACTAAGTGCCTGCAGCCGCCAGCTTCTCTCTTTTTGAGTCCGGACTATGTCAAGTTCTGAGACAAACGGGAGGGAGACATCTGAGCTACAAGGAAGCTAGGTCCGCACACCGCACTCGGGAGGGCCCTCCAGCCCCTGCTCGGCCCCAAGAATGCAGGCAAATGGCTACATGTGGCCTGGCAGAGGGAAAGGCTGCCCTCACGATAATGCTGGGTACGTACCGATATCCGCTTCGATTGCTCTGTACATGATTCCTTTGATGTGCACGTCTCGAATTGAATCCTGTCCAAAGAGAGGTTTTTAGTCAGTGAAATTAGAAGTGAGGTTGTGGGGCGCCTGGGTGGCTCAGTTGGGTAAGTGTCTGACTTCAGCTCAGGTCATGATCTTACAGTCAGTGAGTTCGAGCCCCACATCAGGCTCTGAGCCTGGAGCCACTTCGGATTCTGTGTCTCCCCATGTCTGCTCCTCTCCTGCTCGAGCTGTCTCTCAAAAATGAATAAATGTTAAAAAAATTTATTTAAAAAAAAAAGAAGTGAGGTCGCCCGAGTAACAGGACAAGCGAGACAGCATTCGGGATGATGTCCACCTTTAGAAGCCTGGCGATCCAGGGACCAAATGAGACCTAGATTCTGGTCCATTTAGAACAGGCGGCCCCTTGGGGAAAACTCAGGTTTCCATGGCGACAGGTGCAGGTTCCAGTGCAGTTTTCCGAAGGGTCTCTGGGAGGAGGTAACTTGTGTGAACAATTCTGAACAAAGCCCCACGTGATAAATGGCAATTTATATGCAGCATCATGAACAAACGATTCCAGGGCATCTGGAGAAAGGGAAACATTGCTGTTTCCGTCTCTGCACCCCACCCTAGAGCATGCATCTTTTAGAGAAAGAGGTCAAGACCAAGGACAGCATCTTCAGTTCAGTGAGGCAAGGGAGTGTCCGGGAGATGGTAACAGGGCAGAGACATGGTCTGGGGGGCAGACACAAGCAAGAGGAGGCCACTAACCTCCGCCCCAAGCCCCAGGGTGTGGCAGCCTGATGGCCTCCAGCTCTAGAGCACAGTCCTCCTCTGGGGGAACACTGAGCAGCTCTTCTACCTGGGCCACATGCCTGGAGGCACATGGAGACTTACTGGAGGGTACAGCAGGGGACTGGGCTGCAGGCAAAACTGGGCCATGAGCCTTAGATAATTGGGAGAATTCTGTCAAGAGTGAGCACCTCCGGACTATAAACTCAGCCTCGATCACCTTCTAGCACAGGTTTGTTCAAGTGCACATCAACAGAAGGCAAGGGTTAAGGGCAAGCCGGAGCCAAACTTCCTGACTTGAACTCTAACCTCTACCATTTACTAGCTGTGTGACTTTGGGCAAGTTACTCAACCTCTCTGTGCCTCAATGTCTCTAACTGTATAATGATAGAGTAAAAACAGTACCTACCTCCAGGCATTATTGTGAGGATTTAATTAGTTTATATGCATAAAGCACTCAGAAAAACAGTGCCTGGAATATACTGGTGCATAAACATCTCTCCTCATGCCTGCGAAGGGTTATGTAACCAAAAGTGGTTGTTCTTTTTTTTTTTTTTTTTTTTTTTTGCAAGTGATTCAGATAAGGCATTTCTGTGCGCCAAAAGGAGAGCAGAAACTATTTAGCATCAGTTCAAATAATACCAGACAAAAATTGAGAAACTAGATTTCATCCTTCATCTTCCTAAAACCCATGATTTTAGACAGCCAAAATTTAAAATCGGTCATAAGCATATAAGCATATAGGCATTATAGTAAATAAATACAGATCTTTTAAAAATATAAGTACTTAGGGGTACCTCAGTCAATTGAGAATCTAACTCCTGATTTTGGCTCAGGTCATGATCTCCCTGTTCATGAGATCAAGCCCTTCATCAGGGCTTCACTCAGACTCTCTCTCTCCCTCCCTCTCTCAGATAAACATGAAAAAAGTTAATATATAATATATGCTACATATATGAATATATATGCATATATTTGAAATATATATTAGAAAGAAGGATATATTAAGTAATACATGAACACATTTTTAAGTACTGAAAAAAGTTCAGACAGCGTAAAGAATACATATAAACATGCATGATGTGAATATAAATTAAAATATATAAATGCAAAGTTATACAAGTGATGTGCATATATATGAGTATAAGTTTCATAGTTGTCTATCCGCCTCCCCCATGGGTTTCTGCACAGTGTCTGCAGGGCCTCAGAAGGCCCCCATGGAACCTCTGGGGGCAAGAGAAAGGCCTCACCCTGGACCACTGTACTCCCACGGGCTGCAGCCTTGGTGTGACATCACCCTCTCCACGGGCGGGCTCAGGGGTGAGCTGGGCCGGGCTGGACCTCAGCCACCACCAGCCCCTCTGACCAGATACACTAGCCCTGGCCTTTGGTCAGGAAGATAACATATGAGTACTCTCTTCTTTTAACACAAAATCAGACTGATCTCCAAGTGTCCTAATGTAATATCTTTCTTAATAATTTTCAAGGTAAAACCGTAAATAAGAGAGATCCCAGGCGAAGGACTGTTTCAAACACCTAACCAAAGAGGCTAATGCTTCTGTGCCCTCTGCTGAACCGCCTGGAGACACGTGGCAACGCCACCTCTCACCTTGACGTCTTTGTACAGATGCACTGGCTCATAGTCGATGTTGTTCTTGAGAAAGTACTCGTTCACGCAGGACAGGAGCGACATCTCCGGCAGGGAGAAGATGTCCATGAACTGCTTCATGGTGTTGCCGTGAGAACTCTGCAGGCAGGGAGGGAAACCTGAGAGGGGAGACTGACACCACAGCAGGGGGACTTGATATCTACCCGGGGGGAGGTTGTGGCCATAAACCTCTGGATCCCTCTCCCCAAGAAAGGGATAATTCTAACAATAACAAAGTAGAGGCGTTTCCCATTTTCTTCTCATTCCCAGCATAGCTGACATCCTACTCTAAGTGTAACTGGGAAATCCAAGGAAATGCCCTGGTTCCACCACAAAAGTCTAACCACCGTCACGCTCCTGTGACAACTCAGTCCAACTTCCAGCTCACACTCTCCCACCAAACCCAGAGGAAAGCTGGCAAGTCGATTATGGCCCGGAGAATGACAGAAAGGGCCACGTAACTCTCCGGAATATGAGCACCCCCGTGCACCCATATAGGAGCCTGAAAAAGAGCCTTTCTCTGAAGGCCTGTGATTTGTAGCCCTAAGTTTACCAGCTGACCGGGCATCTTCCACTGCATTTTGACAATGGAAACAAGAGCCCACCTAAGAGAAGGAGCAAAGGTTCAGAAACAGAAGTCAGAAGCAGAGGCATCAGGTGACCTGTTATCTTTGATCTCTGGGAAGGTGACCACTGCTACACAGACTTCATCAGAAAGAGGGGACACACTGGGATGGGGGGACAGACAGGGGCGGGTACAAGAAAAGAGTAAAGAGCCTTCAGCAGGTAGGGAGGAAAGGGCTAAGAAAGGGGAATCATGATGGACCTAGGAGAAACACCAACATCCTAGCCTCTCTCAAATCCAGGGCCTCTGCAATCAGTCCTAAATGCCCTTGTCAGCTCCCCAGGAGCACTCGGAAGATCCTAAGTCTACTAGACCATGTTTCAAGAAGGAAACAGATAAGCTGACTTAAATAAATAATCTCTCATCACCTTTCCATAAAAGTCACTCATCTGTTCCAAAGGCACGTGGGACCCCTCGTACATTTCAATGACTTCTTCATCAGGGACAACGCTGAGGCCTCTGGAAAAAGCACAGGCGTTGTGGTTAGACTCACCTAGAAAGAGCAGTGATTTTCAGAGCTCTGGCAACTGCCAGGATTTTCAGCCGAGGGGCAAGACACCGCTGTCACGAGCAGGTGAGCTGTGCGCCTCTGGTAACTGGGACAAACAACAGGCGAGAAGCGACTACTGTTACTACAGCATGCCGTTGGTAATAAGGGCAGGAAGAATAATACCTACCAGACGCCATGTATAAATTCCACACGGTCATTCACTTACTTCTCAGCAATCCTAGGAGGGAAGCACTGTTATCCCCCCATTTCCCAGCAGAGGCACCTGAGGCCCAGGTAGGTCACATATCTTAGCCAAGGTCAGCAAAGAAAGAAGTGGTGGGTCAGGACCAGACTCCCGGCTTTCTGGCTCCAGGGCCCGGGCTCCTCAACCATGATGCCAAGTTGCCTCTCTCAACCAAGCACAAGGCTCCCTTCGCTTTGAGGCAGGGTTTGCTTTGGGGTGGGTCTTTGTTTCCGTGTTTATATTTTTAATACATTAGGAAGAGAAAGGCCAGCTTTGTCCCTGTCATCCTCCTGACCTCTGATACTCTAACCTACAGTCATTGCTGAGGGAAAAGCCATGCCTGAGGCTCGGGCAGGCTAAAAGCCCCATGACATAAGGCAGGAAGCCTGGATGCTACCTCCAAGAGGGATGACCACAGCTTCGATGTGACAGTCAAGGCCAGCCTCCTCATCTACAAAAGGCCAGGGTGCCATGTGCCGTTCACCCGCCTCCAGGGGCAGCTAGCCAATCCAGCCCCTCCACAAAAGGAAAGGTGACTGTGGGTGTCTGAATGACCCGGATCTCACCCTGCCCTGCCCGCTGGCACGGGGAGCAGGCGCTTTCACTGAGGGTTTCATGTTCTGCTGTTTCCTCCCCTGGCACTGCCCACTCTAGCGTGTCATCAAGAAAAGTGTCTGCTCCCCGGCCACATCTCTAAGGAAAGTGCTTGAGAAACAGACACCAACGGTGAGGAGACCACAGAATGAATGCCAGAAAGTCCATGCGGTGCGGTGGGAATACAAACAGTGTAACAAGAGTCTTAGTTACCAATAAGAACAGGCTGCTTATCATATAAAATCACCTGGCCAACAATACTGTAATTGATGGCTGATATGCAAGTGTGATGGGAATCTAATGTCCGCCTCTTTCCTCTGTTCTCCGCCCCCAGAGAACTTTCAAAAACACCCAAGGGGATTGGATTTATTAATACTCTGTCCCCGATCTTGTTAACTTGCTACAACAGGGGCACTGCACTTTATCATTCACCAAATCATTCTGGGCAATGACCTTGGGGCAGAGCTCCTGCTCACTATCAGCACTCAGGTGTGCACATGCCTGAGGCTCTAACACTTAGAAAGAAACTTAAGAAGTGGAGGAACTCTGCTGGGTGAGTCACCTCTCTGCCCCCAGACTAGGCACTACCCTACCACACACTCACAGGCACAGAACCGCACAAGCTGCATTTTTAAGGCTCAAGTAACCAGAGGTCAGCTCAAGAGTGGGGATAGAGCCAGCTGCAGCCAGCTGGATTTGGCGACAGGCTGGGGGTGGGGGGTCAGGGGTGGGGACTGGCTGCACCTGGATGTATCTTCAACCAGTGCTAGGATCAAAACAGAAACTACTTGGGGGGGCTGCCGGGGGGGCTCAGTCAGTTAAGCAAATGACTTCGGCTCGGGTCATGATCTTGCAGTTCGTGAGTTCAAGACTCACACTGGGCTCTGTGCTGACAGCTCAGAGCCTGGAGCCTGCTTCAGATTCTGTGTCTCCCTCTCTCTCTCTGCCCCTGCCCTCTCTGTCTGTCTGTCTCTCTCTCAAAAATAAACATTAAAACTTTTTATTAAAAAAATAGTTTGTGAAAGAAGAATCTAAGATAGGCATACCTCTTTTTTTAAGGTACAATAACCATACTCCTAAATCCTCCCCAAATTCAAGAATTAGAAAAAGCAAAATCCTTCATTTTCAGTTACAAAGATTTCAGACTGAGTTAAGTGCTTCTCCTACTTCTAATAAACAGAGAGGGAAATGTCTTAATAGCCAAACTACCCAACGGCCAACAGTGGGAACAAGAGCCTGCTGCCTAACGCCCATGTCCCTCCCGCCCCAACCCGTACTCCAGGACCCTCCCTCAGCTGGCAGATGGGCACCTCCGGAGAGCCCTTCCTCCCTCGGAGCCCCCCAGGGGACCCCCTCAGAGTCTAAGCACATGTCCATCACTGCCTTGGTCACTCTGGAGTGCAGTCCCTGGTTCACTTATGCGGCTTCCAGCCTACACTCTCAGCTCCTTGGGGCATCCTTGTAAGCCAAACCCTCTGGACCTGGCATGATAATCAGTGCCAATAAATGTTCTTGAAGGATAAATCACAAATACACATGCTGCAACCCTCTTCATCACTAAACAGTCAGTGGGTCTTGAATCCCAAAGCCACTTGGTTACCCTGGGTGAATTAATTTACCTCCTCTTACTCTTACCTGTAGACGGTTCCCAACTGGATGTAATGAAAAGCATCAATCTTCATCAAAACTGCCTTTAAAAACATAAACACAGGTGCAAGTGAATAACGCAGACAGACAGCATATTTAATGAGAACTGTGGGGACCATTCTGGATCCTATCGACGCCAGGCCAACGTGACAAGGAAGCACACTGTGTGTTTCTGACAGATTTGCTTGCTGATTAAAGCACTGTGCAACCTGTCAAGGAAATGACTGAAAAATCCGCAAAAACAGTATGACAACTGACTCCTCCTTCTAGAAATAAATGGTATCTTCCGAATGGCTAAATGGATTCATTCATTTTTTCTAACACATGGTCTTCTGAAAAAGACTTTATCCAAAGATGGCTTTTTTAATAATTCAGTTCTGCAGCCCCACAGAATATAACTGAAAATCAGCAAAGAAAAGCACCAAGAGTACATGTTATTTCCAAACACCATCAATCTGTAAAAGAACATGGGGATGAAACCTACCCGCTGCACGTCATAATGAAGTCCACGAATTGCAAAATTTGGGTCATACTCGTACTTCCTAATTTCCACCGGATACTAAGGGAAAAAAAGAAACAAACCATTTTTAAGCTAACAATGTAGTAAGTTCAAGACAGTGTCCACATTTGGTCCCTGTACAAAAGCCGGGGTGGCTGATGCCCTTTGGCGGGAAGACGGGGTCAGGATAGAGCACAGCTTGGCCCTCTGCTTCCGAACCCAAGTTCCTCTTGGCCACAGAGCCCTCCCTCTACTCCACTCCTGTTTATCTGCCCAAGCAGAGGTAAAGCCTCACTCCTGTCCCTGCATCTCTCATCTTAACTCCCCCTGCCATCCCTTCCCTCTGCCTCAGGACTCCTATATCCCTAAGACCCCGGAAACTTCCTCCCACTGTATGTAGACTGATGAATACTCCCCTCTGTTGGAAGCACAACTTTTCCCAACACGTTATCAACCATCCACTCAGCACATCTTTGAGCACCTCAGTGTGTCAGCCCCCCACATGCCCCCACTACCAGGTTTCATGAAGAGACCCAAGTGAAAAGCTTTTCAAAGCTGGGCAGGAGCCCTCCATATGGCGTTCATTGCTTTCCTCATCCGGACTGTCGGCCGCTGCTCACCCTCCATGGGCCAGAAAGACCTCACCGTTATCAGGTACAGTCTGCCACCCACTAAGGCCAAGTGGGCCCTGCTTCTCCGCATGTGGAACCCAGCTGCTGCTTGAACCCGGTGATTCAGAACATGCATGACGTCTGGAGGCAGCTAGGTTCCCCGGGCATTTCCTATTCTTAAGCCATTCTTGAAACATCGCAAAAATCCCACTCCATTCTCATCTACTGGACTAGGCATCCAAGTCCTCTCCCTCCCCACATCTCAGGATTAGACCACCAGCTACCCCAGGGATAGAACCAATGTACCAAGCGCAGTGACTGCTGCTACCGCACATAGGCCCTGCCATTCCCACTTTACAGATGAAACACCAGGGCACTGAAGGAAACAATGTGGCCTGGCCACACAGTTGGGGTGTGGAGGGGCGGGGAGTCAGGCTTGGGCCTGCTCTCCGGACTCCCCTCTGCCCTTGGAGTCCAGTCTTGCAGGATAAAAGAGTGCTCCTGAGCCTAGAGAGGCTGCGTCACCAGGATCTGCCAATCACAAGGTCAACTGCTTAGATAAAAACCTAGACAGCTATCAGGGCACGCGGGAACCTCCCTGTAAGACTGGACTAACTTGTCATGACCAGGGCCATTTGTGTGGGGACGCTTCCTGCTCCCACCAGGCTGAACCGCACGCATCAAGTGCTGCACAAAGTGCTGACTCAAATGTCACATCTGAGCTCATTTACCCGATGCCCGCCACTCGTGCCAAGAAATCACCAGATGCTATTTCCACTCAGGGGCATTTCCAAGACTTCTGAACACTGTGTACAGTTCCGCGTCTTTACAAACACACTTGGTACACACGTCCCCGGAACCCACCATATGGCGCCGCGGTCCAGCCTCCTGCAGTGAGGCCCTGGGACCGCCCATCTCTCGAATCGCCTCCTGAACCTGGGAGTGAAGAGGAAGAGGTAGGACACAGGGGAGATATTTCAACATTCCTGAGAGAGGTGCCTTTTCGCTGAGCCACGTGACACACACTGTTCTGGGCAGTTCTGTGACTTTATTCTAAGTACTCCTCACTGCACCAGCACGGAGGAGGTGGAGCATCTCATGTCCGTTTGTTGAATAATCTGAGAAAACAGAGTCAAGTGAACTGCCCAGGCTCACAAAGATAGGCAGCGTATGGGCCAGGACTCGAACCAGGTCCGTGTCACACGGGAGTCCACTCCAATCCCCTGTAAGCAACCCTGACAAACCCTCGAGCCGCCATAGGAGATGCCCGTCCTGTGAGTTTCCCTGGGGGTTCACGGTGAGGAGGGCAGCGCAGGCTGGTGGCGCAGGAGTGAGAGACAGTGCGTGCGCTCCCTGCACAGGCCGGGTGGGAGTGAGAAGACGGAGCACGCGCTCTCTGTGCAGGGACATCACAGGAGTGAGACAGAGCATGCACTCTCTGCACACGGACCGCGCTGCAGTGAGAGCATGCGCTCTGTGCCACGGACCGCGCAGGAGTGAGAGACGGACCGCGAGGCAGTGAGAGCATGCGCTCTCTGCACACGCACCACCAGAGGCTGCGGGAACTCCTCTAACAAGGTCTATCCTGACGCAGGAGCAGGACACAGATGTCCCAGTGAGAGATGGCCACATACACCCACTCGTGGGCCCCGGGGCAGTGGATCCTCGGAGAGCCACCCCTGATAGACACACGGTGTCGGGAGACTAGGACAGAGGCGGCTGAAAGGGCCTCATGGGCCACTATTGTCATGAAGAACCCAGGCCCCAGTGCTATGGGACAGGATTGAATCCCAGTCCTACTGTGTGCTAGCTGGGTGAGCATTCTCTGTGTCGGTGTTCTCATCTCCAAGGTAAGGACACCAGGAGTCCTAGGGCAGGTGAAGAAGGGAGGAGAAAGCAAGGATGCATGCAGAGGACCCGGCTGGCTCAGTCGGTAGAGCATGCAACTCTTGACCTCGGGTGGTAAGTTCAAGCCCCACAACAGGTATAGTAAAAAAATATTTTTAAAAGTTTATATTGAATTAGGAAAAAAGGTGGGGGGGGCATACATGAGGAGCAATGGGCAGTTTATGGCACGCAGCCGTAGAAGGTGTGCAATGAAACAGAATGGCTTTGCTGGGCTGGGAACTGGCCTCTGCTACTTCCCAGAGGACTTCAGGCAAGTCACGTCACCCCTCCAGACCCCTTCCTTCATACAGAAAATGAAACGGACTGGGGTGATTTCTCTTCTCCACTCGTGCCCCTAAATTGTGACTCCCCGTGCAACCAGTTAAGTCAAAGATGTCCTCATGGCGGGCCCCTTTCCAACTCACACATGCGCACGGGTCTGCGTGCACACACACGAGCTCACAGCATCTCTGGGAATAGCTGTCAACAGTAATGCCCGGTGGAGGAAGCCAGAGATGCTGCCCTCAGCCAGGGGGTTACACTTCCCTCCAGTGGCCTAGGTCTAGATTTCCTGGACTCTTCAGAGTTGAGAAACTTTCCACCAGCCTGAAATACATGACTCATTCAATGTGTCATGAAGATTACTGGTGTCTCTAAAAGTAGAACAAAGGGTATAAAAAGATAAAAGACCTGCACTGGGGGTTTTTATCAGCCCTGTCTGGTTTCCTTCAGTACCTGGATTGGTTCTAATTCCAAGGGTCATCTGAGCAGGCTGGTGCGTGGGGACAGAGGAAGAGCAAGACGCTCCACAAATGTCCCTTCTGGCTTCAAGCACAGTTCATACCCAGGAGTACCCACTCTGGATACCCAGAAATGTGTACGTCCTTCCTCCAGGTCTGCAGCTTGGCCATGCACCCCCTTCCTGGCTAATTACAGAGCTCTCAGCACGGCTCGCAACCTCTACGTCACAACCCTGCCTGTGAGTTCCTGAGGTCCAGAGGCCTATAAACACGGGTTTTTCAGAGGTCTCTGTTCGAATGTTTCAAGAGCCTAAACAATGAGTCTAGTTAGTGGCAGGGCAGAAGAATATGGAAACAAAGTTCTCTAAAGTCTTCACAAAATGGGAAGCGAGGGCAAAACCACCCGCATATGTGTGCAATTCCACACCAGGCACAATACTCTCACCTCACTGTGTCATTCGGTAAATGGGTCACGTGCTTACTGAGCAGGTACTTTACACCAGGGCCTGGGAATACAGCAGCAGCGAACCGACGGAACAGACTGCACAGCCGCGGCCGTGCGTTCACATTCTGCCGTGGGGAGGCAGACATACACAGACACCAGCAGAATGCCCCGTGGTGAGCCGTGCCACAGAGCAAACGCACTGCAAGGGCTCAGACAGCTGAAGAGAAGAATAAAAAGAGGAGCGAGGCCTCACACTGCCTGGAGCTGGGAGGGATATTCCAAAGAGCAGGTGCAAAGGCTCTGGCAGTTCAAGGGACCACAAGAACTCTGGTGTGAGGACAGGTGGGGAGGAAGGTGGGGGCCTGGGAGCACCGGAAGGCCTTCTCTGTCATTCCAGGTGTGCTGGCAGGGCTTGAGGGGGGCTTGGGTCCAGGAGCGATAGGTCAGAGGGTGATGGTGGCCTGGCCCAGGATGGTGGCAGTGGGGGAGAAGGGGATGGAGTTAGAACATGTTTTGAATGAGTATCTTCTGAAAGAGTGAAAAGAGAGCTCACAGCTGCACTGAGTAACCTCATCCCCAAGAGCAGAGCATAGAAAAGGGAGGGGTAACTTCGTGGAGCAGAGACCCTATCCACACACCTCAGCCACATGATCAAGGCCAACATCATGGGCAGTGAGTCATGTAGATGGCACGTACCCTTGACACGATGGGGTGAGAATGACACTTTACCTCTGTGGTCTTCCTCCCCCAGAACCCACCACCTCAGTCTAATTATGGAAAAAAATGGCAGACAAATCCCAAGAGAAGGCATCCTAAAAAATACCTGACTAGTACTCTTCAAACCTGTCAAAATCATCACAAACCAGGAAATTGTGAGAAACTGTCAAAGAAGAGCCTAAGGAACCATGAAAACTAAATGTAATGTGGCATCCTGGATGGAGCCCTGGAACAGGGAAGGAATATCAGATAAAAACTAGGAGAATCTGAATCCAGTATGGACTACAGTTAATAATAACGTATCAATGTGGTGCTTCGCTGTGAGAAATGTACCACAGTAAACTGTGATCAGAGGAAACCAGACATGTATACACATAGGAATTCTCGGTATTATCTCTGCAACTTAACTATAAACCTAAAACTCTCCTCAAATTCACAGTTTATTTTTTTAAAAAAAGAAGAGGGAGCACGTGGGTGGCTCAGTCGCTTAAGAGTCCGACTTCAGATCTGGTCATGATTTCACAGCTCATGAGTTCGAACCCCGCGTCAGGCTCTATGCTGACAGCTCAGAGCCCGGAGCCTGCTTTGCATTCTGCATCTCCTTCTCTCAATGCTCCTCCCCTGCTTGTGATCTCCCTCCCTTTTTCTTTCTCAAAAATAAACATTAAAATTTTTTTTCTATTAAAAAATACATAAAAAAGAAAGCAAGAACCCACAGCATTCGCTGAGAGATCAGACATGGGACCCAGGAGACTGTCAGGAGTCATGGCTCTAGATTTCAAAAACACAGGTGGGTGCGAGTGCCAGTTAATGACAGGGAACACTGAGGAGGGTGCGGGTCTGGGAAACGGAGCCCAGAATTCTTACTACTCTCTGTTCCTTGGTCGGCCCATGAAAGGAAACTACAGACAGAGTCATTGCCCTATATTTTGTCCTACTTTTATGAAAACTTGTTTTTCTTAAAAAAAAAAAATAATTAAGGGACTAGAACTTTTACATTTGCTTTTGGGGAAGATGCTAAATTGTAGACTTACGTTCTGTTACTGTGCATCTCAAAAGCAGATGTCTTTCCATCTCCACAAGTACATTTAGTCTTTGGCAGGAAAAATGGCACCAAATTAAATGCCTCTTGGAAGAATTATTTTGTTTAATCAGAGCAAGAGAAAAATCTGCATAAGCATAATTGACTCTATTAATATGCCTGACATAATTAGTGTTATGACTTATTTCTTTTATCCCAGCTACAAACAGACATAATGGGAATGAAACTTCAGTGATCTTAAATACAGAAGCTTTTGTAATCATGATTGCACCTCTTTCCTCCCCACCTAGTGCATCTCCCTTTTTTCCCAAATTTCATACATTTTTTATCTTCATAAATTTTTTATCATCATGAATATTTTATTTCCATGTGAACGACAGGGTGGAAATGAAACGTGTTATTAATCTCACAAGGAACAACATGTAATAAAGAATATTTATGCCTTGGAAACAGATCTAAGTTCAAATTCCGGTTCCGTCTCCTACTGATCTCGAGGCTTTGAACTATGAACTCATCTCCATTAGCCTCAGTTTCCTCACCTGTAAAACAGAGACAACATCTATTTGCCTGGTTGTCACACATACTAGAAATAACAGTAGTGAGCCACCTGTGTGGCTCAGTCAGTTAAGCATCTGACCTTGATTTCAGCTCAGGTCATAAGTTCAAGCCCCACCCTGGGCTCTGTGCTGACAAGGGGCCTGCTTCGAATTCTCTCTCTCTCTCTCTCTTTCTCCCTCCCTGCCCTTCCCCACTTGTGTGCTCTCTTGAGCTTTCTCTCTCTCTCTCAAAATAAATAAACTTAAAAAAAAATAAAGAACAGTTAGCAATAGATAACATTTATTGAGTGTTTTCTATGGGCCAGGCACTTGATATATATTCACTCATTACAACAATGACATTGTGAGGCGAGTACTGTTACTTTACCCATTTCTGAGACGAAGAAACTGAGGCTCAGAGAAATTAGGTAAGTTTCTCAAGATTACTGAGAAGTGGTGAATGTCAGGATTTGAACCTAAGTCTAGAACGCCATCAGCAATACAACAGCCCTTCAGTTCATCCTCCCCGTGGGGTGGTGGCGAGACGGTGCAGGTTTGCAGACAGGGCAACAAGGACAGGACCCCCTAGTTTATCCTCTGCTTCCATCCTCACTATCAAGGGAAACATCTGTAGGTTAGATGGAAGAAAAGAGTCTCCTGAACAGATGGGCAAATGCAGCTGGATGGCAGGTGGCTCGATGGGTGTCCATGTGGAAAAGTGGCCACAACTAAAGAAAGCTGGCTGTCGCCTTAGTGGCAGAAAGGAGGTTATTTTTGACAAATGCCATTTCTGCATTTTGAATAAGGAGAAAATGACTTGCTTATTAAATCCACTAATAACCAAAAGCTGAGGAGATTAGGAAATATATTGCCTCACATGGTCAGGATCCAAAACGAATGGAAAGTTCAGTAGCATTAATAAAGGTAGGATATCCAGAACCAGGGAGGTGATGATCTCCCTCTATTCCATACTAGTCAGACCCCACCTGCAGTAACATCTTCAGTTCAGGGACTCACATGTGAGGGAGATAAACCAAAGTACACACAAAGAAGGGTAACTCAAGTGATAAAAGACCAGAAAGGAGACCAAATGAGAATCGTTGAAAAAACTAAATGATCAGCCTGGGAAAGAGACATCTTGGACAGCATAATGGCTGGACTAGAACACGTAGCCAATAGATTACATACTAACCTAGTGGATAAATCAGGTATAAAACAGTTCTCCTGATCTAGGTTTCTAGATTTCACACACCTGCCAGTCTGCCCACCCCCAGACCACCTTTGCTGAATAATGCCTTTCACACTCCCCAGAAGTATCACTTGCTTTGTTGTTTTCCCAGTTCTCTCAAGCAGAGAAAGTTGCTCCAACATCCTCTACACATCCTTAGCTCTTTGTTCAGATGCGTGGAGACACCTCCAGCAGGTTGCGTAATTCCTCTGCTCACACGACTGACTCCCCACTACAGTGGGGTCCCTGTGTTCTAATCCTCACTCCCCCTGCTTCTACCGCAGGGCCTGGTGTGGAGGGGTGCTTAGTAAAGGCTGACGGAATGTGTGAAGGAATAACTGACAAGAGATCAATGGTGAAAGCTGTCTGAAGGCAGACTTGTTCGACTCCCAGATCAGAAGTGCCCCCTGCAGTAATGCACTCCGTTCTGAGACAGACCCTTGAGCTACACTTCTCAGGGCATTCTGGGAGTTCTCAAAGAACACTAGGACCAGATGACCTCGGAGGATGCTTCTCATTCAGGCTCCTGAAATAGGCACTCAAACTGGACTACGGAAAAGCATGTCAGGCTCTGTTTCTTTTTGCCTTCCTTACTGTAAGCTCCCAACAACACTACGCACCAGGAGCCATTCAAGTCGGGGGCGCCCGGGTGGCTCGGTTGAGCATCCAGCTCTTGATTTCAGCTCAGGCCATGATCTCAGAGTTCGTGGGACTGAGCCTCCGCGTCAGACTCCGTGCTGGGGAGCCTGCTTGGAATTCATTCTCATTCTCATATTTTCTCTCTCTCTCTCTCAAAAATAAATAAATAAATAAAATAGAGCAACTGAAGTCGTGATGAGGGTAAAACACTGCCTATCGTTTGAAGGATTTCTTCTAACCAGAGCACAGCAGGCTGCCAGCTCATCAGCTCGAGAGAAAGCACGTCACGGCTCGGTGACAAATGAGAGCACGAAGTCTGTAGCCCAATCTCCACTAACGTGTAACCTGAAAGTCTTCCGTTAAAGAGACTAGATCTAGAGATTTTTTTAAAAAAACACAACTATTTTCCGGTACAAAGTTCCAGTGATGCGAGATAAACAAGTTCTGGAGATCTCTTACACAGCACAGCACCTCTAGCAAACACTGTATGACTAAAACATCTGAGAGGGTAGATCTTACATGCACATGCGTGCACAAGTAACAGTAATACTGATGAAGGGGGCAGGAGGAGTCTTTCGGAGGTGACAGATAGTTTATGACCTTGATGGTGAGGATGGCTTCCCAAGTGTACACTTATCCCCAAACTCACCAAGTTATATACATTAGGTATGCACAGCCTTTGTATGTCAATCATACCTCAAAAAAAGTGGTTAAAAAAAAAAAAACAGTCTTCCGATAGAGGCATTTGAAATGGAACAGAATCTACTCATTCATTCAGCAGTTTACGAAGTGATGTCTGTGTGCCAGGCACAGGGCCAGACCCGCTCACAGCTGTTCTTTAATGTCTAAGAGAAGGAGGAGGGAGGCCATAACGTCCCTGTGCTCTTACCCGGTGCTCATTGATGAGAAGATCCCGAGCAGCATTAAATATCAGCGTGTGGAGGTGCTTTGAATAAAACACCAACGTATAATCATAATCAAAGCCGTAGATTTCAATGTCCGACAGGCTCATTTCATTGTTTGAGAAAATAGCATCTGGATTCAACAAGTTGTTCATAATTGAAGGAACCAAGTCTAGAAGTAAAAAAAAAAAAAAAAAACTATATTATACCACGTGATCAGTAAGGGTTAGTAGGATTCCTCAGTGCATCAACCGAAGTGCAAGCATCAGAAGCCAGTCACAAAGGACTGCGAGAATGGGGTCATTCCATTTATCTGAAACGTCTAGAACAGGTAAGTCAAATGGAGAGACTGCTAATGCATGTAGAATCTCCTTTTGGGGTGATGAAAATGTTCTCCAGTTAGTGATGAGTGATGGCCAGATGGCTGTTGTGAATATACTGAAAGCGACCAAATGGGAAACCTTCAAGTGGGTGAATGGTACAGGATGTCAATAATATCTCGGGGCCTGGGTGGCTCAGTCAGTAAGCGTCTGACCCTTGGTTTTGGCTCAGGTCATGATCTCACGGTTTCATGAGTTTGAGCCCTGCCATCAGGCTCTGCACTGACAGAATGGAGCCTTCCTGAGATCCTCTCTCCTTCTCTCTCTTTCTGCCCCTTCTCAACTTGCACTCACTCTGTCTCTCTCAAGATAAATAAACTTTAAATATAGTATCTCAATAAAACTTTGTTTAAAGAGAACCTTTGGGGGTGCCTGGGTGACTCGGTTGAATGTCCAACCCTTGATTTTGGTCAGGTCAAGATCTCATGGTCATGAGATCAAGCCCCGCATTGGGCTCTGCGCTAGCAGCATGGCACCTGCTTGGGATTCTCTCTCTCTCTCTCTCTCTCTCCCTGCCCCACTCTCTACTTGCACACAGGTGAACACTCTCTCAAAAATAAAATATTAATTAAAAAAAGAATCTTTGTTTCAATATCACAAAAAGATTTGTTTGGTTTAAAAAAGAACATACGCTAGGTACAAATCTCAGAAGACGGAGAAACATTTAGATAGTTAAATTTAAATATCACACATCATCTCCTCACCCAGAAAAAAACCATTAACATTTAATGCACTGGCTGCAATATTGTTTCATGGATGTGTTTTATGAAGTTGGCCTCACAGTGTATGTATGATTTCATGTGCTCTCCCCACTGAACATGCTAATGTGACTCTGTTCTCCGATCACCACCAACAGGTTCAAGTGTGAAATAAACCATCATGACAGCATCATCCTTCCGTGTTCTCACCCAAAGTACCACATTATTTTCAAGAAGTTATAAAAGAAGCCTGAAGATACCATCTTTGCATTTTATTTTTACTTTCATGAAACACAGTTAAGAATTCATAATTTTTCATTTTCCACCCAGAATGACAATAAGAATAAAACTACAGAGGGAGGCATCTCCCAATTATTAGAGGGCTCAGAAGATGCGTGGACAGGGAGGAGCCCCCTGATGACAGATGAGCTGATCACAAAGGTGAAATCTCAGACTGTGCGTCTTCAACCACCATATCCTCAAAGAAATCAGGATTAAAGACTGCACAATAGATTTCCCAAGACAAAAAGGAATTGTGAATTCCGTGGCAGGAACCTTTTCATGCAACATTCTGTGACAAGACCCACTCTATTCTCCTAAGAGGATATGTGACTATTCTTTCACCTTTTATGATGTTTGTACACCAAAACAGATCATAATTGGGCAAATGCAGAGAGCAGGAGACTTTTTGGGAGATAGGTACAAATATCCAACACATGCACACAAAACTCAAACTGTCCATGTCTGACTGCTCTTTACATCACTGAGGACGACCCCTCAGCTCCACTGTAGGAGCTAATATTTATTAAGCGCCCACTAGGGGCTCCTGGGTGGCTCAGTCAGTTAAGTGTCTGGCTTTGGCTCAGGTCATGATCTCACAGTTCGTGGGTTCCAGCCCCGCATCAGGCTCTGTGCTGACAGCTCAGAGCCTGGAGCCTGCTTCAGATTCTGTACCTCCCTCTCTCTCTGACCCTCCCCTGCTCACGCTGTCTCTCAAAAATAAATTTAAAAAATTTGTTTTAATTTTATTAAGCACCCACTATATGCTACATGCTATCACAGCATTTAATCCTTACATGCTATCATACCACTTAATCCTTAGAGCAATCTTATGAAACGAATACTGTAGTAACCCAATTTTATATATGAAGACACATGAGCACAGAAATTATGTAGTTTGCTGAAGTACACACAGTGCTCTGAATGGCAGAGCTGAGGTTTGAACTCTTCCCCACGATTATGGGAATCAACAAGCATTTGAAAAGGGTGCACTGTACCCTAAGTAATCCTGCGTCACGTTGGTACTCATCAGAGAGTCAACACTGCTTCCCCCTTCCCTTCTGCTCACTTTTTTGTGGCTAGGAATGGCCCGTGTCACCCACTTTCATTCTGAGGGGCCTCCTGCAATACTCAAAAGGTACTGCTTTCACAGGTGGGTGGCAGCTCCCATGAGGAGACCAGAGTAGCCACTAGGAGGGATTCTGAACATCTGAGAAGGTTCCTTACAGCTTCATGGCTTAGATCCCTTTGAGAATCTAATAGAAGCTACAGAATCTTTCCCCAGAAAAATGCACATACAGATGCTGCAGAAAATCCCAGGGAGGTTCACCCCTGAAGCCTATTCACGGTCACCAGTTAAGCTGTCATGTTACTCTAACTTAAAACTCAGCCTCTATATTCCCACGCAGAATGTCCAACAAAAGCAAACGAATGACTAGATGAATGAATTTATAAACACATGCACATATTTCTCTCCCACTGACCACCTAGGTACGGCTGAGTCTAATGAAAATCCAAATAGCCAAGATGGACCAACGATTCCATTTTATTAGTTTTCTTTTGTCAAAAATCAATGAGACATTTACCTTGGCTTTCTTTTGCAAATTAAGATACACCTGAGGACAGTAAACAAGGCAGGATCATTTTTTTTAAAACGTGAAGGTAGACAGTTCACAGGAACTAGTCCTGGGAAAGGGAGGAGCTAGTAGTTCCAAGCTCTTTGGCACGTACCACCACAGATCTTCCGGCCTTACGTAATCAGTGGGCCACTATGGAAGATCCTATTTTCTGAATATGACCGACTGCACGGCACCATCCATAGCCAAGTAAGTAACGAAGGATCACTTACAGAGTGACTGATGGCTCTACTTTCACAAATGATCTTTCCGGGGGAAGTTCTAACAGCCTGCTTAAATTAGAAGTTCATGTTTACAAAATGTTGGCAACAAAGTCCCTCTCCGTTTCTACAACCTGAGAAGAAAATGTGAAGCCATCAAGGAACCCTGCTGGGATGGAAAACCGCTAGCAGCACACCTCCAAAAGCTGCCAGGAATGTCCCGCTGCCGTGAAAGCCCAAGGTGTATTCATCACATGAACATCATCAGGCAAAAAGCTCAGATGTTTAATTTGTCATTACTCAAAATAAACATGAGGAACATGGGAAGCTTAAAAGGGATTTCAAGGCCCCATAAAACCACTTCAGAAAAGTGCTGAAAACAAACACGAGGAATTACAAGGCAAAAGGAAAGAATGCCAAACACTCACAAAAAGACAAACAATCTATCTAAACTGCAGACTCTGAAGTATAAATGGAAGAAGGGCCCTTGACCTGTGTACTTTCCCAAACCAGAAACAAGACTGGGTATCAGTTTAGAAAGTGAATTCCTTTTGTACCTAATGGATGATGACAGCAAGACTATACAGTTTGTACAAAGAAATGGAGAGACAGCTCTATTACTCTGTCCAAAACTCTGACAACAGCCTGGTCCCAATGCAGACACCTGGGCTAGAACATGGAGGGCAACGGCACCCCCACTGACCTCGCGTGACTGAGAAGGAATTTAGTTACAGCTGTCTACGGTAAGCCAGACTGCTGC
Source organism: Suricata suricatta (assembly GCF_006229205.1). Lineage (NCBI taxonomy): Eukaryota > Metazoa > Chordata > Mammalia > Carnivora > Herpestidae > Suricata > Suricata suricatta. The sequence goes on along the minus strand of NC_043709.1, from coordinate 17,328,648 downwards.
TCGCTGCAGCATTACCTAGCCGCGGCTGACTACCATAGCTACTATTCCTCCAGTATGCCGGAAATTTCTTTGGGAAATCAGCCTTCCCCAACTGTATGGCCTGTATGACCTCAGTGAGATTCCATTCTCCCAGGAGGAGAACACATGACCCGGACCTGGCCAAACAGAGAAGCTGAATTCCCTCACCAACACGAATTCATTCGGAGAAGGCTTAGGACCCCCTCTGGTCAAGCATCATCATACTTTCCCTACAGCCAAAGTAAACCAGTAAGTTCCAATCAGGAAAACTTCTGGCTGTATACGGTAATTTCATAGAAGAGGCATTCTTTTCTCCCAAACTTGGATCAAAAAGGATATAAAACTGGAGATGGGTGGGACCATCACAAAGAACCTTTAAAAAGACCAATGGGGGCGAGGGGAACCCTGGGTGGCCCAGTCGGTTAAGCAACCAACTCCTGATCTCAGCTCAGATCTTGATCTCCAGGTCATGAGTTCAAGCCCTGCATCAGTCCCAGAGCTGGGTGTGAAGGCTACTTAAAAAAATAAAAAAATTTTTTAACAAGGCCCGTAGGGAAGAAAACAAGGTGAAGAGACAGAAGCTCCCCAAAGACATACTTGGATCAACTTATGTTTAAAGCTAATTCTATCTCCGAATTTTTCAATTGCACAAGCCCATAAATTTTCTTCTTAAAAAATTAATTTTTTTCACTTACACTAAATCAGTTTGGGTTGGATGTTGTGTTGCCTGCAGCCAAAAAGATCCTAACTAAAAGTTCACTTCAAGCATATTCAGCCACTCAGAATTCTTACTGCCTACAAATTTTAACTTTTTAGCTAGGTATTAAATGCATTCCCCATTTAGACTTTAAAGCATCATTCTAATCTTAAATTCTTCTTCATATGCCCAACTTTCAGCAAGATGGCCAATCTTCCACTACCCTGTTCTCCAGAATATTCCGTAGTTGAGTACCAACTTGAATTAAATTCACCTGGAATATTCTATCTCTGTTTTTCTAACTACATAAACACTGCCTAGCTATATTAAAAAATGTCAGGTAAGATTTTCCTTTATACTGTGCTGCAAAACAAATACCATGTGAATCAAAGAATTAAAGTTTTTAAAAAATATATTTAAAAAGTATGAAAGCTAGATCAATTACTATTTATCTCATCTTTCTAAACATAAAAGCAATAACAATAAATCACAAATGAAAAACATCAACAGATTTACAACCTAAAAATTTTAAACATTTGTGTAACCAAAAATATCAAAAACAATAATTTGAGGGAAAAGGTTCTATTAAACAGAAATTTAAAGGTTAAAGGCAAAAATCTAATATGCTAAAGATTAACAAATCCAGGGGCCCCTGGGTGGCTCAGTCAGTTAACCCTCCAACTCTTGATATCAGCTCAGGCTTGAGTTCAAGCCCGACACTGGGCTCCACATGAAGCCTACTTAAAAAAAAAAAAAATCCAATAAATAAAAAGATAAAGGGGATGCGCCTGATGGCTCAGTCACTTAAGCATCTAACTCTCGATTTCAGCTCAGGTCATGATCTCAGGGTTCCATGGGATGGAGCCCTGCACTGGGCTCCACAATGACAGCACAGAGCCTGCTTGGGATAGTCTCTCTCATTCTCTCTCTCTCGCTCTCTTGCTCGCTCTCTCTTTCTCTGTCAAAATAAATAAACTTAAAAAAAAAGATAAAGGATCAGAGATTTCCTCCATAAGAGAGGAAACTAAATAGCTAAAAAATGTAAATGTTCAACCATTCTAACCATAAACAAAATTAAAACAAGACAGTTGAAACTCTGAAAGATGAATTACAAATGGTTTTACTGTACTTCATTTATTTTGTTTCTTTAAGAAGCATGTGTTGCTTGGCTAAGGAGTAAAAGATGCCATTTTCCTCCCTTCAGATTGCGCCAGTGTTCCTGTTGCTTTTGTTGTTATTTGTATGTGTTCTTTGGAGGGGGAGGGGGTCCATTCTCATTTTGGGGTTTTCTTTTCTTTTTTTAATGTTTGTTTATTTTTGAGAGAGTGAGAACAAGGGAGGAGCAGAGAGAGAAGGAGACACAGAATCTGAAGCAGGCTCTAGACTCTGAGATGTCAGCACAGAGCCCAACATGGGGCTCGAACTCATGAATCGCAAGATCGTGACCTGAGCCGAAGTCTGATGCTCAGCCGACTGAACCACCCAGGACCCCTCTTGGTTTTTTTCAGTGACAGAACAGAATTGGTGCTCTTGCTGAGACTGGGCAGGCTCACTCCTGGCTATTTAGAAGTGAAAGTCAATTCAAACTTTCTAGAAAGCAGGTTGGCAATAAGTACCAGGAGTCTTTCTAAAACATTCATACCCTTGACCTACTAATTCTCCTTCTAGGAATCTGTGTTAAAAAACTGTTCAGATATGTTGATAAAGATTTACATACAAAGATTTTACTATAGTAACATACTAAAGCAAACCCTGGGAGAAAACATGCCCCATTTGGAAGATCAAACACGTTAACGAGAACAGGATCTAAGAGAAAAGCTGAAATGCACTTGAAATCCTTGAAGTTCAATTTTTGGGCAATGCCAAACCACAATCCCAGAGACTTCAAGATGCCATTTTTCTTTAATTAAGTAGGATTTTCGTTTTTGGTGTATGCCCTAGACTTCAAACTGTTCTCTCAGGAAAAAAGAAAAAAGAACATTCAGATCTAAAGTCCCTGAAGAAGAAAAAGAAGTGAAGGGGGAAAAAGTAGAAACCATTTTTTTTCTTAGAGATTACAAACTGCAGAGGGAAAGCCTCCATTTCCCCCACATACAGCACCTCTAAGTTTTCTGAGAATCTTCCCAAGGCTCAGTGGGCCAACAAGGAATCCTCGTGGCTAACAATTATGCGCATTTGCTACTCACCAGGTCCCAGATGAAGGTGCATGGACTTCACTGAATGTCACAATTATCCCTGCTTTACAAAGAAGGGAAATAAAAATGGAACTAAAGTAACAACTCACGGTCATATTTCTTTATAATATACATCTATGCTCCTAAATCAACGAAAGAGCAGATTTCAAATACTTGTTTTTCTCTAAATTGACGAAATCTGTACTACATTTATATTTCATCACATTCATAGATTTAATGAACATTCACAAATACCCAAAATATTTTATTAATTATTACATACTTCTTTAACATGGTTTCAAATTCTCTTGTAAAAAATCAAGGGACGAAAGGGTGACTCAATCAGTAAAGCTCTTTGCTTCGGCTCAGGTCATGTTCTTTTTAAAGTTCATGGGTTCGAGCCCCATGTCAGGCTCGGTGCTGACAGTGCAGGGCCTGCTTGGGATTCTCTCTCTTTCTCTTTCTCTCTCTCTCTCTCTCTCTCTCTCTCCTGCCCCTCCCCCTCATGCTGTCTCTGTCTCTCTCAAAAATAAATAAATAAGCTTAAAAAAAAGTTCACATATTGGGGGCACCTATGTGGCACAGTCAGTTGTGACTCTTGATTTTGGCTCAGCTCATGATCCCAGGGTCAATAGGATCAAGGCCTGTGTGGGGCTCTGAGCTGAGTGCGGAGCCTGCTTGGGATTCATTCCCTCTCATCTCTTCCTCTGCCTCTCTCCTCTGCTCACTCTCTAGATAGATAGATAGATAGATAGATAGATAGATAGATAGATAGATAGATAGATAATGTTTGCATGTTAAAAACAAGATTTCAAAATTTATTTTAAAAGGATACATACAGAGGGGTGCCTGGGTGTCTTAGTCAGTTGAGTGTCAGACTTCAGCTCAGGTCATGATCTCACGGTTGGTGCATTCGAGCCCCATGCTGGGCTCTGTGCTGACAGCCTAGAGCCTGGAGCCTGCTTCAGATTCTGTGTCTCCCCCTCTCTCTCTGCCCCTCCCTGACTCACACTCCATCTCTCAAAATTAAACAAATATTTTAAAAAATTTTTAAGGATACATATAGATTGAAAATATATGAAAAAAGTATAGAGACTTTCCGTGTCTATGTTGAAGCAGTACTTACATGCCCCTCCACCGTCTCTACTGCAAGTGAGCTCAAGGCTCTAGACCCAAATTGTAAAGGTTTTAATGTTTCATCTGCCATTGCCAAGTGAAATGATAAGGAAAAGACAATGACCTTGGATGATTTTCTCTTAGCAAACTTCACCAGTTACAATTTCCTCCTGTCAAGCAAGGCTTGGGCAAAGACAGTCATTTCTACTGACACCTGTCTGAAAAATATTTGTCCTAATGCAACCAATGTGTTAGGGAACAATTTGACCATAAGGCAAATTTCACGTTTATGTTTAGAATGTTATGTTTAATGCCAACAAACGTGATCTGATGTGGTTATGACCACTTTTATCCTTTCTGCTAATAAGCAGTTATGGCATAGGAACTAAGAGCAGAGCAAACAGTGTGACCTGAAATATAGATTATTCAAAGGAGCACTATTAGACCTTAGAGATTCTAATATACCTATTTTTCACCAGAAACTACTTTCTCCAGTATCCCCAGTTTCTCCAATGGCTATTCAACTGTAAATCACTTTTACTTCGACAATAGTCCCATAGATACAGAGATAAAACCAAGTGACCAATGTATCCTTTTCACCATGAAGGTGAACATTATGGGGTTACCTGCCCAGCACACCCTAACCCTTAGATAAGAAATGACCCTTCCGCACCTCCAAACACACGAATTCTGTGTTCTTCTGGGATCCTCCACCAGCCCTCCAGCCATGGTTGGTGGTCCAGGCTGGAGCACCAGAATCACACTGGGTCACACTTCCCGCTCCTGGGGTAGGAACCTGCCTCAAGCCAGGTGAGCCCAGAGTCCTTCCCATATTTCTTTGTCTTTACTTTATAGCTTTATTGAGATACAAATGATGTATAAGAAATTGATGTACAAATGATGTATAAGAAACAACAGTTTGATGAGACATATGTCTATACCTATGAAGCCATCATCCCAACAAAGATAATAGGCATATCTAACATCCCCAAACATTTCCTCTTGCCCTTGAATTCCCCCTTTACCCTTGAGACCATCCCAGGTGACTACTGTTCTATTTTCTTCTTAATGTATTTTTTTTAATGTTTATTTATTTTTGAAAGAGAGACAGAGTACAAGCAGGGGAGAGGCAGAAAGCGAGGGAGACACACAATCCAAAGCAGGCTCCAGGCTCTGAGCTGTCAATGCAGAGCCCACGCAAGGCTTGAACTCACGAACTGTGAGATCATGACCTGGGCAAAGTTGGACGCTTAACCGACTGAGCCACCCAGGCGCCCCATATTTATTTTAATTTTGAGAGAGAGAGAAAAAACACACAGGAAGGGCAGAAGGAGAGAAAAAGAGAGAGAAAAAACCCAAAGCAGGCTCTGCACTGACAGCAGAGAGCCTGATATGGGGTTCAATCTCACGAACTATGAGATCATGACCTGAGCTGAAATCAAGAGGTGAATGATTAACCAACTGAGCCACTGAGGCATCCCTGTTCCATTCTGGATCAGATTTATTTGCATTTTCTAGAGTTTTATATAAAGAAGATCACACAGCATGTAGTATCTTGGGAACTGGTTTTCCCACCTACTTAACCCTCAAGAATTTTTTCAGTAAGCACTTACTGCACGCCTACTATGTGCCAGCCAACGCACAGGGAGCTGCCCAGGGACGCTAAGTGAGTAAGCAAGAAGGCACAAGCTCGGTAGTGAACAGCCTCACAGGCAGGTGGGGAGGCCAAGACCCAGCGCACTGACAATTGACGTGAAGAGGAACTCAGCACAGTTCCCCTCTCAGAAGAGCTGGTAATTCAAGTCATTTGTACTGCATCTTGAAACCTAAAAAGCACTTCTCATTTTTCCATTAGTTTAGATATTTCATCCAGGGAAAAGCAATTCATGCAATTACAACTACTCATCTGAATAATTAATAATGTATATGACATTTGCACCCTTCCTACCAAAAGTTAAAATCACATCTTATTATCTGTAAATAATACCATAATTTTGACTGCTCTATAGAAATCTATCATGCTTCCTAACATTCTAAAAATAAAACCACATGGGACTACATCTGAAATAAAATTACATGTAATAATGGTTTAATGACAACCTAATCTTAAGACATCTAATAAAACACACAGGTAGAGGCTCTGGGCTGGCTCAGTTGGTAGAGCGTGTGACTCTATCTCAGGGTTGTGAGTTTAAGCCACACCCTCAGTATGAAGCCTACTTAAAAAAACAAACAAACAAAAAAACCAGGGGTGCCTAGGTGGCTCAGTTGGTTGAACATCCAGATCTTGATTTTGGTTCAGGTCACAGTCCCAGAGTCATGGGATCGAAACCCGCATCCAGCTCTGCACTGAGCATGGAGCCTGCTTGGGATTCTCCCTCTCTCTCTCTCTCTCTGCCCCTCCCCAACTTGTGTGCACACGCATGCGCGTGCTCACTCTAAAAAAAATACAAAAACAAAACTTAACAGCTCAAAGAAAAGTACATTTGTCTCATGAGGGAAACTTCTTAGAAATAGCCATATCAAAAGATCAAATACTAGGCAAGCTATCAAGAACTTTCTGCTCAAATTTGGAGGAACTAGAAAAGGAATAATTATCAATGCCTTCTATACCATCCACGGGGCACTTCACATTCATTATCTTAATTACAAGTACTCCCTAGGGTAAACACTGATATGCCCAGTTTGCAGATGAGAAAAAGGCTGAGTAAGAAGTCAGGAAGATCCAAGGTCATACACTTAGCAGACAATGAAATGAAGGTTAATTGCCTGGCAGGCTATTTGGCACATAGCAGGTGCTTTGTAAATGTCAGTTCCCATCTCCTTCTCTCATACATTCAACTAGTATTTTTCCTAGATCAGCATAATCCCAGAAGCCACATCCCCTGACCCTTTCATGGGATCTCTGTGGTCAAAATCACTTTTATAATAATGCTTAAATGTGGCAGACAGAATACTGTCAATGAGGACATCCACAACCTAATCCCTAGAATTTGTGGATATGCTACTTTTACATGGCAGACGGGAACTGAGGTTGTAGATTAAATCAGGCTGCTTGTCAGCTGACTTTAAAAGAGAGATTAGGCTAGTTTATCTAGGTGGCCCTAATCACTGGAGATGAGTGTAGAAATGACAGAAGATTCAGTGTCACAGTGATGACATGTGAAAAAAGCTCCACTGACCATTGCTGGCTCTGAAAATGAAAGAAGCCCTAAATAAAAGAATGCAGGAAGCTTCTGGAAACTGGGAAAGGCAAGAAAACATCCTCTAGAGTCTCTAAAAGGAACAGAGAACTGAAAACACCGATTTTTAAAACATACAGAAAGGTAAAAAGATAATACATCCCCACAATCCAGTTTAGGAAATAAACCCCTTAAATCTTCACCTGCATTCTCCTCCCACCAAATAGGTAACCACTACCCCAAAGCTGGTGTTTCTGATTCTCCTCCTTTTAGCACATACATGTGCCAACACCCTGAATTTAGCCTGGTGAGACCCATTTAAGACTTGGGACCTCCAGAACTATAACTTATGTATGTAGTTTTAGGTCATGAAATTTGCAGTAATTTGTCAAAGAAGCAATAAGAATTTAATACAGAGACTGTTTGCCTTTTTCACTCTTACTCTCTCACCAATCCACGGTGGAGTTTTCTAGAAGCTACATGATGTCAGATAGTCAATGCACTGAATGCAGAATCCGATTAGAGACTCCAGCCATTGCCTATTAATCCAGACTCTGCAGAAATGTGTGAGAATGTGAAACTATGACATTCTTCTAAAGTTCTTTTATTTGGGGAAATAGTCATTTTTCATTAAAAAAGTGTGTTACTTATGTTAGCAGGTAACAGATTTGTTGTTATATCAAATGAAGTGATAAATACCTATTTTTTAATCTCTCATTTTTAATTTCTAATACAGCCACTATCAGTATAATCTATATAAACAGAAGAATGTGTGGACCTTCAACAATTTTAAGTGTGTAAGTCCTGTGAGCAGAACATTTGAAAACTGCTTACCCCAGCTACACCTGCCTTACTCACTATGATAGTTAAAGTAAGTCACACGGACGCTGCTCAAAAACACTTGTTAAATGAAATGGACACCCAAACAACATTCTGATTTTGAAAGTAATCATGTTTCTCAAGTAGGTTTTCCTGCTCAAAAGAGAGCAAAAGAAACATTCCAAATGAGCCCAATGTAATCATAAGAGTTACATCTTGGAGAGTTATGACTCTAAATACAAATTAAAACTTTATTCCAGTTTATATATCATTATCTCATAAATTCACTTGATACAAAACGGTTCCCCCAAATCCTAGTAAACTGAGAAAGAGGAGTTTCTCACAGTCAAGGACCAACCCATCGAAGTACAAAAATGTCTTACCGAGCCTGATCAATCAGCTAACCTCTCTTTCTCATTGCACCATCTTGATTAAAACATGCACTATCTAACTTCAAACATAAAAGAAAAAAAGAAAATACCACCTTTTTTCTCCTAAGTACTTGCTAATAATGCATGACAGGCATATAAAGAAGTTCTAGGGGGAACTAGTGATCTTCAATCTGCTAAATGCTTTTTTAACAATTGTAGGGGAAAAGGCGTTTCATTCTCCTTTTTTCCTTCATCTAAAACACAGCTTGTCAATACAGGAAATGACAAAGCCAGGACCTCCTTGACAGGAAACTTCACGCAAATTAACCCAGCCCTGGCCTCTAGGTATCCAAACAGAAGCACCATGCTCCCCGGGGCAGGGCCGGCTGCACCCCTCGCTCTGAACCACTCAGACCACCTGCGGTTTCCAGTCCTCAGTACCAATGGTTCACTTTCAGTGGGGTATCAACCAACCAGACTGAATGCAAAGAGGAGCTTCCAAAGTAATGAAGTCAACGGGAGGGGCCGGGATGATGCATGATCACCATCTTCATATTTAAACAGCTATCATATGGGAGAGGAATTAGAATGACTCTCCGTGACTCAAACCATCCAAAATAAAACTGGCAGCCTTGTGCTCATATGGCAAACTCAAGCAGATGCCAGATGGCCACTAATAAGAGCTATGGAAAAAGGGATTCCTTCTTCCAGCAAAGGAATGGATAGATTCTATGACCTCTAAGGGTCCCTCTGCTCTTCTAACTTAGGAATTTTTTTCCTAAAATTAGAAGAAATTATTGGAAATTATTAAGTGGCATGTTTCTCCCTGAAACCTTTTTGCTACTTTTTCCCATTGCCACAGGATCATCAATATCTTATACCTAAACAAATGAAGACATTTAAAGAATATATCTGATGATTTTTAAGACACACAGAAAGGTAAAAAGATACTACATTCCCACCAGACAGTTTAGGAAGTAAACCCCTTAAATCTTCACCTGCATTCTCCTCCCACCAAAGAGGTAACCACTACCCTGACTTTGGTATTTGTCATTCTCCTGCATTTTTTACTTTTAGCATATGGATATCCCTGTAAGTGATCTGTAATATATTTTATGTGTTTTCAAGCCTTTAATCCATTTTAAGCTTTCAAGCCATCTGGGGGCCCCTGGGTGGCTCAGTTGGTTAAGCATCCAACTTTGGCTTAGGTCATGATCTCATGGTCCATGGGTTCGAGCCCCACATTGGGCTCTGTGCTGAGGGAGCCTACTTCAGATTCTGTCTCCCTCTCTCTGCCCCTCCCCCACTCACACCCTATCTCTCTCAAAAATGAGTGAATGTTAAAAAAAATTTTTTTAATTAGTATACATCTGCAGCTTGTTTGGTTTTTTCATATATATATATATATATATATATATGTATATACACACATACACACACTCAGTATTGTTTTTACAAGAGTCATCCATGTTGGTTTATAGGCACAGGTCTTATTCACGAGACAACATACGTTTTTGGTAAGTATTTTGGGCTGCATCCATGGACCATAGATTCTGCTGCAAATACCCAACTCTGATGTCCTAGCACAAAACAAGTCCCCCCAAAATATGGAAACAATGGGTTTAACTGTGTCCCAATAAAATTTAATATACAAAACTAGCAAGCAAGATGTGGCCCATGAACTATAGTTTGCAACTCTTCCTACAGTAAACATGACTCTCCTTGAGTGTCCCTTCAGTATCTGTCTGAGATGAACATCTACTCAGTTTCTTTGGTTATAGCATTTGCCCCAAATCTCTTTTCTCATTCTGTTCATTCCAACCTTTCTTTGTTGGTGAATCACAACAGGCTCCAGCTAGATTTTGTTTCTTATATCTGATCTGAAAATCTTTTAGTCTGAGTTTACCATGATTACTGATATTTCTGGAATTATTTCCACCACCACATATTACAACATTTCTTGCTTTTTCTGTTTCTTTTACCTCCTCTCTCCTACTCTCTTTCAACTGGTTTCCATATTGTCAATATTTATTTAGAGTTACTCACATGTCTACCAACACCTCTGCTCTCCATCTGGGCCTGAGCTGAAGGTCTGGCCATCCAGGGAGAGTTTACATTTGCTTCTATCAGGAATCCCAGAACGTCATCACCTTGGGACCACTTTTAGTTAACTTCTCAGTTTGATTACCAGACCAGGCAGGCTGACTAAATTCAAACCCAAGCCACGTGAGGACTAGCCTGATTCCAGGGCTACAGGGAGACTTCCACAACATCCCCTCACACAGGAAAAACTGTAGAGCAAGACCAAGAAATCCAAGTTTCCCTGCTGTCTTCCTGCATGGAAGGTAGCTCTTTGTGGGTCCTGAATCTATGAGATTCAGAGCGAGAGAGACAGAGACAGACACAGAGAGACAGAGAAACAGAGAAAGAGGGAGAGAGAGGGAGGGAGGGAGAGTGTGTGTGTGTGTGTGTGTGTGTGTGTGTGTGTGTGTTCCCTCCCAGCACGCACAGCCAATAAAACCCAACAAGTGCTCCCAGGACAGTAATGCCTTCAGGGCTGCGCACCAGCCTTCATTTTTAGGCCCTGCCACACACTTTAATTCTCCAGAGCTCAGCTATACATGCAAAAGAATGGTCTTTATCATTTTTCCAGCATGTAAGTATTCTATACAAAAAGATTTTTAAATTACCCATCTAGTCTACCAGATTGCTGGAAGCCAAAACCCAAAAGAACAACTCTAAAATACAGAAGATTTGTTTGCTTCCATACATCTTCAAGAGCCTAATAAAAGACTGGTTTCTACAGCTAGTAAAAATATAGATTTCTGGGCTCTTGTTCCGTACCTGATGAATCAGAATCTCCCCCTGGTGATTCCGATGCACGGCCCAGTTTGAGAATTACTGAAATCTTTAACACTGTGCTTTCCAAAAACGCTGGCAACAAAATGATCGCTTCATCTCCTTTTATATTGTATCTCCTCTCAAATCCTACCTATGCTGCCCAGGATGCTCCGGTGAGAGAAGGCAATGAATTCTAAACTTCAACCCCCCGTCCTTGCCGGTGGATGCCCCCCGCACCCCCCCCCCCGCCCGGCCACCGCTTCAACAGTGACAGAAAACCTCAGCATTCAAACATAAGTAGAAGTCAGGCCAAAAACAGCATCGTTCCAGTCAGACTCCTGGACCTTACATGCAGATCTTGATCCAGAAAACAGTGACCTGTGGAGTCCTACCTCCATAAGCACCCGCCCATGACAATCATTCATACTCTCTTACAGACTACCTGAGGGTTCAAGAAGCACTGTGTTCTCTGGATGGCGCTGAGATGCTCCAGAAACCTCCTGAAACTACACAAGAAACTGTGTGTGCTTGCACTATGTGTAATTGTGCAAATCTGCCTATTTTTCTAAAGACAGAATACCCAGCTTTCCCAGATCCGCAGGGGGCCCCTGACTCTCTTATTCTATATCCCTGTTACATAGAAAAGGCATCAGGTTGTACAATTAAGCATCTTTGGGTATTATTATTGTACATTCTTGTTAAACATAATGTTTGGACCTCCCAAGTATAGTTTTCAGAGCCTCTATTTTGAGCTATTACCTCAAAAGACGGGTTCCCTAGTCACAATTACTTGGGAAGTGCTACACCGTATCCTTCTTCTTGGAGACGCATGTGTGTTAGACTCTGATAAGCGTACCAGTAGCAAAGCTTTTCTAACATATATTCTCGTCATTTCCTTGACCACATCTCTCAGACGATGGTAGGACACAGTCTGAGAAACACTAGTCCCGTCTTAAAATGACCTCACTGTTCTTAAGGTGTTTCCTCAGCCCACTGCAGTTCCTTGAGGGAAGGGTTCGAATTTTATGTTTATTCTACAGACAGTCCTTACAAAACGCCTAATTTTTGAATGGGAACTAAATGCTCTCCACCGAGAACTGTGAATAAATCCTTCAACACCCTGTAAAAGCCTCTAACACTTCACACTAATGCCCACACTCCGTTCCACAAGCTAATACACTGCGCGGCCCCCGCCGCTCAGCCAAACGTTCTACACAGACGGGCTCGGAGATGATGCCTGAGAGCGGAGGGGATGCGTGGGCACCCGAATGCATGGCTGGGCAGCCCCCGCTCCTCTGGACTAGCCGGGAGCCTGTCTGATGGGCACACACAGCAGGTCGGGGATTACGGCCCACGAAGGTGCACACAGGGGCGGCGTAGCAGGAAATGACAGACCACAACACAAATATATCCATCCCTTTAAATTCTGATCGCACCATGATGTCTTAGAATTCACCATTTTAGGACTACGGCTTCTTAAACCTGGCATTACTGACACCTGGGGCTGGATTATCCCGTGTTGTGAGGACACTGTGCTGTGCATTACAGATTGTCTAGGAGCACCCCTGACTGCCACACACTGGAGGCCAGCAGCACCGCCTTACCCCCAGGGGTGACAAACCAACACGTCTCCTAATGCCCCATCCCTACCCGACTCCAGGTGAGAACCACAGCTCTACAGGAAATTTTTGCTACAGGTTATAGACCAGTATTTCTTTTCCTAAAAATACAAAGAGCCTTTCCTCTGAGCTGAGTTTGACAGGATGCATAAATATTCTACTTCCAAAATCTCAAGTTAAAAAAAAAAAACGACATTCCAAATGAGGGACATTCTACAAAGTACATGACCATTTCCCCTCCAAACTGTCACGGTAACTGAAAACAGAAAAACTCGGAGAAACTGTCACCACCAAGAGGAGCCCAGGGAGACATGAAACTAAATGCCATGGCTGTTCTGAGTGGGATCCTGGGGTAGAAAAGGCCACTGGGTTAAAAACTAGGGAAATCTGTCTGAATTAAACACGCACTTGAGTTAATACTGCTACATCCAGACAATGTATCGATACTGGTTCAGTAACTGGGATGAATGAAGGTGCCACAGTCATGGGAGGTTAACGACAGGGAAACTGGAAGGGCTTATAGAAACCACGTGACTTTTCAGTAAATCCAAAATTGATCTAAAAGCTACAGTTTACTAAAAAAAAAAAAATCTTTTTAAAAACAAAAATGGAGGGGGGGAAAGGGCAGGGAAGAAAGAGTAAAACAAGTAAGGAAAATCAGCTCTTCTCTGGGCAGGCTTTCTTCTGGAAGAGCCTCAAAGGGACTGTACAGATTGGCCAAGAGATCCAATGACCAGAAAGCAACAATCAGAAAGTGAGAAAATAAAATTATTTTGTTCTTATGTAAACTGAAAAAAAATAAAACCACATGTTTTTGTCTGAACAGCCATATTTTGTCTGACCTCTCATTCCTACAAACACAGTTCAAGTGCCAGGCCTAGCAAGTGTTTCTGCAGCCCCCGTGCCCAGTTTATCTGCTCTGCTGTCAGAGCCCCTGGGCTCCCTTGTTTATGTCCCCCAAGCTGACTGTCACTTCTCTGTTTACCAGTCTCCCCATCCTCGTGACGCTGGTCCCACGCTTGGCGTCGGCAGGGACTCGCCCACCCTCTCGGACTGGCCCATCTGTGAATCAGCAGCCGTTGAGCCCACTGCTGGGCAATTACTAAATTCTTGGTGAATGAATCAAGTTGGACATGTAGACTCTTCCAGACCTTGGTTAACGGTGGACAGGGATGGTGCAGACCCAGACAGGGGAAGAAAAGTCCAACAAAAGTCCCTGTGTTCTCAGGGGTGAGACAGGGACCTCCCAGATACGTGCCAGGGGCATGAAGGCGGGATGGGGCACACCAAACACCTGATTTACAGACCTGTAACACTTGAAAAAACTTACACACTGTTTAGTTCAGTAGCCTCATTCTACGGAGAGACACCCACGCTAGAGAGATCAGGCGGCTTGTTCAAGGCCACACGGCTAGTTTGGCACTGCCCTAGGCTGAAGGGTCCCTAGACTCCAGAGCTAATGAACTCAGCTCTACCCCTCTCTAAGTGTGTGTCTAAAACTGAAAGTTATTTAATAACGAATAATACTGGCTACTAACTACTGTACAGCTGCTGGGTGCAAGCCCATGCTAAAACTCCCCGAATTATCCCCAGATGACCAGTGAGGAAGATCAGTGAGGAAAGATAACAAGTAACTTGTACCTCCGATCACAGAGGTAATTAAGTCTCAAAAATCTCCTTTGAGTTGTCATACTCCACAATTTCGCTCTGATTATCACACCCCCAAAACCCAGCCTCTGAGTTTGATCTTTATCACCCCACACTCCGGCTGTCGCACTCAGCAGGCACTGTTCTGAACACCTTCCACAGATGGACGCACTCATTCCTCACCAAACCCTAGGATGAGGTACTGCTGACATCCCCATTCTACAGATGATGAAACTGAAGCTTCATGAAGAATGGCAACAATTCTGCCTGTAGTTTCTTATAAAACTAAACATGCAATTACCATTCAACCAAGCAGTTGCATTTGGACCATGTTCACACAAAAACCCACATAGAAATGTTTACAGCAGATTTTTAATAGTCAAAAACTGGGAGCAACCCAGGTAGCTTTCAGTGAGTGAAGTATAGTTAAATGGCTCACCACAGTTAACAAATGCTTCACTGGGGTTCATCTACTCCATGGAACGGTACTCAGCAGTAAGAAAGAACACACTATGGATACAATACACACAACCACTTCCACGCGTCTCCCACCTCGACACGTGTCCAGGAAGTTGTGCTCAGTTAACAAAGCCAATTCCAGAAGGTCACATAGTTTGATTCCTTCTATATAACATTTTTGAAATGGCAACATTTTTGAAATGGAGAACATATAACGCTCCAGGAATTGGAGAAAGCACTGGAGGGAAGTGGACATGGCTATAAAAACAATGTGAACTATTCGGTATCTTAACAGTACTCGCTGTGGCGCTGGATTCTGGAACCTGCCTATAATAAAACTGTGTAGAACTAAATACACAAACACAAGTAAAGTAAAAGTAGAGGACTCTGATTAAGATCTGTGAAATGTATCAGTATATATCTCAAATATATACTACTTGAAATACTGCACTATTCTTTTGCAAAATGTTACCACTGGGAGAAACTGGGGTAAAGGGTGTGCCAGATCTCCAGCATTAATTTATACAACAGTGCGTAAATATACAATAATTTCAATTTTCAAAAGTCTTGCAAGTCCCATAGCTGAGCTAGATGATCTACATTTCTTTCATCTAAGATCTGCAACGTCCAGGGTCTCCAAAGCCTCACTCTTCTTTCCACCAAACTACACAGCTACTTCAAAATGCAGTGCAAAATTTAACTCTGAGCAAAGGAAAACTAAAAAGCCCTTTTCACAGAACTCTGCTTTGCCAGCCACTTTGAGCTCTCTCAGAAAATTATCCCAGTTGGTGAACATAAGCCCCTGGCTTTCTCTCATGAGACTGACTTCTGGCCACAAGATGGAAAATAGGATCCTGCCAAAAGTTCTCTCCCACCAAAGACTTTCCTTATCCACCCTTCCCTCCCCATCGCACCTGCAACATCAGTACAAACATTTCAATTCCAAATCTTCCCTGAAAGTTGTAGCACCAATGGCTTATCACTGTCCCTTTATGCCAGGTCCCAAATGGCCAGCTGCTACAGGAAAGTAGCACGGCACAGGACATAGGATCAGGGGCTGAGACAGACCCGACCGAGGTCAAGGTCAGGTTCCTGAAACCTGAGTCTGGCTTTTGCCATCTATAGGATAGGGAAGTGGCACCGTCCCTGCCAGGTATGGGAAGGATTCGGGGGGACTATCTACGTGCCTGGCACTAGTATTTCCTCGGGCCTCCGTCCACCTCTGCCCACTTCCCTCACTAACAGAACCAAGCTGATTTTATGTTCACCTGCCAACAAAGGAGTCACTCCCTGGAATCCCCTCCTCACTTAGGTAGGTAGATAACCCTGAACGCTCTCGACTTGGACACAGCAAAACAAGCAAACAAAATGGAAAATCGCCTCTGGCCACCGACAGCAGCCCAGCAGCTCAGCTCCAGAGGCACTAGCCACCTGCCAGACTCCGGCTGTTAGTACTATTACTCTCCGTTATTAACAATACCTAACGGTGCGTGGGGATGACTGTCTCCTAAGCGATGTCCGTGCAGCCCAAACCGCTTCCGATGCAGATTTCTGGCTAAAAATAGCTAGAATTTATAAAACTGTTTTCCCGACAGGAGGAAGGCAAAAGTTGTAAAGTTCCTGGAGATGCATTTTTCCGCGTTTCCCGGAATCCCACTGCAGAGATGTCGCTGCAGTTGGAACTGGGGGAGACTGGGGGTCACGACTGGAGTGCCCTGGAGGTCAGCGGCGGACCCGCGCGGGTGCGAGGGGGCCCGCTCACCCGCAGGCCGCTTGAGAAGGGCCCCCAGGCACGGGAGGTTCTGGGGGAGCCGCCGCACTCACCTTCCGTGCTCCTCTTTGCCTCCCGGTAGCGTTCCCACAGGTAGCCTTTCATGTCCGGGGCCGTCCCAGGTGCTGTGCACAAGGGCCGTGCGGGGCCCGCGCGCGGCCACCCCCGGGCCGCAGTCCCGCAGCCGCTCAGCAGAGCCGCCGCCGCCCTCGCCCCGGCC
>NC_043709.1:17103273-17311614 GCF_006229205.1 Suricata suricatta | reverse complement strand
CTGCGTCGGAGCACGTGGCGGCGGCGCGGCCCGCCCCTGTGGCCGCCGCGGGGGCGGGGCCTGGGCCTGTCTGGCAGTGGGCGGGGCCTGTCTTTCAGGGAGCGGGAGGGGGGGGCTTGGGCGTGGTCTGGTCCTGTCGGGTAGGGGGCGGGGCCTGGGCGGCCGGGCCCTACCGCCTAGTCTACTGTGGTCACTCCCTGATCCTATACGTTTCCTTCTCCCCCTCACAGACCGCGGCCGTCCCCCCAACTCTGACTGCACGGACAAAGTGCCTCTAGCCCAGGCTTCAGGAGGTGACCTCTCTCAGCATTAACAGCTTCTGAATTCTGGCTCTCTCCCGGATTGCGGGAGCGGTCGGTCCCTAAATTGGATCTTTCCAGTGCCTTCCCTGAGGGAACAGCTCGGCCAAGACCCCACATGTGGGCTGATGTGTTTGAAAGTCATCCTCTTCTCCCCGCCCCCAACTACTACACCGCCTAGAAGGCCAGTACCCCTCCAGAGATTCCTGCCTTGAGAGGGAGGCCCTCAGGACTCCTCCACCCTGCTCCTGCTCCTGCGTACGTTCACCAGGGCAGTGCACCTGTCTTTCCTCACATCTGCTAGGCTGCACCTGTTCTGTGCATTGTGGTTCCACCAAAGACAAATAAACAGTAACCCCCACGATGTGACAGTTCTGTGCGACTGAATCAGACTTGGCTGCTGCAGGAAAGGCCCACCCAGAACCCCGCTGAGGATCACTGAACTCAGAGGACTCCCCAAGCTGTTGGTTACTGTGGATACTATTGAGCAGGGTGTTAGCTGGAGTACAGGGAATAACGCAAGGCTGGCTCACTGCTTGGAGACCACACTGTCATGTGTGAAATCAGGCATGATCTAAGACAAATAACCCAAGCATTCACCTATGCGTAAGCTGTTGGCTAAAGAGGTCAGAAAATGCTTCTTGGAAAAAGATGGCCTCTGAGTTAGACCCTTACAAATAACAACTACTATTTATTAAAGGCTTGCTACGTGCATTCTTATGCAATCCTCTCATAATCTTTAAAAGCAGGAGCTGTCATTTCTCCCATTTTATAAATAATGAAACTGAGGTCAAGACAAGTGAAATAATTCTCCTGAGGTCACACTGCTGAGCCCATTCTTCCATTTGGCTTCCTAATATACTATGTAGAATTTAGCTGGGTGGTAAAATAGCTGATAAGTAATTTTTAACAGTTAATGGACACAAATCACTGAGAGAGGCAATTAAAATGTTTCAAATAGATATGATATGGGGCACCTGGGTGGCTCAGTCACTTAAGTCTCTGGCTCTTGGTTTTGGCTCAGGTCATGATCTCACAGTTTGTGGGATCCAGCCCTGTGTCGGGCTCTGTGCTGACAGTGCAGAGCCTGCTGCCTGGGATTCTCTGTCTTCCTCTCTCTGTGCCCTTCCCCCACTCAAACTCTATCTCAAAGTAAAGAAATGAACATTTTTTTTTAAAGAGTAAAATAGATATGATATTAAATCC
The DNA here is from genome assembly GCF_006229205.1 of Suricata suricatta. Classification (NCBI taxonomy): domain Eukaryota; kingdom Metazoa; phylum Chordata; class Mammalia; order Carnivora; family Herpestidae; genus Suricata; species Suricata suricatta. The sequence goes on along the minus strand of NC_043709.1, from coordinate 17,310,109 downwards.
ATGGACTTTGATACTTTAAACTTACTTTATGGTTTTCATTTATTCCAACTTATTGTTTCTTGTTCATATTTCATTGAAAAAAGTTTTGGTGATAGCAATTATAAAAACTTTGTTTACCTGGAAAATCAATTCATAAATTCAAAATAAACTGTATCAATGTAAAAGTAACACAACTAGAACTTTAATAGCACCACTTCAGCACATTTTTAGATATGGAACGCTGCAAAATCAACATTCTTCTACCTACCACGCAAATATGAATCACTTCAAAGTTGTTCTTTTTAGCTACAATCTGTTACATATTTTAAGGAACTAAAAAATCAAGACCCTAGACTTTGATTATCACCACTTCTAAGAGTTATAAAAGAAAATATCTCATCAAAGAGTTCTAAATAAAGACAAATAGAAAGAAATTATAGACACAAAAACACCCATGGTCATTTTTATACTTTATTAGTATCACTTGAGGTCTTCAACAATTTGGTTTCAAACTGAGATCTTCTCTGCAAAAAACTCTTCAGGGGACTTGAACTGTATTCTGGGCTATGAAAAAGCCACTTTTCTGATATGAGCTCAGATATGGATTCCCAGGGATTATTTGTGCTAAGAGACCCTCCTCCCAGGAGATGCCGGTAGAAAGTGGTGATTTGGCCTTCTCCACCCTCACCTTTAGTTGACAAAATTTTTTGCCGCGAAAGCTTTATTGCACTATCCATTTTACTCAAAGATAAAACCTTAGAGGAATAATCTTTCTTTTTCATTGAGCCTTCTTCTTCTGTGCCATTCCTTGGCTCCACATTATCCCGTGTCTTCCGTCGGGTCTTCTCAGCAGAAACAGAAATGATGGGTCTCAAGACCTTTTTCCCTTCTCCAGAAGCACATTTTGATCTATCTGAAATTGCATGAGGTGCCAAGTCCGTGCTTTTAGCTCTCTGTAGCTTCCCTGCATTCATGCATATTGCAGAGCTCACTGTATTCGAATTCTGAGCACTGTGGTAGTCTAATTTAAGCAAATACTCGCATAATGAGGTGCCATTCCTAGAGCCCTTGGAATACTGCTGACTCATGCCTTGAGGCCAACATCTTCTACTCCTGATGCGCTCAATTTCCCTCAGAAGTCTGCAAAAGATCAAAAACCGTCAGGAGGCCACAGGTATCATGTGAATAGCCAGAAGCAGGTTTCTTTTTGAGACACAGAATGGAAACTCACTGCAGGATCCCATGGATTGAGGAGTGAGAAGATCCCAGGTGGGTCACCCTTAAGTCAAGTGATCTGTACAAATAGCCCACTGCTTCAGTCATGATGTGATGACCGGAGTCGTTTATGAATAACTGACCTGCTGGATATTCGAAAATAAGAATATTAGCACTTTTAAAAATTGCTCCTGGTTTCACATACTTCAAAGAAAGAGAAGGATAAAAAAAGTTATAAAAGATGGCCTTGGGGGCTTGCTTCAGCAGCACATGGACTAAAACTGGAATGCTACAGAGAAGATCACAGGAACCTTTCCATTATTTTTTTTAATGTTTTTTATTTATTTTTGAGAGACAGAGAGACACAGCATGAGCAGGGGAGGGTCAGAGAGAGAGGGAGGTACAAAATCAGAAGCAGGCTCCAGGCTCTGAGCTAGCTGTCAGCACAGAGGCCGACGCGGGGCTCGAACCCGCAAACCATGAGATCATGACCTGAGCCAAAGTCGGACGCTCAACCGACTGAGCCACCCAGGTGTCCCAAACCTTTCCATTATTTTTAGAAAAGGGGGGCTCAGTCGTTTGAGCAGCTTACTCTTAATTTCAGCTCAGGTCATGGTCTCACAGTTTATATATCCAAGCCCCGTGTCAGGATCTGCACTGACTGTGCAGAGCCTGCTTGGGATTTTCTCTCTCTCTCTCTCTCTCTCTCTCTCTCTCTCTCTCTCTCTCTCTCTCTCTCCCCCCTTCCCTGCTCATGTTTGCTCTTGTTCTCTCTCTCTCTCTCTCAAAATCAATAAACTTAAAAAAAAGATGGCATTAAAGCATCATCTATTGTAGTATTCCTGACAAAAACATTTAACCCAAGTCTAAATATAAGAAACAATCAGATACAAATTGAACCATACAGAAGTGGGGGAGGGGAGTGGGCAGAGCAGAAACTGATGTTTCAAAATGTCCACACCATGAGAGATAAAACAAGACTACTTAAGTGTTCTGGGCTAAAAGAGACAACCAAATGCAATGGAAAATCTTATATAAGATTCTGGATGAAAAAATAAACAACTGTGTAGAATACTTAGGGGTGCCTGGGTGGTTCAGTCACTTAAGCATCTGGTTCTTGATTTGGGCTCAGGTCATGTTCTCAAGGTCGTGGGATTGAGCATCAGGCTCTGTGCTGGGGATGGAGCTGCTGGGAATTCTCTCTCTCCCTCTCTCTCTCTCTCTCTGTCCCTCCCTCTTATGCACACACACAGGCATGCACACACTCTTTCTCTTAAAATAAAGAAAAACAAACATTTAAAAAAATGGTATTTACTGGAACACTTGGGGACATTTAAATATAAGCTGCACATTAGATACCAGCCTTACGTAACGGTCAAATCTCCCAGGTTTGATAAGTGTATTGCGGTTATATGGGGGAAGACACATGCTGAAATATTTACAGACAGAAGTGTCATATCAGCAACTAACATTCAAATAGTTGAGAAAAAAAAATATGGATGGACATGCATGTATGAAAGAGAGAAAGAATGCAAATGTGGCCAAAACATTAACCATTGGTGAAAACAGGCAAAGGGTCTATAGGTGTTCATTATACAATGCCATGTGCCGCTCAATAATATAACATAATTTTCTAAAAATGTGTTAATATGTATATATATATATTTCTCTAATTTGCAAGTGGAAAATTTATTCATTTACTCATTTAGCCCATTTACAAGACTGTTTTTAAGGAGCTGAATTTATACGACTAGTTATAAACATAAGGCCAGTGCATACAGGGCATTGATCTGGATGTGTGACAGAGACTGCCAAGATCTCAAGGGCAAAAACCGCAGGCAGGTGACCCAGCCAATGGCCCCATATTAACAACAACAACAACAACAGTAAATTACATGATTGCCACCCATCAGGCCTGTGTAATCCTAAAAGGTATAAAACTATCATCATTTGTCTATTTCTTTCTCATTTAGCCTTTTAATAGGACATGCATCCACATGGTTCAAAATGAAAATATATGAAGATCTGAAGTAAAAAGTGTCTCTCCCATCTCAGTCCCCGTCTGTGCAGCCCTCTCCGAGACACATGTCCTTCCAGAGAACTTTCCGTGCATGTGTATTGTCTTTTAAAGAGGAGCAGACTGAGCGAAGGGACTTGCTCCCGTTGGTGGTGTAGTGATCCAAGGTCGGCTTCGTCCCCAGGCCTGTGTCCTCGAGGGCTACACTCAGCTGCCGCTTCCCTCGTTCTGATTGCCCCTCTTCGGAGCACCAGCGGTGGCTTCTGTCTGCAGCGCCGTCCTCTTCTCTGTAGCCCTGCCTCGTGAGTCATAACCCAGGTATGAGTCTGGTAGGGAGCTGTCGCTCTTGGCTCTGCTTCGCAATCTGTGGCTATTTTTCTTCTTTTTGAAGTAGTTTCATAACTCCCTGTGATGCAGGCTAGGAGAGCAGAATACACGTGTGAGTTGCCCCGCTCTGGATGGCCATGTCACCTTGGCCTTCACTGGCCTTATAAGGCAAAGTGGAGGAGAAGAGAGCCAGAGGTCTCACGTGGCCGCTGAAGAACTCATTCTCAGAGACCTTCTGGACGCCAATAACCAGGCCGAGCAGAATGCTCATTCTGCCCCAGGCCCTTTAAGAGGCTCCGACTTGTCACACAGACCGGCTACGCTGCCCCTAACACATTTCCGGCTCTGGCTCCTCAGACTCCCTCCTGACCACATGGTCTTGGATGCTCAGGCCCCTCTACCCTCCGGATTCTGGACCCATATCTATAGCTCCGCCCTCGGAACAATCCAATCAGCTCTTTCTGGCAACAAGCATTAGTAACTACCAGGAAAGGACATCCTTGCCTCAGGCCTAGCCCCAGGCCATCCCATCCTCTCTTGGGGTCAGGACTAGCTGGGCAGCAGGACCCAGCCTGGTCAGACCTCCTAGCCCAGGGAAGAAGACGGACCAGGATGGGTTCGATCAAATTAGACAGAAGTCACTGAACCTCTTCTTACTTCAACTCTTCATTCTGGATGGAGAGGAAATCTAACATTAATTGGGCATTCTGTTGGTCATTCTGCATACATCATCTCATTAAATCTTTAAAATAACCTGATGGACATTACTGTTATTATTCCTTTTTTGGCCAGTAAGAAAATTGAGACTCAGAGAGGTTTTGTCTGTAAATCAGCAGGACTGGGGTTCAAAGCCAGGTCCCTGGGATCCAACCACTATAACTTCTAGGAGCAGGTAAAGAGAACACTGTTGAGGGGCACCTGGGTGGCTCAGTCGGTTGAGCATCTGGCTTCCGCTCAGGTCATGATCTAACGGTTCGTGGGTTCAAGCCCTGCATCGGGTTCTGTGCTGAGAGCTAGCTCAGAGCCTGGAGCCTATCTGCAGATACTGTGTCTTCCTCTCTCTCTGACCCTCCTCTGCTCATGCTGTCTCTCTCTCAAAAATAAATAAAACATTAAAAATTGAAAAAAAAAAAAAAAAGAGAACACTTGCAATGGATCCCTAGGAGATTTTCATAAAAATATAGGTAGGGCGGCACCATCAGTTCTCCTTTCATTTTCCATGTATGGACGGAATGAATGTGAATCAGAGACAATAAAAGGGGGGAAGGAGTCCTACTAACCACCTTGAAAATCTGTTCTGAATTTTAAATGGTAAGTTCTCCTCACCCCCCCAACTTTCGTACTGCTTATATTAAAAATAAAGTGGGGGACCCCTGAGTGGTTCAGCCCATTGAGTGTCTGACTCTTGATTTTCGCTCAGGTCATAATCTCATGGTTCATGAGACTGAGCCCCAAATCAGCACTGACAGCGCAGAGCCTGCTTGGGATTCTCTCTCCCTCTCTGCCCCTCCCCTGTTTGCTCACTCTCAGTCTCTCTCTCTCTCCAAATAAATAAACATTATTAAAAAAAATAAAACAAAAATAAAGTGGTAACTTTACTATTTCCCCTGGAAAAATAAAGCAAGATCTTTTATCCAAAGACAACTCTCTGCCCTTTTCAGTATTCTTCTAAAGTACATTGTTTTCCAGTCTGTATTCTACTGAAATTTAAGCCTTGTGCTTCCTCTAATGTTTGCTGTCACCTAATATGTGGGATTTGGCAATACCAGCGCTGTGTTTACTTTCTCCCCAGCCCATAGCTGCAAGGCAGGTGGCTGCCCCGGCTAACAAGGAAGACCACAGGTGTGGGTGGAGGGCCTCAGGAAGTCCCCAAGACTCTGCAGACGCTGCCCAACCGTGAGCTCCCCTCCTGCGTGGAGTGAATGGGCTAAGAGGTAGAGAGCACCCCCTTCTACATTCTCCACCTGGAAGCCGTCCTGCCCGTGTGAATGAGGAAGGAGGATTATGCAGTACCTAGAGGTTCTTTGTTGAAACTTTCTTTTTGTTTGCCAAGTAGGCTATGTCCAAAGTTTCTTCCTCAGAAGCCCTTCAGTCTGAGAAATTAAGCTTGTTTGCTTAAGAATGTTTGCTCATTCTTTCAATGTGTGTCTTCTAACATATTAGGGAGGGAGAAAGGTATCATGGTCTCAAAACAAAACATTGCAACTGGATGTCTCCGTGGGCTTTCCATTTCTGCCCTAAAAGGAAACAATATCAGAGGGTATGGGGGGGGGGGTCCTTCACTCTACCCCTCTCCACGGAGACCGTTGGCCACTCTGCTCACAGGGACCCGGCTGCAGGTGGCAAGCAGCAACCTCTGTCCTCCAGTTCACTCCACCAGTTCAGGGGCCCGTGCAGACCCCAGCTTTGAGCAGAGGGACAAATTCATCCTTCTCTCTTACACAGGCTTTTGCCCTGCCGCTCCCCCAAACCGAAGGTTCCCGGTGGCGTCTGTGTTGCAAGGGTCCGCTCTCAGGCTGGTGGTCAGTTGTCAGTCCTGTCCTTTCTTGCCTTCCACGCTTTGCTGACTCTCAGCCTCGCTCTACAGCTTTTACTACAACCCTTCCCTCTGCCTACCCCTTAAATATTGGCATTCTTCCAACTTCTATCTCCTGCCATCTTCTTACATTCTTCTTGGCTCTTTCAACAGTAAGGAAGCAGGTTTGAGACAATAGAAGGGCACACATTGCCCAAGGCAGGAGGGACCACCCTTGTAATACCCTTAGCATTCTTAAGGGCAGGCCTAGAAATAGAAGCTATAGGTAATCAGTTATTGCTTAAGGCTAGTTACACCCTATGTGAGGGTCCTGGGTCTACTCTGTGATTGGTTAACACTCTAAATGTTGTAATTGGATAAACCTGTCAATAATATTGTATAATAATAATTGGATCACGGTACCTATGTCACAATTTCCTGTAACTCCCCCTTCCCAAACTCATAAAAGCCCTGCCCCACCTTTGTTCGGGGCTCTCAGCATGGATCCACCGCACCGGTAAAGTCTGTGAGCCCGAGTTTAGGCCCCGGCGAGCCTAAGCCCGTAATAAAGCCCTTTGCTTTTGCATGCGTGACGTGGTCTCCCTGGCGGGTTTCTGGTTTTTGGGGACGATAAAGAAATCTTGGGTATTACACAACCATTCTACCAGGTTGACCCACCAAGCATATGCTAAGGACTCCAGGATATTTTTCTCCAGCTCAGTCTTCTAGCTCCTAAGCACCAGAGTCATATACTTTACTGCCTACTGAACGTCTCCACTCACCTAAGAGATTCAAAGTCAACATGCCCTAAGTTAGCTCATCACGAATCCCACCCCAGCTCTCACCCTCTGCTTCCTGTCTTTGAATGGCAACAACTTCATCCACCAGATGCAATGACCTCTGGTAGGGGCCATACACTGGGGTACCTCTGTTCCCTTCCCTACCCTTCCACATCCAATCAAGCCCTGAGCGCAGTAGGATGTACCTCCTAAACCTCAAATACAACCTTTTCTCTCCATTTCTACTGTTCTGGCCTCAGTTAACACAGAAGACTCTCCAGTCTCTAACCAGCTCCATCCTCTATTCGGCCATCAGAGTATTAGACCTAAAATACATCTTTGGTGGGCTGTCTGGGTGGCTCAAGTGGTTAAGCCTCTGACTCTTGATCTCAGGTTAGGTCTTGATCTCAGGGTCATGAGTTTAGGCCCCGCATTCAGCTCCACACTGGGCATGGAGTCTACTTTAAAAAAATGAAATGAAAGTTGTTTTCTATGAAGAACAGGCTGAATGCTTTGGAATTCTTTCAAATTCCAGGGCGAGGCAACCATAAAAGGTGGAGGGGAAAAAAAGGTAGCAACCTAGAAGGATCTTACACAAACCATCACAATCGTCCAAGTTCTCACCCTACAGAAACTAAAACTGGAAATTGTGGGTGGCACATTTTGAGAAAGATGATGGCTAATTCCAATCAGAGGCCTCATTTTTAAAAAGTCTTGATTCTAAATTTAAGAGTTTGAGGAAATAATTACATTTATATGTCAAAGTTAACAGTGAAATGCATGGGATGCCTGAATGGCTTAGTCAGTTGAGCATCCAACTCTTGATTTCAGCTCAGGTCATGATCCCAAGGTGATGAGATTAAACCCTTGTTTGGGATTCTCTCTCTGTCTCTCTTTCTTCTACCCCCTATGTGTGTTCTTGCTCTCTCGCACTCTTGCTCTCTCTCTCCCCAAAGGAAAGAATAAAATAAAATTGAAAGGCATTTCTGTCTATATCATTTCACCTGACACCCTTGGATTAAGAGGCCTAACGCTCTAGAGGGCCCCAGCTTATCCAAGCATTGAAACTCCTCTGAGGAGAGAGGACTGACTCACCATGTGGAAAGTCACCCACTAGAGCTTTTGTTTAATTTCTTCCTTCTAAATTTGATGAAGATGGTTGGCATTTCTTTTTTTAAAAGAATCCCAGGGAGAGGGAAGTAACATGAACCTCATCTATCACAGCTCTTCCAAAAGAAACAATTCAGTTCAGAACACTCAGCCTGTGTCAGAGGCAATTTGGAACATAAATCACAAAATCCTCTTTTCATAGTTAAGATTAGTACTAAAATCTCCAGAATTCACAGGTTTCTCAGGTTAAGATTTGTCTTGAAACTGGACTGAAATTGAGAAGAGACAAACTTTACAGGATACATTACACAGAAAGACCTTATTTTTGAGTAAGTGCCTCACAAAACCACGATCAGAAGAAACAAAACATAGAATTTATTGCCCCTCACAAATCCATCATCTTAATATGTGTTTATGATAATCTCATGCCTATAAAGGCTATAATTAAAGTCTGAATTATCCTTGCTGGAAGGCCACCCCCTTCTATCTGGGAAGTTTACACGGGATCCTGTATGGTGACCAAAGGTAATAATAAAATACTAGAAGACTAAGGTAGGTGCCAAGACTTTCAAGCTAGCAATTTATCACTGTTCATCCATAACCCAAACCAAAATATGAAAAGTCTACTGAAGATGATTATTTTCAGTAGGTTAAAATACAATTTGGAGGCACCTGGGTGGCTCAGTTGGTTAAGCATGTGACTCTTGATTTTGGCTCAGGTCATGATCTCACAGTTCATGAGTTCGAGCTCTGTATCGGGCTCTGCATAGAGACTGCTTGGGATTCTCTCCCTTCCTCTCTCTGCCTCTCCCCTGCTCTCTCTCTCTTTCTCTCTGTCTCTCTCTTTCTCTCTCTCTCTCTGTCTCTCAAAAAATAAAATAAATAAAATAAAATGCAATTTTGGTTTGGTTGGTTTTCTGTCCACTGACTCCCTCCCTGCTCCTTGGCTGTGAATTCCACTCATCCGTGCTGTATTCAAAATTAAGTGCACTTCTGTAGTGAGGTCTCTTTTCCCCTGTTCCAACAGTCCTAACTATAACCTGTTCTTACTGCTTTAAGGTACAGTAAATACTTGTTAAATGAATGAATGATAATGATAACACAAGTAATTAACATTTAAAATACCCTTAACAGGGCGCTTGTGTGGCTCGGTTGGTTAAGCATCTGATCTTGATTTTGGCTCAAGTCATGATCTCACAGTTCATGAACATGAGCCCCACATGGGGCTCTGTGGTGATAGTACGGAGCCTGCTTGGGATTCTCTCCTCTCTCTCTGCCCCTCTCCCACTTGCTCTCTCTCTCTCTGAAAATAAATTTTTTTTTTAAATCAAGAAAAAAATACCCTTAATATTCCATGCTTGCTTTCCTAAAGGGGGAAAGGGTAAATCTGAATTAGCAAAGGCATTTCTTCTGTCACACATCCATTCACTCAGCAAAAACGCATTGGGCAACTACCAGGGACCCTTTCCCCTTTTAAGAGCTAGGAAGACAGCTCAAATACCTTCCTTTTAGTAAGGGAGGCAAATTTATAAAAAACATAATAAGCAAATAAATAATACATAACTATAGGTAGTACTAAGTACTAGGAAGAAAGACAGCTGGTGAGGGAATGTAAAGAGGTAATGAATGCAGGGGGGTTAATTTAAGTGAAATGGCGGGGGCCCCAGGGCAGGCCACCCCTAGATAAACCACTTTGAAATGAAGACTATTTTCAACTCAAGGCAGTCAAGACCCTGCAGGCGAAGAGACACTTCCCTTGACCACACAGAAGAATCTAAAGTGGAGTCTCGGCCAGAATAAATCAGCAGAGAGCATCTTTATCTGAGTGGCCCATCTGCATGGCAGGGCAAACATCCGACTGCCAACACCTGCTCTTACCGCGCCATGAACTGTGCTCCTTCCCTCTGGAATCCCAGTTCGCTCCCTTCAGGATGACACAGACACCTCGTGTTGCCTGCGTTTGGAATTTCTGTGTCTGTGTGGATTCCCCAAATGTATGTCATTAAATTTGATTTTCTCCTGTTACTCTGTCTCACATCACCCTGGTTCTCAGAACAGCTACAGGACCTTGGAGGGGACAGGAATTCTTGCTCCCTGACAAGGGACAGAAACTGTGCTCATCGCTGAATGTGTAGACAGATAGACAGACTTTAGACGGCCCTGATGAGCTCTAAGTAATTGTAAATAGTTTCCAAAACAGTCTCCTCAATAGAATAAGCCCATCAGAGGATCCCTGGGCCCCAGGCTTCTTCAGGGTGAACCCCCGCCCCCCGCACACCCACAGGGAGGCCTGCCTTCAAATCAGCGCACACTGGCTTCTTATCCCACACTGCCTGCTCTCCGACTTCTTCGCCTCCTGTCCCTTTCTCAGAGCCCCTCCTGACAGCCCCCATCTGTCCCCTCCACATCTTTGTTTCTTCCCACCTTTGCTCATGCAGTTAGAAGCGCCCCTTTCTCCCTTGGTTCACACCCTCCACTTCCTGAAGGTCCCTCCCAAGAGGCTTTCCCCTAAAAAACCTCCTGCTACTGACACTGACCACTGTCTTCCTTTACATTTGAGCATGGCATGTGAACTCTGCAGAGGGAGTCAAAGAACTCAACACCCTTATTTTCAGAGAGGGCCAGAGCCAGGGACAGAGGGGCTGGGACCAGCTGAGATCACACGCCAGACTGAAGCCAAGCTACAACTACACTGCAGTTCCGTCTCCCCCAGCCAGGGCTGTCTTAAACCTTTCACAGGTTGTATCTTTTGTTATAGGTTTGTTTTGCCTCCTAAAGAAAGAAGACGTTAGTTAAAGGCAAAAGTTATCTTTCGTCTTCATATTCCCCAGAACACTCAGGACGTCCCTCCAGCCCAGGGAACCTCGTTTCCACCTGTTTTTCTGTCACTGCATCCAGAGAAGGCCAAGACAGATTGTTACCAAATTGAGAAGGTACGCTTAGGGTGATCAGAAATGAAATACAGGCCATACGGCACTCACAAAATAAAATGTATGCTGAAGGATCTAAGGGACGACTTCAAAGTGACAGGCAGGCCACGGCTGAGCACCCAAGGGACTGGCCCCGCGAGGGAGACAAGCTACAGATGAAGGGAACAAACACGAGTTTCTCACGTGATCCTCCAAGCCGAAGTCACAGGAGCAGATGCAGCAGTGACTTGTATCAGCAACCATTCCACCCGTCATCCACAGGGACAGCTTCATGTGAGCGTTCCCGGCTTGGGGCGGGGGCTGGGGGGGGGGGGTTGTTCATCTTCACAGGGTGGATAATTCTCCCAAACCACCCCAGATCTACAAACTAGTCAGGTAAGTTAAACACCTCTACAATTCTGTCACATCTTACGATCTATAAAGTGATTAAGATAAACTACACTGAATAGATAACTGGAAATCCTCGGTATCTCTTGGTTCTTTGTTTTCCTCAATGCAAAATACTGTGGTGTCAGCCGCTCTGAGGACTGATGTTCCGTATTGCTTTTACTGCAGAGGGCCGAAGACTTCTTTAAAAATGACTAACGGTGAGGAGTCCCAAGTGTGCTTGGCTCTGGCTTACTTCTTAGTTTATAGAGTCCACTCAGCACATTCCATTTAGACAGACATTCTCGTTAAAGGCCGACAAAGGGCACCAGGATAGGCTACCCCCGTCCCAAGCACAGCACATTCTTAATGACATAAGAAATTATTTTGGGCTGAAGGCATTTGAGTTCTTGAAATCCATATGTGCCTAAAAGCAAAGCCCCCCCCAAAAGGCCTCAAGGGTTAATAAATCCCCTCCCCAGGGGCAACTCGAATTTTCTCTTCTGGGACACAAGAACCTGGTACCACACCTAGACAGACATTGATACAAACTACGCATCATTTATTCTCCTAAGGGCCCATTAGTCTTTCCAAATAATAATTTGTTTTTCCCTAAGTGCCTTTCTTCCCCTGCTTCTCTTTCCCATGCTAAATTAGGTATATAGACCCAAGTTCTAACCACTCCTTGGAATCACTCATCGCTGAGTGCTCCACGTGTAAGAGTGACGCACATACTAATAAACTGCTTATCTGACAGTAAATGAATATATTATATTTCCATCATAGTCCAGACACCAAAACTGGTAACAAACTATTACTACAAAGCAACCAGATTAGGTGCATAGTTCCTTTTGCATAGATTTTACATCTGCATTTTTCTGGTTGTAAAAAAATCCTTCACACACTCAGTCTGGAAATACTTATTGGGGAAAAAAAATGGTACACACACACACACACACACACACACACACATGCATGCATGTGTGCACGTGTGCTCCTGAATTTATGGACTGAAAATCATCTTTCCCTGCAGATATCAAGTATTTGAGCCTTTTTAACTCCTTAGCAAATGACTAGGCTAAAAGCAATGATGTCTTACTGTAGGACAACATGCATGCTGGGGAAGGTGGTTCACTAACTCAGGGTTTCTCAACCTTGGCACTTTGACATTTTGGCCTCAACAGTTTTTGCTGTTGGGGGGCTATCCTAAGCATGGTAGGACATTTAGCAGTAACCCAGGCCTCCACCCACCAAATGACAGTAGTGTTCCTTGGCCCCCATCCTGACAATCAAAGTTCCTCCAGATGTCTGTCCTAATGGACAAATTCCGCACCCCCCCCCCCGCCCGAGGTTGAAAATGTGTTTAGGTCAAAGTCGGTCGTGCACTGTGGTGGTGAGATTTCATGATCCCCCATGGTATTTCAAAATGTTTCCAGTCATGGCACTTACAGACAATGAGATTTCCGGTCTAGCCAATAAAGCCCCACAAGGGTCGATAGGTCTCTATCTGGCACAATAGGAACTCACCCATTGGAGGCACCAAGGTTGGGAAGCACCCCTGACTTACCCCCACCCCCTCCGTCCTTCCAGCTGTGGCTAGCCTTCCGGGTGTTGTCTGAGCACTGTGTGTAGTACCCCCAGTTCATCACTCCGTTCTCCTTGATTTCCAAGTCCAGCAGCAGCAACACTCCAGGCAAATGACAGAACTCATTGTGTGGCCACTCCCTGCAGAGCAAGCTAATGAGGTCCTGGGGTACGGGGCCAAGTAAGTACTGAGCAGTGAAGGATAAGATACAGCCACCCTGGTCCCTGGCTGTAGCGGAGCCTGGAGAGGACGACCCCTCTCTCATGAGACCTCTGGGGAGCCCTTCAGTAGTCTGGTCCTTAAAATGTGAATAAATTTCACCTGAGGTGGTAGAGCTGGGCATGGGTTTCTTTACCGGTGTAAGGCTCTTCTCCCACTGTAACCTCGCATGCTGCACTCAGGCACATTCCCCCACAGCCTCGCGAGAATCCTGAACCTCGTTCCTTGTCTTCGTTTGCCCAGCACTAGCTACAGGAACCAAGGCGGGAGGCTACTGGATAGCGCTTGTCTTACAGACTCAAAGCCAAAATGTAATGCTGAGTCTGCTGGATGGAGCCCAGATGCCCCAGCAGCACAAGGTCTCCGAAGTTTTGCGCCTCTCCTTGAGAAGCTTTAAGGCCCATCCAGTTCCTCCCCTAACCCCCACACGCCTTGTTGGCCATATAAACTGCCCCCAGGCTCAACAAACACAAGACAGATTGGAGACCAATCCCTTGCCTTCTCACTGGGCTGTTCTTTGGATAACAAAGCTTTCTCTGCTTCAAACCCGCTGACTCAGAGATTGGCTTACTGGGCATCAGACACAGGAAAATGACCTTAGGGTTCAGGAACAGTAGTACCGGTGAAGAAGAAACTCAGCGTTCACTACAAACCACTGGTGATAACCATGTTCCGGTGGAAGAAACTCAAAAGAGAAGCGGAGCCTCTCCCAAGAAGGGGAGTGAAATGGTAGTAAGAGAAGCAGAAAGAAGCTAAAGGAGTAAATGCACCCAACCCCGACCCCTCCTAGTCAGGCTTAAGGCCAAATTTTTTATCTCAATTTTTAACTCTCATTCCATTTTACATTTTTAACTTTTCTCTTTAATTAGAAAATGCCTTCAAATCTGGGGACAGGTCTGAGGCACTGAGTCTTCCATTCTACATGTAAAATCAGGGGCGTCTGGGTGGCTCAGCTGGTTAACCGTCTGACACTTGATCTCAACTCAAGTCATGATCTGATGGTTTGTGAGATCAAGCCCCACTTTGGGCTCTGCGATGACAGTGCAGAGCCTGTTTGGGATTCTCCCTCTCTCTCTCTCTCTCTCTCTCTCTGCCCCTCCCCCACTCATGTGCATGCTTGCTCTCACTCTCTCTCCCTCTCTCTCAAAATAAACAAAAAAGGCTCTCAGCATGGATCCACTGTGTTGGTGAAGTCTGTGAGCCGGAGCTTATAAGCCCAAAATAATAAAGCCCTTTGCTTTTGCATGTGTGAAAAAATAAATAAATAAAATTTTAAAAAATTAAAAAAAATTTAAAAACTTTCAATCAAAGGTGAGCCCATGTGAGAAGCCATTTGTGATTTTCAGTCCCGTGTCACTCCACGGTCATAGAAATGAGCATGGAGAGGCTTTTCCTATACAAACAGTGTCTTACAACAGGATGGGCAAGAAGGGAAGCGATGCTGACGACACAGGGTCTAGTTGGGCACAGCATCCCACCCACAACAGATTGAGAGACGGATGGAAAGATTTCTAGAAAATGGGAAGACTTCTTTCCATTATGGAAAGAAGCGTGTGTTCCCCTCCCAAATTCTTACGCTGGACTCCTAACCCCCAACATGATGGTATTTGGAGATGAGGCCGTTGGGAGGTAAGTGGGTCATGAGGGCAAGCTTCTCACAAATGGAATCAGTGCCCTCCTGAAAGAGGCGTCCATCTTTCCACCATGTGAGGACACAGTGAGAGGAGAGCTGTCTAGGCACCAGGAAACAGGCTCTCTCATGAGTCCATTGGCGCCTTGATCTTGGACTTCCCAGCTTCCAGAACTGTGAGAAACAGACATCTGTTGTCTAGGCCTCCCAGTCTGTGGATTTGTTACAGCAGCCCAGACAAAGACGCTTTTCTGATGAGGGAAGCTAAACAAGTAGCTTACAAAGTCAACAGGAGTTGCCTGCTTCAAAAAATGAAGACTTTTTTAAAAATAAGCCAAGTATGCAGGTCAAAGGGAAAAGTCACCCACTTCTAATAGAAATACATCAGCAGTTACCTAATTTACACAAAGTGTCACTTAGACTAATGTTCAGCTGCTTCCTGACGAGTGAGGAGTTGGTGAAAGTCCCTGCATTTTCCTTTATTTGTATCACTTGTTTATAATATTCGATTGCTTGCTTCCTTTGGAATCTAGAAAAGAGAAATTTCATTAAAGTTTTACATCAGAGTAGCACTGCATTCATTCATTCATTCATTCATTCAACAAACAATCAGGGCTGGGGCTCAAAGATGAGTAAAACTAATCAGTGCCCTCAGAGAACTTGCCCAGGTAGGAGCAGAGGCCGCAGAGTGAAACAAAGGACTGGCCACTCATGAAGGGCATTGAGTGCAAACCTAAGGGTTTGGGGCTTTCGTAGAGCAGAATCTCCATGAAAAGCATGATGTGATCTAATGTGCATTTTAGAAAATTCGCCTGGATGGCAGATGTGGAGGAGAAACTGAAGCAGGGGAGGTTACAGTCAAGGAGGCCAGTTAGTCCAGCAGAAGAATGAGGGTCTGAGCTGATGCAGTGACCCCGGAAGAGAAAGGAGACCCGCTGAGCCGGGTCGCCACATTGAATGTTGTGGCCCCGGTGCTGGGATCATTGAGCCTCACGGCTCGCTCAGTAGAGTGACGTGGTTAGGAACTTGAGCCCTCAGTCAGACAGGCCTGGTAGTGGCACAGAGGTTGGTTAGGCATAGAGCTCTGCAATCAGACTCCCTGGGTGCTAATTCTGGCTCGACCACTTAAAAGCTGGGCAAGCATCCTAATCCGAACCTCAGCTTTCTCACATTCAAAATGAGCTTCGCTGAATTGCTTTGGGGATTCAATGAGAAAATTCAACTAGTCTTTATTTAATGACTGATCACAAATATAGTCAAGACAACTCCATCGCGTCTGCCCTGGGTGAAACGGGAGAAGATGCATTTCATCAGGAAGAGAGGGTGGACATGTTCAGTCTTGCGAATGGGGACTTGGAAATGCCAAGCCCTTGAAATGGACTCAGAATACTCAAATGGAGATATCCAACAGGTGATGGGTCTGAGAAGAACATGGCGACGGGCAGCCAGCACCTTATGGCTGAAGCTCTAAGCCCAGGTAAGGTTGAGGGGCTAATTGAGACCAACTCCAAGCACAGCATCCATGAACTGAACCCATGAGAGCACCATCATTTGAAGAAGAGGCAGTGAGAGAGAGAGGAAACCCACAAAAGAAACTGAGCAGGGATCATCAGAGAAGAGATCCAGGAGGGAGGGTATCTCAGGAGCCAGAAGAAGGTTGTTTCAGGAAGAGAGTCAGCACTGCCCATACTTCAGCAAGAGAAGGCCAACAAGATCGAAAAGTGCAAAGGGACACATTTAACATGCTCCTGATGACTTTCACCAGAGTAGAGAAAATGAAACTGGGTGGAGGTCCAAGTTCAAAGACAGTAAATGGGAAGTGAGGAAGAAACTTGACCTTGAAGAGATGGCTAATGAAAAAGGGTGGCTGCTGATGAGTGGATACAAAGTCAAGAAATAGTAGATGACATTTACTTTACTGAGAACATATACTGTTCCTCTTAAGACAGCTTATTCATTCTTCTCTGTCCTGTTTCTTTTCATTTAACCACATTTTTACAGCCCTCCCCATCCCCATGCTGCAAGGCCCTCGGGATCTCCCGGGTCATTTCTGTAGAGCATGAGCTCTGTCTCGAGGGCGCCTGGCCACCGGACAAAGGATCTACACATGTGTGAGGTGAGGTGAGCTGCACAGCAAAATATCTCCCGGTCTGAACGAATGTTAAGAAAGATGTGGTCACCTAAGGACAACCTTCAACGGGGAAAAAGGCCTTCTGTTATTCCAGAAGGTTGATCGTTAGTAATGAGACCTGGGTGAAAGGCATCCAAGTATGGTCAGGCTGCAGAATGGACTAGCAAGATTAAGCATCTGTGATTCACACCCCGCCCGCTCTGGAGTGGTGACGGGGAAGGCTGATCTCCACCCTCCCCCCCGCCACCCTCCGCGGCAGAAATGACTCGGTCAGTATGGTACGTGTTTAGATTTTTCTTTTACGAGGCAATAGTTTTACTGTCAAACTTTTTGCTTCTCTAATGGCCTGTCTCTGTTCACAGGTGCGGGTCTTAAGAGGAACAAAGGAGGCTCATCTGGTATCCAGCGTCTAAACAATTACCTGATGGGGAGCAAAATGATAATATAATACTAAGAACTCCATCTAATGAGCCCTTTTGATAAGTGCCAGGTTTTCTGCTAAGCGCTTTACAGACGGGATCGCCTAGTCCTCGCGATCATCCTGTGAGGAAGGTAATACCCTCACTCTCATTTTAGGGAGAGGTAAGACAGAGAACAGAGAGCAGAGGGACAGAGACTATGAAAACTTCACAACTTCGTAATTTAACCTAGAGCCTCCCCAGCCTTCCAGTTGTCTGACTCGCCTCTGAGAGGGTGTGAGCCAGAACCAAAGGGAAGGTGTGGTGTAGGAGTGCCTGGTCTCACAAAGAACCTTCTCTCATACCAACCTGTCAAGAGAAGTCGGGGCACCCGGCAGATGCTAACACTGATGCCGCCCGTGGGATAACACCTACACCTCGATCACAAACACAGGAACTGACAAAGAATCTCTCCTTGACCAAACTCTGCTCACGGTCTTCTCACTCTTTCTCAAGTAGGCCTTAACTTTCAGGTGTCTGTGTACATCTCTGCACTGGCCAATTTCAGCAAGAATCCTGGTAAGTCAGTTTAAAGAGACTTCCAGGCCCCTGATGTCTGATCACCCTCAATATCAAACCGGTTCCTCATTCCCTGTCGTAGCCCAGGTGAGGTCCGATCATGCCGGCCTGCTTTCAGCAAGAATCCTGTTAGGTCCGGGCACCTGGGTGGCTCAGTCGGTTGAGTGTCTGACTTCAGCTCAGGTCATGATCTCACGTTTTGGGAGTTCAAGCCCTGCGGGGCTCACTACTGTCAGTGCAGAGCCTGCTTAGGATCCTCTGTCCCCCTTTCTCTCTCTGCCTCTCCCTCAATTGTGCTTTCTCTCTCTCTCTCTTAAAAATAAACATTAAAAAAATAATAAAACATTAAAAAAAAAAAGGAATCCCATTAGGTCCATTGAGTTTGAAACCTCCTCACCCCCAATGATTCTTCTCAGTAATTTTCCATCTACCAATCCCCAGCCCCCTGCAACTTCTCTTTGTATTTGGGGTTGGGTCCAATCTCTCTTCCCCTCTGCAAAACCTCACTGCAGGATCTGAGTAAAGTCCACCTTATGTTTCTTTAACAAGTGTTATTAAGACAGGAAAAGCAAAGGGACCCCGTGAGAGAAAAAGGATTTGTGTTTGTTTCTGTTTTTTGCTTCTTTTCTGGCTTCTGTTCTTGCTAGGATCTTCACTCTACCCCACTCTACACATGCCTCAGAAGGCAAATGGCCTATGTCCTCCTTGTCAGGGACAAGGAATTAATGATTTCTCAATAACAGATAACATCTAAGGACGGGCCAGGTGAGAATGACCAGGTGAAGCTGGCACAAGTGTGCTCCAGACCAACAGCCCTAGACTTCTCCACGCCAAGGCCCCGGGCTCCAAGGACTAACACCCGTGCCCTCGTCTTTGTTCTGGCTGCTTCCCGGATGCCTGAGGGGACACGTACACCAGACCACCATCCTCAGTAAAAACCCTCAGACCCCAAGCAAAAAAAAGAGACTCAGGCTCTTTTCCTTTTTTCCTTTCCAAGTCTTCTGGGGGCTCTGTCTCTGTCTCTCTCTCTATTCCCATTAAACGCTGCTTCCACCTCCTGCTGGCTCAAGTTTGATTTCCATCCCGCCTGAAGCCAAGGCCTCCTTAGCTGGTCCCACAGCACCCCCCTCTGGGTCCCTGAACCAGGTCTGCTCTACATCATTATGAACAGTTTTTTTTCTTGAACAGCCTTAACAATGCCTTGTGCAGGGAGCAGAAGGAAAGCCCCTACATATCACAGGAGAGGAACTTCCCGAGTGAGGAAGGGAGAAGAAAAACACAGAGGGAAAGCCCGAGACCCTGCAGGTGCTGGCCTGGGTCTTGCAGAAGGCAGACGCACAGGTGTGGTCCCACAAACAAGGGAGCTGAGTCCTGCACAGCAGGAAGTGAATATAGTTGGCCCTTGGACAATGTGGGGGAGTGGGAGGGAGGTGAGGGACAC
The DNA here is from genome assembly GCF_006229205.1 of Suricata suricatta. Classification (NCBI taxonomy): domain Eukaryota; kingdom Metazoa; phylum Chordata; class Mammalia; order Carnivora; family Herpestidae; genus Suricata; species Suricata suricatta. The sequence goes on along the minus strand of NC_043709.1, from coordinate 17,290,888 downwards.
CCACCCTGTGCAACTGACAATCTGCCTATTTTTTGACTCCCCAAAACTTTACTAATAGTGTACCATTGACTGGAAGTGTTACTGATAACATAAGCAGTCAATTAGCACAGACGTGTACCTTATACGCATTATATACACCATACTCTTATAATGAAATAAGCTAGGGAAAAGAAAATGTTATGAAGAAAATCATAAGGAAGAAAAAATGTATTTACAGTCCTGTACTGTATTTATTTATTTTTTTAATCCATAGATAAGTGGATCTGCGCAGTTCAAACCTGTGTGGCTCAAGGGTGAGCTGCACATCTTCCTCACAAGGCCTGGGAGTGATTCAGGGAAACACAACCACATCACGCTCCTTTGTACATTTCCTACTGCAAAAACGTCCACACAATTCATGGGCTAAGAGCTCCTTTCAATTACATCACAGTCAGTGTCCTGACCAGCAGGGACAGAACTCTCCAGTCTCTGAACAAGGCTACGGTCAAAGAAGTGAGGCACTCTCGATGGGTTGACCCCACATCTCCCAGCCACTGGTATTTTTTGGGGAGGAAAGAAGACACGCTACTTGAAACATTTGATAAAAACTTACCTTTCACTCTCTCCCGGTAGAAAAAATAGTAAATCTGCCAAAAATTCCATAATTTCTCCAACTAGGATGTTTTTCTCACCCAACAAACTTCTCCTGATATTTAAGCATTCTTGAAGTCTGACTTTTGCAAGAGAAGTGTTTCCAGCAACAAATCTAGAATAAAATGCATGTGTGTCTTCACTGGGGACGATAATGTTGGCTACTTCATTGTACTATCAAAGGTAATTCTTACAAATATCTTTTATTTTATATGGAAAGAAACAGAACAGTAGAGCAGTTTCTAAAATAGAGGCAGGACCTTCACAGTGATGTGTAAGGAGATATGTGAGTATCTTATAAGAAACTAGGTGCTATGCTCAACCCCGTCACTATCGACATTGGGGCTAGGTAGCATGCTGTGGGGCTGTCCTGTGTGTTGCATAATGTTTAGCATCATCCTGGTCTCTACCCACTAGGTGTCCATAAGAACCCCTCCAGTCTTGACAACCAAAGATGCCTCCAGACATTGGCAGAGGTGCCCTGAGGAGTGAAGTTACCCCTGGTTGAGAACCACAGAAGCAGAGGATAGAAATGCTAACGTTTGGCATTTCTTCACCCAGTTAGATGGAAAATGGATTAACAAGTGTGGCTTAAGAATATTAATCTTGGGGCGCCTGGGTGGTTCATTTGGTTAAAGAGCTGACTCGATTTTGCTCAGGTCATGATCTCACAGTTCATGAGTTCGAGGCCCACATCGGGCTCTGTGCTGACAGCGTGGAGCCTGCTTCGGATCCCCTGTCCCCCTCTCTCTGCCCCTCCCCGACTCATGCTTCACCCTCTCTCTCAAAAATAAATAAATACTAATAAAAAGAATATTAATCTTAACAATAAAAACTAGTACAGAAAACAATAATTTTTCAAGAAAAAAATATATGTTTACATCAGAACACCTTCGGTGTATTTCATGGTAGCCTGATCACAGGGACTGCTGTCCAATAAGCTGGAAATTTCGGTAGCACATTCCAAAATACTATTTTCTTGTAAGTACTGCTTACTTGCTGCCTTTACCAGGTTGTTCAGCACTCTGCCTGCAGAGAACACATTTTGGCAAAGAAGATGACGCTTAAGGATTTTTTTACTTCAAAAGAGAGTTAAGATGTCAATTGACAGAGCATTTAATATCATTTCTTCATCACTGCCAAGAGCCTGGCTTTTCTTAATAAATCAATCACTGGCCCACATTGTGTGGGGATTGGTTTTCATCCAACGGATTTGTGTGTGCACAGCAATTCCAAGGCCAAAGAGCTAAGACGACAAATGGAAACCAAATTCTGAGACCAGTTTGCAAATGAACAAGTCAGAAATTAAGTAAGAATGTGGATGTAGGTAAACCAGCCATCACTGTGATAGCCAAGCCCTACAGAAGGCAGCCCACACAGTCTTGCAATAGGAAATAATAAAATGATAAAGCTTACAACAAGAAGCACGTGAATAGCCCCATAAGTCCAACTAAGAAATCATGAGCTATCCCTAGTTACACACCACCTCGGGAATGTACCTTCTGCAAAGATCCAGCATCTTGTGCCTTTATGGAGAGTTACATATTCTGACACTAATACAGATTCCTAGGGTTTGGGAGGGACAAGATGGCGGAGAAGTAGGGAGCTCTGCAATCTGGCCTGCCCACAACTACCAAACTGAGAAGGACTAAAGCTACAATACTCTGATCTGCAAGAGTGGGAGGAGTACACACAGAGTCCTTATGGATGACAGCCTCATAGATGCCTGAGTGAGTGCGACCTAAAAATGTGCCAGGGCGGGAGGCTCTGAGGGGAGGGAGCACCAGCCCAATGGAGGGTCTGTGTGTGGAGCAGCGGCACAGGGTCTCAGAGAGCTGTGTGTGGAGCAGCTGCAGAGCTGCAGAGAGCCTAGGGGAAGACGAAGAGAGACTGAAAACGCTCATAGAGGTCTCTGGAGAGGGGAGAGACCTTAGCCAGGGATGAAGAGAGATACTACCATCCCATATATAGATGCTGGGCATGGAGAGAGAAATTCGTTCCCCTCAGCGGGCTTGTTCTTCCTTGGATTCCGGGCCTCGCTGACTCCAGGCAGAGCCAGGGAAAAGCTGGCTCCCCAGTCCGCCTACTCAGTCCTGGCTAGAAAGCCATCAACCTGTGGGAGGACATCTCATCTGGGGCAATAGCCTTAAAGTGCACAGACTAGGATTTGGAAATGGGGTGGGGCTTGGAAAAAAGCAATTTGGCCCGCCCGTGGCACAGGGAGATCGACTCAAAAGAGTGGCTTGCAACGCAAGGTCTGAGAAAGGCTTAAGGCACCTCCATTCTTCTCCCCACAACCACCAAGGTGGGGCCTCGAGAGCAGCCCCTGAGACCCAACCTACCTACACCAAACCATGCCTATCCATGCTGAAGAGCTGCCTTTTTTTTCCTTTTTTTCTTTTTTTATTTTCTTTTTGCCTTCTTTTCTCTTTTACCCCCCTGGAGTCTGGGAAAGACCAACATTTATGCACTGCTGTGATTAGATCAATTCTTGCCATCCAGATATATTTTCCCTTATCTCATTCTTATCTCTCCCTTCTTCAGGTTTTATGCTCTCAGACTGTCCTTTGTCTTTGGTTGTTTATGTTCCCCCTTACTTCTTTTTTCCCTTTTCCTTTCCTTTCTTTTCTTTTCTGTTATTTTTTTCTTTCCCCTTTTGGTTTGCTTGTTTATTTGATTTGTCTGTGCATTTGCATGCTTTTGTTCCCTGTGTATTTGTCTGTCTGTTTTCCTTTTCAGGGCTACCTCAAGAAACAGGTCAAAGTACACATGGTGGAGAGTCCCAAATATCACTGAGAAGGGAAATAAAATAATCAAAGTCATAACAAGAGAAACCGAGAGACACCATTAAAAGGACACTTCCTGAAACGACAAGCCCTGGACAGTTAATGAACCTCCTTTAATAGAGCAATACTAACAGGTGCACAGTATATAACAAGCTTTTAAAACTGACAAGAGACAGAAAGCCAGCTGAAATGATGAAACAAAATGCTCCTCTAAAGAAATTCAGGAAGAAATCACAGAACTGCTCAAACAGGCATAAGCAACATAACTGAACAAGAATTTAGAACAATTGTCATAAAATTAATTGCTAGGCTTAAAAAAAGCATCACAAAAGCTATTGATACAAAGACTAAGGACCTTCAAAATAGCTGTGAAGAGTTAAAAAAAAAAAGGTATAAATGAGGTGCATAATAAAATGGAGGCAGCCACTGCACAGATTGAATAGGCAGAGAAGAGAATAGGTGAATTAGAAGAAACAGTTATAGCTAACAAGGAAGCCGAGAAAAAGAGAGAGAAATTGATACAAGAGCATGAAAGGAGAATTCAAGACCTGAGTGATAGAATCAAATGGAAAAATATCCGTATCATAGGAATTTCTGAAGAAGAAGAAAGAAAAATGTCCTGAAGGAGTGCTTGATCAAATTATAGCCAAGAACTTCCCTAATCTGGGGAAGGAAATAAACATTAAAATCCAAGAGGCACAGAGAACTCCCCTAAAACATAACTTGAATGACCTTTAGCATGACATATCATAGTGAAACTGGAAAAATATAAAGAGAGAATTCTGAAAGCAGCTAGGGACAAAAGGGCCCTAACATACAAAGGGAAACCTGTCAGAGTGGTTACAGACCTACCTACTGAAACTTGGCAAGCCAGAAAGGAATGGCAGGAAATCTTTAATGTGATGAACAGAAAAAATATGCAGCCAAGAATCCTTCATCCAGCGAGCCTGTCATTCAAAATAGAAGGAGAGATAAAGGCTTTCCCAAATAAACAAAATTTAGAGAATTCATCACCACCAAACCAGCCCTACAAGAAATCCTAAGAGGGACTCTATGAGGGAAATGTAGCAAGGAATATAAGGTACCAGAGACACCACTACAAACATGAACTCTACAGAGAATACAATGAATCTAAACCCACATTTTTCAATAATAACAATGAATGTAAATGGACTGAATGCTTCAATCAAATAACACAGGGTAGCAGAATGGATAAAAAAACAAAATCCATCTATTTACTGTCTATAAGACTCATCTTAGACCTGAAGACACCTTCAGATTTAAAGTGAGGGATTGGAGAAATATCTACCGTGCGACTGGAAGTCAAAAAAAGCCAGAGTAGCCATACTTATATCAGACAAACTGGACTTTAAAGGCAGTAACAACAGATGAAGAAGGACATTATATAATAATTACAAGATCTCTCCATCAGGAAGAACTAATAATTATGAACATCTATGCACTGAATTTGGGAGCACCCAAATACATAAAACAATTAATCACAAACAGGAACAATCTTATTGATAAGAATGTGCTTAATGCAAGGGATTCTAATACTCCATTTACAGCAATGGATAGGTCAACCAGACAGAAAATCACTAAAGAAACAATGGACTTGAACAGCACATTGGAACAGATAGAATTAACAGATATATATTGAACTCTGCATCCTGAAGCTAGGGAATTCATTTTCTTCTCGAGTGCACATGGCACATTCTCCAAGACAGATCACATACAGGGGCATAAAACAGCTTCCATAAGTATAAATGAATTGAGATCATATCATGCACACTTTCAGATCACAATGCTATGAAACTTGAAATCAATCACAGGAAAAAGTCTGGAAACTTTTCAAAAATGTGGAGTTAAAAATCACCCTACTAAAGAACGATTGGGCCAATCAGGCAATTAAAGAAGAAATTTAAAAATATATGGAAACAAATGAAAATGAAAATACAACAATCCAAACTCTCTGGAACACAGCAAAGGCAGTCCTTTGAGGAAAGTATATTGCAATCCAGGCCTATTTCAACAAACTAGAAAAAACGCAAATTCAAAATCTAACAGAGCACCTAAGGAAACTAGAAGGGGAGCAGCAAGAGCACCCCAAACCCAGCAAAAGAAGAGAAATAATAAAGATCAGGGAAGAAATAAACAATATAGAATCCACAAAAATAATTGAACAGATCAATGAAACCAAGAGTTGGTATTTTGAGAAAATAAAATTGATAAACCTCTAGCCAGACTCCTCAGAAAGAAAAGAGAAAACACACAAATAGAAAAAATCATGAATGAAAATGGATCTATCACAACTGATCCCTCAGAAATACAAGCAATCATCAGAAATTACAATGAAAAATTATTTGCCAACAAACTGGATAATCTAGAAGAAATAGAAAAATTCCTAAACACACATGCACTACCAAAATTCAAACGGGAAGAGATAGAAAATCTGAACAGACCCATAACCAGTGAAGAAATCGAATCAGTTATCAAATATCTCCCAATGAATAAGAGCCCAGTGCTGGATGGCTTCCCAAGGGAATTCTGCCAGACATTTGAAGCAGAGTGAATACCCATCCTTCTCAAGCTATTCCAAAAAATAGAAATAGAAAAAAACTTCCGAACTCATTCTATGAAGCCAGCATCACTTTGATTCCCAAACCAGATAGAGACCCAACAAAACAAGAGAAATGCAGACCAATATCCTTAATGAATACAGATGCAAAAATACTCAACAAGACACTAGCAAATTGAATTCAACAGCATATAAAAAGAATTATCCATCTAGATCAAGTGGGATTCATTCCTGGGTTACAGGGCTGGTTCAATATTCACAAATCCATCATTGTGATATATCACATTAACAAAAGAAAAGATAAAAACCATATGATCCTGTCAATAGATGCAGAAAAAGCATTTGACAAAATACAGCATCTTTCTGAATGAAAACCCTTAAGAAAGTCAGGATAGAAGGAACTTACTTAAACATTATAAAAGAAATTTATGAAAAGCCCACAGCTAATATCATCCTCAATGGGGAAAAACTGAGAGCTTTCCCCCTGAGATCAGGAACATGACAGGGATGTCCACTCTCACCACTGTTGTTTCACATAGTGTTGGAAGTCCTAGCATCAACAATCAGACAACAAAACAAAATAAAAGGCATCCGAATTGGCAAAGAAGAGGTCAAACTTTCACTTTTCACAGATGACATGATACTCTACATGGAAAACTTGATTGACTCCACCAGAAGCCTTCTTGAACTGATCCATGAATTCAGCAAAGTCACAGGGTACAAAATCAACGTACAGAAATTGGTTGCATTTTTATACACCAATAATGAAGCAACAGAAACAGAAATCAAGAAACCAATCCCATTCACAATTGCACAAAAAGCCATAAAATACCTAGGAATAAACCTAACCAAAGATGGAAAAGGCCTGTACGATGAAAACTATAAAAAGCTTATGAAAGAAATTGAAGAAGACACAAAGAAATGGAAAAGCATTCCATGCTCATGGATTGGAAGAATAAACATTATTAAAATGTCTGTATTACCCAAAGCAATCCACACATTCAGTGTAGTCACAATCAAAATGGCACTAGCATTTTTCTCAAAGCTAGAACAAACTGTCCTAAAATTCATATAGAACCACAAAAAAACCAGAATAACCAAAGTAATATTGAAGAAGAAAACCAAAATGGGAGGCATCACAATCCCAGACTTTAGCCTCTACTACAAAGCTGTCATCATCAAGACAGTATGGTATTGGCACAAAAACAGACACACAGACCAATGGAATAGAATAGAGAACCTGGAACTGGACCCACAAATGAATGGCCAATTAATCTTTGACAAAGCAGGAAAGAGTATCCAATGGAAAAAAGCCTCTTTAGCAGGTGGTGCTGGGAGAACTGGACAGCAACATGCAGAAGAATGAAACTAGACCACTTTCTTACACCATATACAAAAATAAACTCAAAATGGATGAAGGACCTGAATGTGAGTCAGGAAACCATCAAGACACTAGAAGAGAAAGCAGGAAACAGACTCCTCGACCTCAACCACAGCAATTTCCTACTCGACACATCCCCAAAGCAAGGAAATCAAGAGCAAAAATGAACTATTGGGACCTCATCAAGATAAAAAGCTTCTGCAGTGCAAAGAAACAAACAAGAAAACTAATAGGCAAACGATGGAATAGGAAAAGATAGTTGCAAATGACATATCGAATAAAGGGCTACTATCCAAAATCTACAAGGAACTCACCAAACTCCACACCTGAAAAATGAATAATCCAGTGAAGAAATAGGCAGAAGACATAAACAGACACTTCTCCAAAGAGGACATCCAGATGGTCTACAGGCACATGAAATGATGCTCAACATCACTCAGCATCAGGGAAATACAAATCAAAACCACACTGAGCTACAACCTCATGCCAGTCAGAGTGGCTAAAATGAAGAAATCCAGAAACTATAGATGCTGGCGAGGATGTGGAGAGACAGGCACCCTCCTACACTGTTGGTGGGAATGTAAACTGGTGCAGCCGCTCTGGAAAACAGTGTGGAGGTTCCTCAAAAAAATGAACAATAGAACTCCCTTATGACCCAGCAATAGCACTGCTGGGGATCTACCCAAGGGATACAGAAGTGCTGATGCGTAGGGGCACACATACCCCAATGTTCACAGCAGCACTGTCAACAATAGCCAAATCACGGAAAGAGCCTAAATGTCCATCACTTGATGAATGGATCACGAAGATGTGGTTTATCTATACAATGAAGTACTACATGGCAATGAGAAAGAATGAAATCTGGCCATTTGTTGCAAAGTGGATGGACCTCGAGGGGGTCATGCTAAGCGAAATAAGTCAGGCAGAGGACAGATACCATAAGTTTTCACTCATAGTTCTAACAGAAGAAACCTAACAGGGGACCATGGGAAGAGGAAGCGGGGAAAAGAGGGAGAGGGAGGGAGGCAAATCATGAGAGACTCTTAAATACTGAAAACAAACTGAGGGCTGAAGAGGGAGGGGAAAAGGGGAAAGGGGGTGATGGTCATGGAGGGGGGCACTTATGGGGAAGAGCACTGGGTGTTATATGGAAACCAACTTGACAATAAACTATAAGAAAAACAACAACACAGATTCCTAAAATGCAGGAAGTATTTTCTAAGCCCTACTTTGTCAGGAAGAGAAGAAGTCCTAACAACATACCCAGAAGGCATGAGGACAGCATTGGTAGCAGTAAAGAAAAGCAGACTAACTCCCTGTGCTATGAAATTCAGTTGTGATTATCGAGGATTGCCATTAAACTGGCAAGAGGCATCTTTCCCATCCATCATCAGTGGTACCTCATTCACTGCCCCACCCCCACCTCATCCAGGGCCTCACATCTTGCACTTGGGCATCAGGAGGGGTAGAGCCATGTACCTAATCTCCCAATGTCCCTTCTCACCCACCACGTAGTCCATTTTCCACAGAGCAGCAAAAGTGGGCTCAAAACAGAAGTCAGATGATGCCATGCCCAGCCTCACTCCCTGTAGTGACTTCCCCTCACTGAGAATAAACTCCAGGTGCTTGCCCAAGGCCTGGCATGATTGGGGTCCAGCTGCCTCCTGCCCTTTGCTCAGAGAGGCTCTTCCCATTACTAGCACAGGCCAAACCCCCCTCCCCCTTCAGGCTCTGCACATGCTGTCCCCTTTGCCAGGACCACATGTCTCAGCTTAAATGCCTTCTTACCTTTCAGAGGCAGACCTTCCCCCTGCTTACACTCTGCCTGCATTTCCTTTGTGTCTTCTATTGCATTTATTCCAACCTGCAACTATTGTGTGTTACATGTCACCTTCATTAGAGGGCAGTGTTGGGGACTGTCCTATTCACTGTGGGGGGCCTCCGCAAAGAGCTGGGTGCTCCGCAGGTGCTCAGTAATCAGTTCTTCAATGTATGAGCTCTGGCCAGGCTGGAATCCTCGCCCCTCCCCATTTATCTGCTTGCTTGGGCCCTGAATCCCGGCATTACCCTTTTCAGAAGCCTGGAGCAATAGTGGGTTCTCATCAAAGTTGTTGCTAAGGACACTCTTATTCTCTCTCTCTGACCTTCAGTCCTTGTCTGTAAAACGGGGGTGGCAATACATACCACATGAGGTATATTTGAAGAGAAAGGATCATAGCATAAAGTGCCTTACACACAGTAGGCATTCAACAAATGAGAACTGTTATTATCAGAGTGGATTTACAGATGAGATCTAGTGAGGATAAGTGGCTTGTCCAAGCTGACCTTTGATCTTCTAGCCAAGGTGGTAAATCGAAAAAACAGCTGTAACTTCCCCCAAACCAACTTGTACCCGGTTCCCCTTTGCAATGCCACTCAACGCCTCCTCCCATCAAGAGGTGGAGTCTCTTTTTCCACCTTTGAGAGAAGGCTGGTGACTTGCTCTGACAAATCGAATGCAGCAGTAGGGGCTTTGTGCCAGTTCTGAGCCTAGGTTAGTACCGAGCCACAGGTGTCTGCTCCCCTCCTTTTGGAATCCTGTGAGCCACCATGTGAGCAGGCCCTGGCCATCCTCCTGCAGGATGAGGAACACATGGCCCAGGCCCCCTCCCCCGCCCCCAGCCAGCCAATCTCGGACACTGGCGTGAGCCCAGCGCTCATCTGCTGAGCCCACCTGGACCTGTGGCCTGCCCCAGCCGACCCACAGACCCGCGGGCAACCGTAAATGGCTGTTGTTGGAATGGCTGCGTTCTGGGTGGTTTGTTATGCAACAAATGCTAATGAATGCACCCATTTCAATATGGTGCAAGTCTAGAATCCTCCAGTTTAGTCTGACTGTAAATCATTGGGTCAAAAATGCTTAATATCTGCATTCACAAAACACTCTTTGTCTCTGCTCTATTAGCGGCACCATGGCAGCCTTAGGCATCAAATACTGGAGAATAAAGTAATGGCTCCCTTGAGGACTTACCTATATGCCGGGTGCCATTCTGCACGCCTCTCAGGTCTCCTATGAACCCCTCTGGTCTCGTGGCAACATGCAATAGATACTCTTTTCATCTGTCCCTTATAAATATGAAAAAGGTGACCCAGAAAGGTTGAGTCATGTATCCAAAGGCAGAGAGCCAGTGAGTGGAGAGGTGAGATTTAAACCCAGAAAGGTAGGCTTCAGAGTCCATCACAACAGCCTTCAACATGCCTTAAGGCTGTTCTGCCAGCAGAGGAGACTTAATGGTTGACCCTCACCTGGCTCCAAAATGCTCAAGTGCACAAAAGCCCATACACACACTCCCCTTTCTTGGTGGGTGGGGACAGCCCAGAGTCTAGCCCTGAAACCCAGCCGATTACTCCCTCTGCACGCAGCCTCCATACCTTTTTGCTTCACTAAGTCCTGGCTGTCTTTCAAGTCATTGGGTGAAAATCCCATCAGGTTGGACCACGCTCTCTGGAAACACTGGAACCCCTCCTGAGTCATCCCTATTTCAAGATAGAGTTCTCCAGTAGCATTCTGTACTTTGTGAAGCATCTCTGTCACAGGCTGACTCTGGACAAAATGAAAGGGACACCAGTCCTGAGGGAACACAGCAGGAGATCGGGTACAGAAGCCAGACACCCACCCGAGAGAGGCTCATGTCACAATGAACTTGCAAAAGACAGTATGCTTTACATTGCTTCTTCTCACAGGGAAAAATATTTATAAAATGATGTGAAATAGTTATTGGGAGACACTGTAAACTAAAACTAAGTTTGGGGAAATGTTTTCACAGGTTGTTAGTTAACAGTAACAAATATTTTTGAAGAATGGCATGACAATGTCTTGCATACATTAAAGTTCTCAGGAGAGGTTTTATCTAGAATTCAAAAGAACACCCAAAACATTATCTAAATGGCCCCTGAATTTCAGGATGACCAGACATCTGTTTCTTTTATATTTGACACATTTTTGCTTAGAGACTTGAATTTAAATTCCCTTTGGCATCCAACTTAAGCTCAGGTTATGATCTCATGGTTTGTGAGTTCGAGCCCCACATCAGGCTTTGTGCTGACAGTGCAGAGCCTGCCTGGGATTCTCTCTCTCTCTCAATGAATAATATACTTTAAAAAATAAATTCCCTTTACTGGTTCAGCATATTTATTTCAGGGGCACTTAAATCACTCTTCTACCAAAACTTTTTCAACATATAAGAACACTCTAGTTGGTTACAATCTTCTAAATGTCCAGGGCAAGTAATTGGTTAAATACAAGTTATCTTACTATGAATATCCTATTTCAAAAACCATAATATTAACGAGAATATATTTGAGTACGTTTGGTAACGAACAATAATTCAGATGAACCATCACCATCATTGGTTACATAATACTTTATGCTATCCCACAGTCCTACCCCAGAAAAGGACGGACCAAGCCTGGCTCCTTGGCATGAATTCTTTCTGCAGCTGACCTCCCACACCTTGATCCAAGAGCGTTCCAACAGGTGCCTTGGAAACGGGTTACCTCTACTCGGACATAGTCATCTCCTCAGCGCTGGAGGCAGCCAGGTGTGGTACGGAGTCTGTGGGCCCACAGGCCTGGCAGCCTGGCATTCTTTCACACGTCCCTCATCTGTATCTTTAGACGTGCCCCCTTTCTCTACCTAGACCTCATCCCTACTGCTCGTTCCTTCTCCTCCACTTCAGAGATGGCCTCCGTGCTGACTGCACTGACGGAGCCTCAGATTGCCCTCAAATACTGGTTTGGTTTCACACTGGCTCCACGTGACAGCAAACCCGAACGAACAGTGATCTGATTTCTCTCCCTGCAAAAGTAGGAAGTGGGTGACAAGCCCAGTGTCAGAGACTCAGATACCTTTTATCTTGTTGCCTGACCCTGCCTGACCTCCATTCCCAAGGACACCTCTTGTCTACAATGGCTGCTCCGTCTCCAGCCATCACAGCCACAATCCAACCAGCAGGAAGGAGGTGAGAGGAGAAGGTCAGACTCTTCACCTAGAAGTTCTCCACATCACTCTTACTTACATCTCATCATCCAAAACTAAGGCATGAGCCTTATCTAGCTTCAGGGAAGGCTGGGAAACTTAGTCTTCTTTCCAAATAATCATTTGTCAGGCTAAACATTCAGGAGGTGGGCACACCACTTCCTATGAAAGGGGGAAATAGATATTGGGAAATTGCAATCTGGTATACTTCATTTACCCTTTTCTTTTAAATTTCAAGTTAGCACTGTGTCCACCCACTTTCTTCCTTCCTCCCTATCTCAGAGGAAGAGGTGCCCAACCTCCTTTCCAAGGACTCACCCCTCCCTGAACTCTCAGAGACCTGTTCCCCTCACAGAGTCCCCACTGGCATCTCCAATCTGCCCATCTCCCTGGCTCCTTTTCCTGGTCCATACAAACACACATATCCTGGATCAAACCTCACCTGAAGCTGATAATATCCTCCTATAACTGATGAGCTTCTCAAACTAAAACCTATAGTGACCTCCCCCCCACCCACTCACCAGACCTAGAGGCCTTCTTTCAGTCCTCATTTGTCCCATCCCCTAAGCAGTCCTTCCTTGGCTTGGGGGAAACTATGATTTCCCGACCCTCTTCCAATCCCTTACTGCTTCACAAGGCGTTCTTTCTTTTTCTCCTTTCAAGTATACATAACTTCCCAATAACTAATTCCTACCATCGCTCAGAGTCAGCATTCACATGTGAGTAGATGCCCCCCAGCCTCTCTCCAGATTTCCAACCCTACCTTTCCCTCAGCTGGCTGGAGATTCCACTTGGGTGTCTTGCCCCAAAACTGCAAACTCGTGGCTTAAACACTTAAAATGTATCATCTTCCTCTTCGGATGTCCAAATCCAGCTTCCTCTTTGGATCTCCTTACCCATGTCCTCCAGACTCAAGTCCTCAGGGGTTCCTTGAGGCCGCCCCATGTCCTGGTCACATTTCCAGTCAGCCTCAGTGGGGCAGAAGCCCCCGTCATTCGAGGGGGACAGCTCCCAAACCCGGGCCAGGCCACCATGCTCAGGGGGGGGGGGGCAGGGGAAGGGGGGGGGGGGGGGGGGGGGGGGGGGGGGGGGGGGGGGGGGGGGGGGGGGGGGGGAGGAGAGGGGAGGAGAAGAGAATCCCAAGCAGGCTCCACGCTCAGCACAGGGCCCAACATGGGGCTCGAACTCACAAACTGTGCGATCATGACCAGAGCCAAAATCGAGTCAGACAGTTAACCAACTGAGTCACCCAGGTGCCCCAAGGCCTGCTTTTTTTTTTTTTTTAAACAAACATACCAGATGCATCAGTCTCGCAGCCTGACTTGGGGTGCGCGAGCTCTGGGCTCTGCAGGTGCCCAGTGGAGCAAGGGCGTGGCCTATGCGCGCAGGGGCGGAGCCGTGGCCCTGGCTCCTCCCCACTAGAGGCAGGTAGCAGCAAGCCCAGACAGCCAAAAATCTCCCCCATGTTGCCATATACTCCCGTGGGGACAAAACTGCCTCCCCATTGAAAACCACTCCATTCAGATTTTTCAGTGACCTCAGTGGAAGAAGTGAGGACGGCAGTCGAAGCACAGAATGAACACGACACAAATAATGAGACCCTCCCTTCCAGAAGAGGGGGGCACCTGCTTCAAAGACGTTGTTGTCGCCAGAGTAGTTCTGGAACGTCTCTTTTGGAAGTGCCCTCAGAACCTGAGGAAAATTCTTTCAACAGTCTCCATGGCAGCTTGTCCCACAGAACTGTAGAAAAATTATTTTGCGAGCAAACTCCTGAGATTGAGGGCCCCTTCGATGCTGCCTTGTGGGTTCCCGGCACGGATTTTACCGGTGATGCCTCATCACTGGTGGGGACGTTGGCAGCGACTTCCAGCCAGACGCGGAGCTCCGTGCGGGCAGCGATGGCGCCCGCCTCACTCAATGCCACCTCCCTGCTCCCGGCACAGTGCTCGATGACCCAGGCCCTCGGGGGCGGCGGGGGGGGGGGGCAGGGGGTGGATAAGTGCGTGCAGGACTATGTGAATAACTGCAACCAGGCCTCCAGTGATTACCTAATAAAATAACTGCTGCTCTCCAGACAGACACCTGTCAGGGATGACATCTGGACTTCGCGGGAGGAAAAAACACTGGGGTGCAGGGCGAAATTCTGCAGTCATGATAAGACAGCAGAGAATCACGAGACTCCACTCCCTGAAAGACGGAAGAGTGGCCAAAATAGGATAAATCGAGCTCTCGTATTTCTAACCCAAGCCCCAGTTACTTTGTAACCCACAGAGAGCGCTAACAAAGTAGCTACCAGTTCTTAGATCTCACTACGCGCCACACATTGCGTGACGGTAGTGCGGTGTGCGCTTCCTTACTTGACCCTGATAACAACCCCTTGAGGTCAAAATTCTTGCCAAGGTCACAAAGCAGGAAGGGCCAAAGCACTTCACATTAAGGTCATGGGGAAAACACCCCATGCTCTCTCTATTCATGGCCCTGCGCTGCCTTCTAAGGACATGAGGTTATTTGCAAATTCAAGTTGATGTGCTGAGTCATTCATTAGGCACCTGTAAGGCTGTAATACGCCATGGAGGACGCAAAACTGGTAAATAAGCATGGTCTCCACCACAGGGAGAGGCAATGGGCCACTTAGGTAGGTCTTCTTAATCTCTTTAGATAGAATTGCTTCTATAAAGATGTGTGTCAACTGGGGCAGAGGCAGTGTTTTATAAAAATTTGAATAAAAATAAAAACAGGTTTGTCTATGGTTATACCACTCTTGGTCTACAAATGCTACTGAAATCAGTAAAAATTTACAATTTTTTTAAAGGACAGTTAAATATCACCATAAACATAGTTATACATTATAAGTAAAACTTTCATTGTATTCAAGAAAGCCAAAAGTTAATATTTCAGAAAAAAAATCAATATAGAGACAAGATAATCAACTTTCCCCAACATCTTTGTGAAAATCATAACCAATTAAAACTATAACCAAGAACTTAATCAGTCTTTCATAAAGTCATTTTAATCCATTACTCTATCCCTTTTTTTTTTTTTTTTTTTTTTTGCTTTATCAGCATTCCTTTTCCCCCTCAAATTTGGCACCTATTGGTATTTATTCCTTCAAAAATGACTCCAATCTACCCACTTCTTGTCGTAACTAATCTACAGTTTGGGGTATGGATTAAACTCAGCTTCTTCTCTGATTAATGTAATCAATTTATGATTTGTTCTTTATTATTAAGTCCTCCCTTTGTGGACTAACTTACAAAGGAACAAAGGTAAGTGATGGCTGAAAATACCTCACACAAAAGGAACCACATCTGAATGATTTAAAGTGATTTCGCACTTTACCTGCACTAACATGTTCTCGACGCTCAAGAATAATCCTTCTGCTTCAGTGGTCTTGCCCATAAGCTTCAGAAATTTCGCAATAAATAACATTAATCGGCATTTGTCAGTGGTAGTCACTTCAGAAAGACTGCATTCCAGCACTAGAATGGATAGAAAGGTAGGTAAACTTAAAGCATATTTGGAAAGGAAAAAAGAGCACCCATCGCTTAGTCTTGATACAGGAGTTAAGTACATGATCCACACTTCAGTATTTCTCTCTCAAGGGATTAGCTCTTTGCTTTTATTAATGCTTACATATATTACCAAGTATTTCAAACAAGGACATAACAACTTTAACGCTTTTAAATAATCTTGATATGTAAATTTTGAAAACCTGAGAGTCAAAAGAGTATTTCTATAGCACAGTCCATATATTGCTGCAATTTGAACTTGGGGGGTGATTTTCAGGCAAGATTAAAAAGGTGTTTAAATTACTTACACAATTCTGCCCTCTGTTGCAACTATCTTGAATTACTGGCTTCAACAGAAAGAACAAAATGTTAAATGAACCAAATAAGGAACATACCATGTATGTGTGTGCGTGCATGCGCACCTATGTAGTTATATCTTATTATATACAAATGGAAATATATAGAATTTTTGAACTTGAAGACTCAATTAAATACATGGTACTGCAAAGTCTTCATTTTCAGAATTTTCCTTCCCAGACATCCCAGTACCTGAACTTCTACATTTGATGATTGTTTCATTTCAAATTATTGCATCTAATCTGCTGGACAAAACTATATTCCTTGTTCTTCATCTGTTCCATTGCTCATGCTGTAGGCCACCCAGACAATGAACCCATCCCGTTCTCCTTCTGCCAGCTTTTCCAGGGATCACCACTAGTGTACAGTACAAACATTTATGGGACATCTACTATGTGTCAGGCAGTATCTTAGGCTCCCAACAATGAGCATTGTAGCCCTCAGCACAGCAGAGAGGCCAGGAGGCTTTGAACCAAAGCTATAGTGCTTCAAGTCCAAGAGCAAAAACTAAATCAGAGCCGAGGGAGATAGACAAGACTCCCGTCTGCAGTGGCCATCCAAGCAAACGGACCCAAAGGGGTAGGAGAACTGGCAGGTCAGGAACATGCAATAAAGGAACCTAAGAACTAGAGGTGCCTGCTTGGAGCAGCCGAGGTTGGTCTGGACAAAGCTGAGGGATGGGCCCCTGCCCAGGGCCCAGTTGGTCTTGCAAATTCCCTGAGGACTAGTAGGTCCAGATTCCTGTCAAGGGCTCAGGTGGGAATGGACAATGTTCATTCACTATGTTTCATGCTCAATTCCACAATCTCATGTGCACCGAGAAATCCTCATTCATCAATCCTTCCTGCCACTGACCACATCCTCATGTTCATTCACTCAGCACCAGCATACAGTTGGAATAGGCAAGAAAATAACTAGTGTGTGTACAGGAAAATTGAAAACTATAGAAAAGTACAAAGAAGAAATCACTCATAATTGTATCATTCAAAGATAATCTGCATTAACATACTGTCATATGTTCCTCTGGTCTTTTTGCATGTATCCAAGCACATTTTTTAAATGTTTATTTTTGAGAGCGAGAGAGAGAGCACACAAACGGGGAGGGACAGAGAGAGGTGGGGACAGAGGCTCCAAAGCGGGCTCTGCACTGACAGCAGAGAGCACGATGTGAGATCTCATAAACTGTGAGATCATGACCTGAGCAGAAGTTGGATACTTAACTGACTGAGCCGCCCAAAAGCACCATGCACATTTAAGAAAAAATAAACTTGAGGGGCACCTGGGTGGCTCAGTAGGTTAAGTGTCCAACTCTTGATTTCAGCTCAGATCATATGTCAGCATTGTGGGACTGAACCCTGTTTCAGGCTCAGAGCAGATCTCAGAGCCTGCTTTGGATCCTCTCTCTCTCTCACTCTCTCTGCATGGAGGCTGCTTGGGATTCTCTTCTCCTCCCCTCCCCTCCCCTCCCCTCTCCTCCCCCACTCATGAGCATGGTGGCCTGGTCCGGGTTTGGGAGCTGTCCCCCTCAAATGACTGGGGCTGATTGGAAACATGACCAGGACAGGGGGCGGCCTCAAGGAACCCCCGAGGACTTGAGTCTGGAGGACATGGGTGGGGAGATCCAAAGAGGAAGCTGGATTTGGACATCCGAAGAGGAAGATGATACATTTTAAGTGTTTAAGCAATGAGTTTGCAGTTAGGGCAAGACACCCAAGTGGAATCTCCAGCCAGCTGAGGGAAAGGTAGGGTTGGAAATCTGGAGAGAGGCTGGGGGGCATCTACTCACATGTGAATGCTGACTCTGAGCGATGATAGGAATTAGTTACATTATACATGAGTCATGAAAAGCTGATATTGTCCCATTTACTACAGCCTTCTGACAAGACCCTGTACTGTAATGCATTTACCCTTTGCTCAGATAAGAAAGCCTGACCCTTAAAAACGGAGTGATTCTCCCCACCCCACCACATCTGCCACCTGGAGGGTAGTCAGCGGCCTGTCAACATGGAGCAACTCTGGGACCGGTCCTTCTGCCACATCTGTTTTCAGTCTGTCTCTTCTGGAGTTTGACTTTCCCTAAAAATGCAACTGCAGCCAGAAAAGGATTTTCTCAACTTTGATGTGACCCAGGACTTTAGACAAAAGTAAGCTTACCATATCACAGATAATCTGTAAAAACTGACCCGAACATGGAGGCTGTCCTCTAGGCTCAAAGACCTCCCTGCCAGCCATCAGTCAGAATGTAACTCCCCGCCGCCCCTCGCCCCAGAGAAGCCGTTTCCAGACTCAGAACTGTGCATCTTTTCCACCAAGCTAGCAAGTTAGGGTTCTTGTTCTCATCACGGCCACCAGGGGGAGCCACGCCACACAGTCTGCCTGGCCCTAGGATGGGGGCGGGGCATGCATTCATCTCCCGAGCTGCAGCAACCGCTCCCGGTGCAGAGAGACATCACACACCCCTGGGCTCCCCCATTGGGCTGATGAGCCTGCCCACCATACAGGCCTTGCTCAGTTCTTCGGGTTCATCACTCTCCCCCTGACTCAGGGTCCCCAAACATGCTGTTCCCTCGGCCCTCTGTCCCATCAGCTCCCACTCATCCTCCAAGCCTCGGATGAAATGTCACTTATTCAAGGTGGCTTCTGCCGGTCCTGAGACAAGGCCACACCTCCTGCTCCTGCTCCGGGCCACCACCGTGCACCACTCCCTCCACTGCACTTCTCAGTAGGGTCTGTTTTGCGCTCTACCTCGGCAGGACCCCTGTCTGTCTTGTCCGCTGCTGCATCCTTGGCGCCATGGCCACAACACAGGCACTCGGTGAACACTTGCATTAACTCAGAGGACCAGCTGGTCATCATGGCAGAGCACACCTGCCCAGACCCCTCTGCTAGAAGGGACGGCAGGGCTAAAGTGGCAAGCAATTCCTGAGACCACAGCCCACAATACAGGGTTTCTCGAAAATCTCTCTGAAAGAACATTCCAGTTTAAGGGCCTTGCCTCCAGTGGCACCCCAGGAGGAAGAATGTCCCAGGACTGCATGTGGCTACATAACCCCGGTAGGAAAGGCAATGTCTGGGGAGGCCTGACTGCCAACCAGACCACTGGAAAGCCTCCTGTGAGATTATACAGGATCCCTGCTATCATTAAACCTGTTCCAAAGAATCAAACGCTATTCTGTCACTTTGGTGACACGCAGCTAGTCTTATTGAGAAGAAAACCTAGTCAAAACCAGACACAAGGGGCCACCCAGATGCCCGAGGTTGGATGCTCCCCTTGCATGCTTTTGGCTTCTGCAATCTTGTTTGCCTCTTGTGTCCACCAACTGTCCAGAAACAACCACTGATAAGGGTCCCCCTCCCCTTTTTATTTTGTGTCTCAACCCCCCACCATCCCAGCCATAAAAGGAGGCCAATGCCAAGGTTTGGGGCTCAGCCTTTGAAGGTGACTCTGCTGGGCCAGCACTCCATGCACAATAAGTCTTTTCTGATTCCCCAAGCGCGTGGGCTCGTCTCCTCCTGGGCGCCAAGTATTTGGAGTAACATTATGACTCTATTCCCAGCAACCCAAAAGGGAGGACTTTAGGGGGCCCACCCCCCACACACACACATGGCCATAGACGGATTCTGCCAGCTGAGGCAGAGATGAGACACGAAAGAAGACAGCAACAGCAGGCAGAGTGACTTGGTCACAGCTGTGCTTTGTGAAGACTGATCAGAGAGACGGAACGAGGGCCTGCTCGCCATGAAAGAGAGGATGCGAGAGGCTGTATGGAAGTAAGTCTGCAGGAATTGGCCAAGACTGAGCACAAGGGATGAGGAAGATGGAAGGTGGCAAGGCCATGAGGAGGCCAGGACTCCCTGCCAAGGAGCCCCTCAGGGCCTGGAGTAAGCAGAGATAACGAGCAGCATCTCAGATGGTAGGACAAGAGTCACCGGAGAGCCTACAGATGTCTCCAGCCTAACGCAAAGGGACACATCCTGAACTAGGCTCGTTTATATCCAGAAAATCCTCCCGCGCTGAAATTTAGGTGATTTCCTCCCACTGTCAACCCCTCGTCACCATAACAACCATGTGATGACAAGCAGCGTGACATCATCAGGAAGGACTTTCACCCCCGTCTCTCAAGACCTCCTCTTCTGTGGGTTAGCTTCCAGCTTCCTGTGACACACAGTGCTCCCCCACGCTGTCTCCCACCACTGCCCGTCTTCCGACGCCCTGCATCCCCAAGCACTGATGCAATTCCAAATGCATCCTGGCCTTATTCGACACACTGGAATCTGCAGAGGACCACGTGTGTCCTTCCACACGGAGGACTAGTGGATCAGAGAAATTCCAGAAGTGGAACTCATACATGGCAGTGACAATACAGGTAAAGGCAACATGGTTAAGGACCAAACAGGATGCAGAAACACCACTGCCCGAATCCACTCCTAACCAGCTGGGAGATCTCAGGCAACTCACTTCACCTCTCCAAGACTCAGTTTCCTTAGTTTCAACCAAGTCATTAGCAGTATTGCAGAGATTTTATGTGAATTAAACAAAATACATATAAAGTATTTAACTTAGAGCCTGGCCCACGACAAATGCTCGAGACCTGTCATTATGATCACTAGACGCAAACCCCTGAGAGCAGGGATCATTCTTGAACTAGTTTTGACTTAGTTGCTCTAGTTCACTGATAATGTCAGCAGCGCCCAGTGAGTCAATGGCCCAGAGAAGACGCACGGTTACCGTTTGTTGAAAGAATTAATGAATGTTATTCCTGTTTAGTAAGCCAGGAAATACAGGGGGACAGGGAGACAGACAGACAGACGGACAGACGGACAGGCCAGGGAGAAAGGGAAGAAATATTAACCAAAGTGCTGTCCAAATCCAAGCCATTAGGCAGCTAGTCAAAGAACTCTTGTCCCAATTCAGACTGGAGCCATCCTGGATGACGGTGGCATGTTTCCAGGACTAAGCGAGGGGCACCAGGAGGGAGCTGGGGGCACAGGAACAGATAGGGAACGCGGAAAGAAGCTCGGAGGGAGTATCCAAAATAATTCAGGTTTTGTGTCTATTTCATCTGAACTACCCCGCTGGTCACTCGGGAGCTGTGAATGGAGCAAGAATACTATTGGAGGCTCTCAGGAAACGAGTTACATACACTGACCTTCCAAAAGGCTGTTGTGGCTGCAAATACAGATAAAGGAGGGAGATGTCAGGAGTGTGGCTGAAGCCATGAAAAAATATAGGGAAATAATGCATAGGAAACAGCCACAGCAAGACGATAAAAAGGAGCCATTTCCGAATTAACACATTCCCCCCATTTCCTATCTTCAGAAATTGTTGGCTTACGTTGTGGGTAGGACGAGTCAGGGAGGCCTGTTGGGAGTGAGCAGAATTAGATGAGGAAACAGGAGAACAGCAACTCTTGGCCACTCTACCATCCAGCGAAATGGACTGTGGAAACATAGCTACTCACTGTACCTGACAGCGCATGTCTCCTCCTGCCTTTACAGCACTTGCCGGCTTTGATCTTGGCCACCGAGAGTAAATAGGCCCCAGCAACGTCATGTCCAACTTCCGACAACACGTTCCAGTAGTGGACGAGGTGCAGCCGGGCCCAGAAGCTCAGGATTTGCATCTCTGATACAAAATCTGTGATACTTGAAACACAGTGTATTCATGGGAGTCACTTCAGTATTTTGTGCCTTGAAGGAAGCTGCTCTTCTCTTCGCCCCATTCCATTAGCCTATTCATAAACTCCTTACCACTATGACTTTGGAAGGTCACCAGATAGATATGAACCTGTCATTCTTAAGCAGTCAAGGCCATTGCCGCTCCTCTTTCCAGGAGGCCCCTCCTCTAGGCAGGCTCCCTGAATCTACCAGACGGAGCGAGCCCCCCCCCAAGGGTGCCCAGCTCTGGCCCCCAGGTGTACCACCAGGTGTAACTCTTCTCTGGCTCCATGTCTTTCCCCCTTAACAGAGCCGTCTGCCTTCACTGCTGCATCCCGAGGGCCTCCAAGAGCACAGGAGACAGAGTGGGTCATGATATATGTTCCCCAAAGACATACATAAGAGGACAAGAAAGAAGGAGGGATGAAGAGAAGAAGGGAGGAGAGGACGGAGAAGAAAGGAAAGGGAGGAGGTTAGGTGGGCCTAGCAGAAGAACGTGGCCAATCCTCCGTCCTTGCCCAACTCCAAGTCCTCCTCTCTCTGGAACCCTCCTAACTTGGAGAGGAATTCATGTGGAGTCAGAAGGGAAGAGAACACTCTGAAGAGCCAGATGATCCAATGGAGCAACGCTGGGCAGCCATCAGCCACAGGAATTGATGCCAAACGACGGGCCCATCTGAATGAGTGAACAGGGGCCAAGCGAATAAGTGAATGAATGTGCCCTGCTGAAGGGAGCCCTGGGTATCTGAACACAGTGCTTGGCAAAGGAAGAACGAAATTTGCCCAAACACCATCTGCCAGGGTGGCTCAGTCGGTTAAGCATCCGGCTTCAACTCAGGTCATGATCTCACAGTTCATAGGTTCGAGCCCTGCGTCGGGCTCTGTGCTGACAGCTCAGAGCCTGGAACCTGCTTCAGATTCCATGTCATTCCCTCTCTCTGCCCCTCCCCTGCTTGCTCACTCTCTCTCCCTCTCGTTATCATGCTCTCAAAAATAAACATTTTAAAATAATAATAATAAATAAAATTAAAAAAGGACAAGTCTTACCTGGGACTTGAGAGAAAGCTGCACAAACCCCCCCAGGAACCACTCATTTTCAAATGCCATGGCAGCTCCTCAAACACCCTCCAGAAAGCGGTTTGCTGTTGGAAGTATCGGACTAAGATTCGGTGGAGGTGTGTCTTCTTGTGATTCATCGGGTTCTGAAAGGCATATGGACCGCTTTCTCTGACAGGAGTGATCACACCTATTGAAAAATCAATGAATGCATCTGCCTTCTTAGTGTGTGAAAACATACAGCACATAACAGCCCTGTGGCCACAACTAGACAGAACAAAATGGTAGCTTGAAAAAAACTGAAACATTAAAAATAGATCTTCTTTAATTTTTTTAACGTTTATTTATTTTTGAGAGACAGACAGAGTGAGCAGGGTAGGGGCAGAGAGAGACACACACACACACACAGAATCTGAAGCAGGCTCCAAGCTCTGACCTGTAGGCACAGAGCACAATGTGGGGCTCAAACCTACCAACAATGAGATCATGACCTGAGCTGAAGTTCGATGCTTAACTGACTGAGCCACCAGGGGCCCCAAAAATATATCTTCTTATAAGTCAGTCTGAATTTTCCAAAGCGTTAGTTACAGTTGTGATCACTGACCCAGATTTTTGAGAAGCTAGTGAGCATGCTCATTTTTCATGGTGTCTTTCCCTCCCCCAAAGAAATATCTGTAACCTACTTTTCTGTTTTAAATATACACCATGGCTACCACGTAAATAAGCACTTTCCAATATATGAGGACATGCATTTTACAGAAGTTAGCCTGCCACCTGGGTCTCACCTAGGCCATAGGGAGCTAGCAAACTAATGGCAAATTGGACGTTAGAGCCAACTTTACTAGAAGTTCACCAGCAAAGAGAAATGATTCCAACCAACCGTACTACCCGGAAACAACCTTCTTAAAAACAGAAGGGTTTGGTTTCATCAAAACCTTCAAGGGGCACCTGGGCGACTCTGTTGGTTAAGCAGTTAAGCATCTGACTATTGATTTCAGCTCAGGTCATGATCGCACAGTTTGTGAGTTCAAGCCCTGCTTGGAATTCTCTCTCTCTCTCTCTCTCTCTCTCTCTCTCTCTCTCTCTCAAACTAAATAAATAAACTTAAAAAAACTTCAAGACACCTATCCTTGAAAGCTACAACAGAAGTATTTAAATTTTTCTGCTTGATACTTTTTCTTGCAAGATGAATGGGACACACAGCTGGATGGCACTCCTGCTTCAGAAACCCATAAAAAAGGAAGGAAAGTTTCGTCTTCCACTGAGTATGGAAAAAGCATTTTTGTGAGTCATAAATGGGGAAGGGGGTTGGGGAATAAGAAGGAAAGAGAACCAAGACAAATATCACCCCATGTCCAAGATTTAGAGTATTCAACACAATGCTTAACCTGCACAAAACATTGTCATATAAAACACTGCGTTTATCTTTCTTAAGTTTATTTATTTTCAGAGAGACAGAGACAGTGTGAACAGGGGAGGGGCAGAGAGAGAGAAAAAGAGAATATCCCAAGCAGACTCCATGCTACTAGTGCAGAGCCTGATATGGGGCTCAAACTCACAAAACATGAAATCATGACTTGAGTCGAAATCAAGAGTTGGACGCTTAACCGACTGAGCCACCCAGGTGCCTCTGAATTTATCTTTTTACAAAATACCCTTGTGAGATGTGAAAGGACATGAGAATCCCTGTGAGCTTCCCATGTGATTTCTCACGTCAACTTTCCTGGGCTAAGGGACACCCAGAGAGCTGGTGAGGCACTGTTTCCTGGTGTGCCTGTGAGGGGTTTCTGGAAGAGACTAGCATCTGAATGAGCCCGCTGAGCGAAGGAGACGGCCCTCACCAGTGCAGAGGGGCATCACCCAATCAGCTGGGGCTGGAATAGAAAAGAAGGCAGAGGAAAGGCAAAGCTTCCCTTCTGCTCCAGCTGGAACCTCTGTCTTCTCAGCACTTCTGGGGCTCAGACCCTTAGACTCAGACTAGGACTTCCAGCATTGGCTCCCCTGGTCCTCAGGCCTTTGGACTTGGACTAGCACTCTACCACCAGCTTTCCTGTGCCTCCAGCTTGTAGACGGCGAGATCCTGGGACTGCCCGACCTCCACAATCATGTGAGCGAAACCCTCACAATCAATCTTTTTCTAGATATGAGTGTGGAGAGATACACACAGAGAGAGACAGACAGAGAGAATCCTCATGGTCCTATTTCTCCAGAGAACCCTGACTAATACAATCCCCACATGACAAACAAAATTACTTAAAATCGGAGGGGCTGGGTGGCTGGTCTCTGGCCAGCATGTGAGTGGAGAAGCAGGATTCGAACCTTCTGACTCGATTCCAGGGCTCCTCCACATGCACAAGGTGTGAGGGATGGCTTGACAGGGGCATCGTCTGTGTGTGCAAAGTCCAGCACAGTTCTCGGGGGCTGACTCGCCGGCTGACATCTCTGCAGTGCTGTTTTCTCCCACGACAGGCTAGAGTGGGCCATGTGGACAAACGACCTCAGAATCTCAGTGGCTTCCAACAGCAAAGGTTTATCACGCCATCACAGATACTGATGGTCCAGGCTGGCCCTCCAAGTCCGGGTCTACTGACTCCGGGATGCACAGACCCGTTGCCAGGAGCCACGTACAACTCACTGGACAGAACGGGTCACAAGGTGCCACCCAGTAAAGGGACCAGGAAGTGCTTCCCATGGTGGGTGGAGGGGCTGAAAATATCGGTGATTGGCTGTTATGGCCACCACAGTGCTTATCCTTGTGCCCGACCCTGTATTAAGACTTTACATTAAGTATACTTAGAATTTTTAATACTCTTGAGGTAAATGCTGTCATTATCCCCATTTTTCAAGTGAGAAACTGAGTCTTAGAAAGTTAAGGACTTTTTACAAGGTCACGCCAGTTCTGTCAGATTGAAAGTCCTTGCTCTTAACAAGAAATTATTTATAGTAGAAGCCATAGCGATGGCCAGTAGGAAAGAGGGTAGACTCCTTGCCAAAGGGAGTGAGGTGAAGACAGGGTGACATGAGACTGCTCCTCTACCAGGACCACAGTGTCCCCTGCAGGTAGCTCACACTTCCCTTCCTGTGCTCAGCCCTTCAGACCCTGATTCCACCACAGGCAAACCCCAGAGGCTGAGGTTCAGCACCAGCTCACAAAACAATGAATATGGAGGCTTCTAGAAATGGCCGGCCCAAAAAGCCAACTTTCAGATATAGCTGTGCATTCATTCAGCAAACCTCTATTGAATGCAATTGGAGTGGGGCCCAGGGAATTCAGACCCACTTGAAGATGTTTGATGAAATGGAATAAC
This sequence comes from Suricata suricatta, assembly GCF_006229205.1. Classification (NCBI taxonomy): domain Eukaryota; kingdom Metazoa; phylum Chordata; class Mammalia; order Carnivora; family Herpestidae; genus Suricata; species Suricata suricatta. Next base: position 17,264,608 of record NC_043709.1, on the reverse strand, counting down.
ACTGAGGCCAACAGAATTCAAGATTTGATTTGCATGGGTGATTTGGGGAAGGATGGTAAGTAAAAGGCCACAGAGATGACAGATGAGTGAAACAAAGGGAGAATTCAGAATGGCTAACATTTCTTGAGAATTCACGATGGGCCAGGCCTAGGCTAAGTGCTTGTAATTACATGAATTACACATTGAATGCTTACTAGTCATAATGCTCTGAGGTTGGTACACTTGTTATTTTACAAAAGAGGGGCCTGGGTGTAGAGTGATCAGGTCTTCAGCCAGGAAGCGGGAAAGCCACGGCTCAGCCCAATCTAGCATCAGGACTCCGCTTTTACCCATTATGCTATGCTGGATCCTTGTACGCAACAATTAGTTGCTGCAAAACGGGCTTCACAGCCTGGGTTTGGGGAGCTTTTATGGGGTAAGGGGTTATATGACGTAAAGGAAGGAGCTCTTTCCAGGAAGGGCCCTCTGAGACCCTAGGAAAGGGTCCAGTTTGGGGGAGGAGGCTCCCAGAAAACACCTTCTCCCCCTTTGGACACTAGCACCATCCTGATACCTCAAGGTCTGGCTGCCAGAGGGCAAAGAGAGAGGGACCCCTACATGAGGCTTGGTTTCCTCGTGGGGAGCCCTGCAGGGGCAGCTGGGAGGTGCCCACGTCAGTAAGCACAAGCCAGAAGAGCCTCTAGGTGGTGACCACAGCCAGCAGAGGGAGGAGCACGGGGAACGCTGCTCGGGTCTCCCACAGGCACCTGGGGCAGGGGAGAACTTCCTAGGAGGCTGCTGGCAAACAGAATCAATACGACTTCGCCTAGCCGGAGGATGTTCCATGCACACAAGAAAGAAATGAACTCACGCATAGGAGGCAGCCGGCACAGTGGAAGCACTAAATAAAAAGTGGTGGCTCTGACGGCCAGGGCAACAAGATTTGACAATGGTCTAGAGGCGCCAGAAGAGCACTTCCCAGCTTTCCGGGTCTCCTCCCTAACCGCCCTTTTCCTTCTCAGCCCCACTGATATGCATGCATGCGCACACGCGTGTACATGCATGCACACCCACATACGAAAAGTATACAAGACCAAACAGCCCTCAGCTTCAGTAGCAAAAAGGGAAAGAGGCTGCCTGACCCCAGCCCACGGACCACAGCATGTCTCTAGACTTGCCAATTTTTGGTAGGAGTAACTTCAGTTACAAATTGAATACAATACTTACAAACTGAATACAGTGTTTAAACAGAGTATTACTTTCAAAGGAAAGAAGCATCCACATATACATGTGGCTAAGAGACTAGTTTGCCTCAAAATAACTGATATGACATTTAAACAAAATATGTCAAAAGATAGCCCTTTACCAAAAAATATCATAGCTGACTCAAGTCCTAGCGCCCTAGCTTTGGCACCTTCTTTCTGCCTGTAGGATGTGCTTTATTTCCCAGGCTCAAGCTACTTGGAAGTGAACTGTTGCAATTACAATTCTTGGTGCCTCCGGTAAACATGTATTTATATCTTGTGGTTCCCCCCCACCCCGACAATATTGAATACTTCCAGCAGTGCTTTCTCTGGGGGCTCACAGTGCAGAGAAGGGCATAGACCCAGAATTTTAACAGCCTCTCCACGGCCTTTGGCCCCTGTCCCTCTAAGCGTATTACTGCTCTTCGGGAAAAAGGAGAGACCAAGTGTGTTGCAAACCATCAGAGACCAAGTAAACAGAAGAGCTGACGTCACACCTAAGAGCCTCCTCATCCCGCCCCCCCACCGCCGCCTCCCCCAAAAGCCACCCTGCTCTCTCCACTACGTTATGTAACTTAAGAGGCGGGTGGGAATGATGACAATGTAGGAGGGAAACAATCTTTTAAAAAAGAAAGTGAAAGAGGACATAGTAAACCTAAAAGAAAATTTGCACAGAGCTTAGAATCTTTGCAGAGGGTGTGATGTAAAGGGTTTTGAAGTCCACGCATCTGAAGTCCTCTGTATGGACAGAGGGCTCTGCTTCTAGGTCAAGTGTCTGTGTTGGCATCGCTTCTCAGATTCACATCTCAATACTTTCAGAAGGGGTAAGAATTTGATTTGGGGGGTGTCAGGGTGGCTCAGTTGGTTAAGTATCCAGCTCTTGCTTTTGTCTCAAGTCATGATCTCATGGTTTGTGAGATTGAGCCCCGTGTCGGGCTCTGCACTGACAGTACAGATGCTGCTTGGTACTCTCCCTCTCTCTCCCCCCCTCCCTCTCTCTTGCTCTCTCTGCCCCTCTGCACTTGCACAAGTGCATGCATGCTCTCTGTCTCTCTCTCAAAATAAATAAACTTAAAAAAAGAATTTGATTTCAGAATTAGGGCAGAGACTGCTAATGCCTATCCAATAACCATCTCCCTCATCTTCGTTATTGACAGATGCCCACCTTGGTTTAGGGTGGCAACACACCCCATTAAAACCTCTGTTCTCCAACTTCCCTCATATCTAACTGTGGCCAAATGACGATGGTCTGGAGACAGAGTGGAAATGTCTGGTGAAAACCTGGGAAAGCTCCTCAAAAGGAAATGCAAACCCTTCTTCTTCTTTATATCCTTCCTACTGCCTGAAATGCAATGGCTGGAGCTCCAGCAGCCATGCTGCTCCCAGCAGTCATGAACTCTTGATGACCCTGAGAATGCAAGCTAACGTGTGGATCAGGGACATAGGAGGGAGAGGGTCCCAGACAACTTTGTGGAGGTCAGGGCAGCTCTGACCTGCCTACCTTCAGAAAGTTCTCATGTGAGGGGCGCCTGGGTAGCTCAGTTGGTTAAGCGTCCGACTTCTCACAGTTCGTGGGTTCGAGCCCTGCATCGGGCTCTGTGCTGACAGCTAGCTCAGAGCCTGGAGCCTGCTTCGGATTCTGTGTCTCCCTCTCTCTCTGCCCCTCCCCTGATCATACTGTCTCTCTCTGTCTCTCAAAAATAAATTAAAATGTTAAAAAAGAAAGAAAGAAAGAAAAGAAAGAAAAGAAAGAAAGAAAGAAAGAAAGAAAGAGAGAAAGAGAGAAAGAGAGAAAGAAAGTTAGTTCTCATGTGAGAGAATAAATTCTGGGATGTAAGCCATTGACGTCAGGTCTCAGTTACTCGCAACCAGGTTCAAGTATTAATTTATACGACCAGGTCTACACATGTTTACAGATTCATTTCTACTTGAGAGATGCTAGCTCCAAGCTTTCCCTTGAATGCAAACTTCCTTTTTCCGAACTAGCAGATACGGGTGCAGATTTAAGCCCTTACCAAGAAGCCTGTGCTCCACAGCGCTCCGCAGGGACTGGTGCCTGAAGTGCAGGAGGCCGCTGGGCTTCTCCCAGACCCACTGTCTGGTGGCATTGCGGAAGGCGGCCCAGTGCAGCCCGGTCACTTTGTAGCGGCCCCTGTAGCCCAGCATGTCCAAAAGCTGGAGTATCTCATGCTCGGCCAATCCACAGTGTGCGACGCTCAATAAGCACAGAGCGTCGGCCACCCAGCCGTCCAGTACTGTGCAGACAACACAATGACAGCAATGACAAAAAGAACAGTTCACACCTGCCAGGCATCATTCTAAACATCTAAATGTCATAGGTGACTATCCAACTTGTTTCTTTTAGTCATCCTGTCAGCTGATACCATATAACTTCCCTGTCTTACAAGTAAGAAAAACACAGCACAGATATGTTAAATAACGTGACCAGGTCACGCAGGAAAAAGTGCAGAGCTGGGATTGGAGCACAGACCGCCCAGCCCTAGAACCCATATCTTCAGGCAGTAAGTAATCAGCCACTTTGTCCCAACGAATACATCCAGGCGAGCTATGGTTATAAGCTCGAAAGCTTGCCAAGGGTTACATTGCTGAGCAGTCTGTTCTTATTTTAAAATACCACATTTGCATGGGTGGGGCTGAATGGCTTCTTTCTTGCCACAGACACCACTTGCACCAGCTCTATGTTACTCACCTGTCCCCTAGTTTTTTCAACCAGAGCTGGGTTTCCCACTGGCTTTATGATTGATGGTGGAGGGCACTTAAGGGGAAGAGCACTGGGTGTTGTATGGAAAACAATTTGACAATAAAATATTATGGAGAAAAAAAAAAAGAGATCCTTAAGACCACTGAGAGAAAGGACAAGGTCTGCCATTCTAAAGGGACTTCCTGTGCTAGGATTGGGGAGTGACCCCCAAACCCTTGTAATCTTTAGGCAGAGGGAGGTGCCCAGCCCCATCTAAGCCAGCTCCTTCTGAAGCTGGCGCCAGGCTGGCCAAGGTCTTCCTGCACCTGTGGCAGAGTGCCCTGGGCCCGAGGAGGGGTCAGTGGGTGCTCGGAGGAGGAAAGTCAGCTGGGGAAAGGAGCGGTTGCTGCGGGGAGGAGGGTCTGGGCTTTCTGGCACAGTTCCGGACAAGAAGGAATAGTCCTGGGCACAGCCATGGGCCACCTTGCCCCGTGTGACTCTTCTCGGGGCACAGAGACCTTTCTTTCACCCCACTGCAGGCGAGGGAGAGCACACTAAATTTGGAATTAATTTGATTTGCAGAAATGCAAACTCTAGAGCAGAAAAATGGGGCGGGACAATATGTGGTTGTGCCAACCAATGTGTCTCTCATTCCAAGTATTTTCTGCTTCTTTCCCCACCCCCACATCCCCATCCCTGCTCATTCCAAATCCATCGCCCTGAAGAGAAGGTTGTTGTGGTACAAACTCAAGTTTCCAAAGACTTTTGAAGCTCTTAGCAGAGATAATGGCTTTGAGAACAAACTTTGCTTCTCAAAAGACTGTTGAATATGAAAAGACAAACCTGCCGGACCAACTCATGGAATACACTTTTTAACCGCAAACAACAGACTCAGTTACAGGGTGAGCTAAAGGGGACCGAACCGGGAAAGGTGGAGGAGACAGTGCGAGAAGAGAGCAGTGGGCTTGCTCAGGTGGGTTTCTGTGAAGACGCCTTTCCCCTTCCCTGAACCCAAGCTGTGAGCGGGGATAGAGGACGTATAGAGAGTATAGACAGCCTGTGTGTGCCTCCCCCTGGGAGGCTGGAAGGCACCAGCTCTGTGGATCTTCTGATACCCCCCTCCCAACCAGAGAGCAGAAATCACCATGGGGAGACCCATAGAGCCAGGATCTCCAAGGGTGCAGTGAGCAACTGACATTCTCTGTCGGGAATGTTGAGCACCCATAAGGCTGTAGGCTCCAGGAGTGCAGATGTTAGCCGAGGAGAGGGGCCCCCTCACGCTAGAGCGAGGGAAAATGGCAGCAGATGGCAGCCTAGATGGAACAACCCAAGAACAGATGGGAACACGGGCAGCCTAGAGGATGGCAACATTGGAGGAAGTCGGTATCTGTGGACCATCTGGGGCCATGACCACCTCAGCGGAAGCCAGAAGGGACAGATGACAACCAAGGACACCCTGCACCAAGACCCTCAGATTTCAGCTCAACCCAAAAAGGACTCAGGAAGGACACAAATGCTCTCTTGACTGAAAAACACCCTAAATTGTCTGGGGATTTAACCTAGATTAACTGAATTAGGTTTCTGCCATCACTTGGACTATAGGCTCAAAAGAATTGAGTTATAGAAATAATAAAGGCCCATTTCTTAGATTCCTGAGAAACTGTCTAATACAGTTCCCTTTACAGTTAACACAGAGCTCCCTAGACAGGGTTGTAGGATTTAGCAAATAAAAATGCAGAGTGTTCAGTTAAATTTGAAATTTAGATAAACCACAAATTAATTTTTGGTATAAGTATGTCCCACGCGATAATGTGGGATATACTTATAATGAAATTATGTATCTGTAATTCAACTAATTTTTAGTATAAGTGCATCCCATGCAATAATTGAGACACACTTATTAAAGGACTAGTTGTTCTTTATCTGAAATTACAATTTAACAGGGCCTCTTATATTTTCTCTGACAACCCTGTCCTTGGACTCTCCCCCTCTGGGTGGCCCACCATACACACACCTTTCTCCCTGTGGACCCCAGCAGGTTGTCAATACTGGCCGAGGCCTACCTTCTAAAGCCTCCGTGTCTGAATTTGCCTTTTTTGGTGTAAAAGTCCAGCTATAGTCTTCGATCCAGCGTTTCAGAACCAATTCCCAGAGCTCCTGAATGGATCCCACCTCCAAGTATTCCTTCAGACACTCATGCTCATCTCGGTAGATTCTACATTCTCTCAGTTCATTTGCCAGGATCGTGAGTTTTAAAGAATTCAGGTTTGGTTTTTTCCTCAAAGCGGGTTTGCTCTGTTGGAGAGCGTCTTCGCTGGGAATGGAGAGATACTGCCTAAAGATGTTTAGTTTCACTTCTTCGTCCCCTGAGCTAATGAGCTCCACCATCCTCACATCCGGGCGGGCACACAGAGACTTGTAGGACAAGCTGTAGGAGACAGTGCTCATGATGAATTTGCAATGAGGAGGCAGTGAGCATGGCAGCCACGAAAAATCTTTTGCCTGGTAGAGAAAGTCAAAGACATTTGAAAACTTTAAAGACTTTAAAACTACTTTGCTGATGGTTTTTAAACTTAGAGCAGCTTGAATATAGGGGGTAAGTAGAGGGTAAGGGCTGGGGTGAGGTTATTAACAGTAAGTTGGATAGTAAGCAATATGGTAATAATACCAATTCACACTCCACAGAACTCTATTGACTGACTCACCCATCTGTTATGAATTTGATAGTACAAAGGTGACCTCTTAAAAGAGGTTCATACGGAGCACCTGGGTGTCTCAGTCGCTTAAGTGACTCTTGATTTCAGCTCAGGTCATGATCTCAGGGTTTGTAGGATCAAATCCCTTATAGGGCTCTGTGCTAACAGTCAGAGCCTGCTTGGGATTCTCTCTCTGCTGCTCCCCTGCTCTCTCTCTCTCTCTCTCAAAATAAACTAATAAACACTTAAAATTAAAAATTAAAAAAGGGTCCTAGAAGCAAGTAATTGACAAATCTTAGGCTTCTAAAGAATGACCTATAGGGTCACCTGGGTGTCTCATCGGTTAAGCGTCTGACTTCGGCTCAGGTCATGATCTCACAGTTCGTGTGTTTGAGCTCTGCATCCTACACTATGCTGACAGCTCAGAGCCTGGAGCCTGCTTCAGATTCTGTGTCTCTCTCTCTTTCTGCCTCTCCCCAACTCACACTCTCTCTCAATCTCTCTGTCTCTCTCAAAAATAAATTTAAAAAATATTTGAAAACAGAATGACCTATAGTGATGATCAAAGGAAATCTGAGAGTGTACACTGAACCATTCAATTGAAAAAAAAAGAACATTGTTTTATACTAAGGAATCGTTGCTTTGTACAGCAGTACTATTATAAATTAAATGGCTTTTTTGGGAATAAAATAAACACCTAATCAGATCTTTCTAGATTCCTTTAACAGCCTTTCCTACCCCTCTTTGACTAATAATAGCAACTATAATAATAATAACAACAACAACAACTATCAAACACTGACTGCTTACTCTGGGCCAGGCACTGTGTTGCATACGTCTTCAGGTACCATTAAGGATTTTTATGTTTTGTGTCTTCTGGTATTTCGACATCTCTCAGGGGCCTTACAGATTCAGGAGAGACCGTCCCTCCCACAGCAAGCTAATTCCCGGGGGTGGTGGGCAGCTGCCAGTCATGTGCAGACCCACAGGTCCAAGAACACACCCCCACCTACCTTCTTACCTGACTCGCACTCACCAAGCCAATAGTTCCCTGCCCCACATCATCATCCTGGGCCAGGGACCAGATGACTAGGGACAACTCTGCCACAAAGCCTGCTGAAATCACACAAATTGGCCAATCCTGAATGGTTTACTCTACCTTTCCCATGGGAACACCAACAAAGGCTTTGACCTTGGCCTTTTCCTGGCTCCAGTCTTCTGCCTCCTGACCACCCTGATACTTCTCCTGGGGCCCCAAGTGGTATGGCATGTCTGCTTCTCTCGGGAAGTATAAGTAATCATTTCAGCTGTCAATGCCCTTCGCGTCTCCATGCATTACTCAGTCACCCTCCTATACACCAAAGCCCAGTGCCTGTCATAGTTTGCAGTTTCGTACTTATTTGTGTGATAGCATCACTAACGTCTGCCATCCCTGCTAGAATGGAAGCTCCATTTCCTTGCGGGGACCATGTCTGACTCTGCTTAGAATGCTTCTCCCACAGTGAGTGGTCAATAATGATTTGTTGAGTTTATGGTGGTTGCCTTGTATTAAATTAAAAAGCAGATTATGAAACAATATGGTGCGTAATTTTGTTTATGTAAGCGTCAAGGAGTGTATATAGACACCCACAGAAGAAAGAAGGCTGTACTCCAAAATGGTGAACAGTGGTGAGACTGTGAGTCTACTTAATTCTGTTTTCTTTTTCATCATATTTTCTATCAGAAACATATATTATTTACATAATTTATAATTACCTGTGTTTTTAAGTTTTAGAGAAAATGCTTCACAAGGTTCCAGTGATCCAATATCAGCTCAAACAGAAAAAAAACTAAGGAAGGGCACCTGGGTGGCTCCGTCGGTTAAGCATCCAACTTCAGCTCAGGTTATGATCTCATGGTTTGCGAATTCAAGCCCCAACTTGGGATCTGTGCTGACAGCTCAGAGCCTGGAGCCTGCTTGGGATTCGGTGTGTCTCTCTCTCTCTGCCCCTCCCCCACTCACTCCGTCTCTCTCCTTCAAAAATAAATAAACATTTAAAAAAAAAAGAAAAACTAAGGCAACCAACCAATCGATGAGATTTGGTACATGCAAAATCAGTATAGATGAGGCAGATCATAATATTCAACATAAAGAAAATACTAAGAGCCCAACAAATGCCTGATCAATGTAAAGAAAAGGGGTGTGAGGGGGTGCAGAACCAGGCAGAAGGAAAGGTCACAGTTTCTCGAACCAGACTGTCCATGTCTGAATCCCGAATCTACCACAGTCTTAGGATGTTGGACAAGTCACCTAACACATCCACCACGCTCAGTCCCCTCTGTATAAACAGGGATGATCATCACAGTCTCTCTTTCATAGAGTTCTTCTGAGAATTAAATGTGTTAATATTTGCAAAGTTCCTAGAATGGTGCCTGACCCACTGTAAGTACCATAGAAGTATTTGCTCAATAAAACACATAGCAGTAGCTATAAGCAATGCTGGCTGTGGCTACAGCTCTGCAATGCAACAGAAAGGTGTTACGGGGCACCTGGGTGGCTCAGTTGGTTGGACGTCCCACTTTGGCTCAGGTCATGATTTTTCGGTGGAGAGTTTGAGCCCTGTGTCAGGCTCTGCGTGGACAGCTCAGAGCCTGGAGCCTACTTTCCTTGCTCTCTCTCTCTCTCTCTCTCTCTCTCTCATTCTCTCTGCCCCTCCCCCACTCTCTGTGCCCCTCCCCCTCTCAAAAATAAATAAACATTAAAAAAATTAAATAAAAAAGAAAATGTGTTACATACCTTCTAAATTAAGGGTTTTTTTTTTTTTACTAAACAGTAATAAAATAGGTATTGTTTTAAAAAGAGATTACCTTCTGTCCTGAAATCCCATAAATGCCAATCAATTCTTCAATTCCATCTAGGACAACTATACACGGCTTTAAACTGATGGAAGCAATAAATACTTCCACAAGCAGTGAAAAGACCAAGACACTGGAGCCTTCGTTAAGAACATCAGTTTCAAGCTGAGTACCTAGAGCATAGGAATTTGCTCAAATTAGGCAAAAATGTTTCCATCATTGCTAGAATATGTTAATGGGACAGGAGGCGGAAGGGGTTGGGAACAATGAATGCTATTCACAGCTGTACAGCTGACATATATAGGTATATGTGTGATCAGCAGCCTAAAAATACTCAACCCAAAAGGGATAATGATATTTACCACCAGATGTCTCCTATACATTTTCAGGATTTTATATAAAAAATATTTTGTATGATCCAAAGCATTACTCTCATCTTCCAAAATGCAAAAATAGTTCGTGTTACAAAGAGTTGGACGGGAAGAAAGAGAAGCCAGTCTATGCAGTCTGTGGAGTTTGTGCAGCTCTGGAACATCAGGGGGCTATCTAGGGGCCACAGCACCACCTGGGTGGCCCAGCAGGTGCACACCTGCCTCACCCCCCCACCCACTGCCTGGTCTCTTCAGGCCTCGCGCACATTAAATCGGATGTAACCAATCCTAAATTACTCTACCCGCAATATCGGACCCCAGGCCTTGGAATCTGTAAGTTACCAGGGAGAATCGGGCTATAAACCAGCAAAGGGCGTAGGATGTAATTTGAGAGGACCAACTTTCAAACTGATTATGTGACATAGTAGAGAGCAACCCAAAATTGTAATCAACTGCCTAACACTCTAAGAGCATTATACTACGCACAACTTCGCTCTTGCTTTTATTTTTCAAAGGCCACATTTCCCATAGAAATTTAGGTGCATTAGAACCTAGAAAATCAAGCTATGCAAAGAAGCTTTTAATGGATTACGTCTCTCAGGTGCATTAAGATTCTATTAGAAGCATTATGAGTAATTATGTTTAACAATATTTATTGGTTGCCTATTATATGCAAGGTTCTGTGCTTGATGCTTAAAGGAGATAAAATGATCTATAAATAAAGTCAAGGAGTTAAGGGAAGTGAAAATAGGTTTTCAAGGAGTTAAGGGAAGTGAAGGACCAAACTGTCTCTCCTAGATGACAATGGCCTATTGCCTAATTTAAATTTTTTTAATGTTTTATTTATTTTTGAGAGAAAGAGAGAGAGCTAGACAGAACGTGAGAGGGGGAGGGGCAAAGAGAGATGGAGACACAGAATCTGAAGCAGGCTCCAGGCTCTGAGCTGTCAGCGCAAAGCCTGACGCGAGGCTCGAACTGGTGAACCACAAGATCATGACCTGAGCTAAAATCGGATGCTTAACTGACTGAGCCCCCAGGTGCCCCTTTTTAAAAATTGTTTAACGTTTTATTTATTTTTGAGAGAGCCTATTGCCTAATTTAAATGGTATCAGCTCAACTGTTTAAACACCCAGTCAGGATAAGTAAATTGATAGAATTTCCAAATACTTTGTAACAAAATGATTTGGTGATTGACTAATTTTTTCACTTTTGGGCAGCGTTATCTCTTATCATTCAGTAAGGATTTATTGAGAACCTTCTGTGTCTGTCAGGCTCTGTGTCAGGAACCGAGTTGGAGAATGGCCAATAAAACAGACGTGGTTCCCCGCATTCCCAGGACTATAAAGGGACACAGTAAAACATAGTGTCAGGACCACATGGTGGGTGCTGGGGGATAGGATGGCAAGCTCAGTGTCTGCAGGGACACACCCACATAAACTAGACTACAACAGGACTGGGGCTACCCTTGCCCAAAGTTGGAGGTAAAGGAGGGAGGCATCCATCAGGCCCTCTTACTGAGAAGGTGCTCTTTATTTTTTAAGATTTTTTAAAAATAATCTTTACACCCAATGTGGGGCTTGAAGCCACAACCTTGAGGTTGGGAGTCTCATGCTTTGCCAACTAAGACAGCCAGGTGCCCCCAGAGGATGCTTTTTAAATAGGGCCTTCTGGTGCCTATTTAAGCATCTGACTTTGGCTCAGGTCATGATCTCACAGTTCATGAGTTTGAGACCCACATCAGGCTCTCTGCTGTCAGCACAAAGGCTGCTATGGATCCCCTGTGTTCCTCTCTCTCTGCCCCTCCCCAGCTTGCTCTTTCAAAAATAAATAAACATTTTTTTAAAAAGTTTAAATAGGGGCTTAAGGGACTAGAAGGATTTCACTGACTTGAGAAGGGGAGGGGCATCCCAGTAGAAGGGAACAGAAGTGGACAGACATGGAGAGACAGGAGTGACCGGCTGATCCAGAGAGACCACACCCGTGGCACAAAGAGCCAGGGCCCCTGGAGAAGTCAGCCAGGCCGGGACACACGGCTGGGCAAACCCTGCCGAGGAGTCCTGCTGGCGTTTCCGCCCATTCCACACCACTGACTTGAGTGCAGACTCTCCTGATCACTGATGGCAGGAGAGCACCCGATGGAAACCACTGGAAAGAGCAAAATGTCCCTCTGTTGGTTCGAGGAGGCAAGACAGGGCAGGGATGAGGATAAGGAGCTGTGAGCTCAGCAAAGACCTGAGTCTGAACCCTTGTTCTGCCCACACACAGCTGTGTGAGCCAGCCATTCTCTGAGCCCTTTATCAGGGGCGAGAATGCTGGATGCTGGAAGCATTAAATAAGATACTGAGAAAGCCCTTAGCACAGAGCCTGGTGCTCAGAATGCCAACTCAGTAAGTGGAACTCAGTGTTATTTGGGCTGTCACCAGGGGATGGGGTGACAGGGTGAGGAAACAGGTAAATAAGAAAATCAGTGGCTCTCCTCCACCTTCCATGAGGCATGTCACATTAGGAACATCAGTGACCTGCGAGGCAGGCGAGGGGCACGGGACGGGGGACGCTGGCTCCAGGCAGTTCTATCTGCCAGCTCCCTTGCTCTAGGCAAGCAGGGGTGAGGACAGAGGAGCAGAAATGTGAGCTTCACCCAGAGGCCTTTGGTCATCCCACTGGGGAGGGCGCCTCCAAGCGCTGTAGCTGCTCTTGGCTCAGGCGGCCACAGGGATATGCACTGCAAAGAAGCTGAATGTGGTCCAAGCACCTGACCTCTCAGCTGTGTTCTCGGCAGCAGCTCCTCCTCTTCTGCCCACATCCACCTCACCCTGTGAACCCCAGCTTCCCGGCTCAGGCGGCCAGGCTGAGCACATGGTGCACAGTGCTCCCCTTCAAGTTTCTCTCCCCCCCACTGCGGCTACAAACGCTCTTGCATTTTGCTACCTCCTTCCTTAGCCTGGCTGATGAATAGAAGTGTCTCACTTCCCTCAGCACTCCCCCACTCCCTGCCTCTTTCTCTATCTCAGTGAGGAATCACCCTCATCATCATCACCATCATCATCATCACAATGATAATACTAACGACAGACAACCATGCACTAGGTACTCTTTTAAGTTCTCTACCTGTATTACCTTTTAATCCTCTAGGTGGGTATGTGAGTGCCACCCCCATTTAACAGATGAGAAATGGGGGCCTGTGCTGCTTGCGCAAACTGCCCCAGAGCACACAGCTAGTAAGTGGCAGAGCCAGAATGGAAAGTGCAGGCGGGCCAAGTCCAGAACCACAGCCTTTCCCCTCCGCCTCCTCCTGTATATGAGGCGGGCTGTTCTTCCCGGGACAGAAGGGGCCTCCTGAGTATCAGGTACCCATAGGCTGTTCCTGAACGTAGTCTGCTTTGTCAACCTCAAGATCTGCTTGTTTTTAAAGATAGCAACCGATGGGGCACCTGGGTGGCTCAGCTGGTTAAACATCTGACTCTCGATTTTGACTCAGGTCATGATCTCACAGTTGGTGAGCTGGAGCCCTGCAAGGGTCTCTCTGCCACCAGGGTGGAGTCCGCTTCTGATCCACTGCCTCCCTCTCTCTCTGCCCCTCCCCCGCTCACAACTCACTCTCTCTCTCTCTAATAAATATATTTTTAAAAAATTTTTAAATACAGATAGCACTATTTTTGTTACAAGCTTTCAGCACCTTGAAACACTCATTAAACTAACAGCTCCCTTTGGGAACGAAATCCTAATGAGCATGCTTATTAGGTTTTATCTCATCAGCCTGGCCAGACGGAACACCCCTGGGATGTGGCTGAGTAGGGTCGGTTGTTGTCACACCTGCTACTACTGATTTTGATTTTACCCACTTTACACGCCTGGAGAAATCCAACGGCAGAGAACTCACACCCACGTGTTTGCCCTATTTACTCACAGACACCCCACCACACACACACAGACACTCAAATACCTGTCCCAGCATACAGAGATAATACACGTCCGTCAAAACCCTTCTGCGCCCCACACACCCACCCCATTCCCAAATGCGCACTTGGGTACAAGCCCCAGGGGAGAAGGGAAGCGTTCCCCAAAGCAGGCAGAGTCTGACATGCAAACACACAACAGACCTAATGACAGCTGACGGCTGTCAGCGCTTACTATATGCCAAGCACTGTGCTAAGTGTCTTTGTTTTTTGTACTTTGTCTTAGTTAATCCTCTCAACTACCTGTAAGACATTTTTTTTTAATCATCTTCATTTTGCAAATGGAAAAACCAAGCCACAGAGAGTTAAAGTAACTCGCGGAAGGTCAGACAGCTGATAAGCAGCAGTGGAGGTCAGCTGCTCCTAGAACAGAGGTGGATCCCCCATGACTGTCATCACTCCCCAAACACACCTTCTATCTCAAGTATCTCTCCTCCAAAGCAGAACTCTTCCGATTCCCCCAACACCCGCGGCCCCCACACCACGGGTAATGTTCCATCCGCACACAGCACTCCCTGTCTGTCCGGCTTCCCAGAGCTGTCCTCCACTCCTCCTGTCCTCCAAAGCCCACTTCAATTGCTCAGCAGATTCTCAGTCCATCTAAAGCCTCCCCCTCCCCTACTGCCCTCCCCATGCCGCTCTCCTCCCTTGCCTGGACCACTGCCATGGCCTCTAACAAGTGTCCTGCCTCCATACTTGCTCCTTTACATCCATTTCCCCTCCATCACGCTGATTTTAATCTTTTCATGTTATAGATCATATCACATCCCTCCCCTGCTTACAATCTTCCTCTGGTCACCCCACTGCATGGCACAGACTCCAAACCTAACATTCTGTCCAACAAAGCCCAGACCTGAGGTGGCCCAGTCTTCCCCTCCGGCTCCCTCTGATACGACCTCCCTCCCGCCCACCACAGCCCGGCCACACTGACCTGCTTGCCCTTTCTAACTCTGCTTTGCTTCTGGCTTAGAGCCCGTATTACCTTAACTGCTCTCTCTGCCTGGAATGTTCTTTCTTCTGTTGTCCACATGGCCAGCTCCTCCTCGTCCGTGAGGGCTCCACAGGGTGTAGCGGAGATGGCCACCTGTCCTGCAGAAGTCCAGCTTCCCCATCCAGAGTGGGGGGGTTGGCGTTCTGTCCCCGCTTGACTCCCAGTGTGGCCAAGTGTTTGCCAAAACAGTGGCAGTGGGACTGATGGGGACAGCCACCAGGCCAGGGCTCTGAAGGGACAGGCACACGTCCCCACCCTTCTTCCTCCTCCTCTAGCCAAAGGCAGAGGACTCAGGCCCTATGGGATGACGCAGCCTCAGATGGAAAGGGCCTGTGTCCCCAAATCAGCACGTGGAGGAAAGCCACCTGTTACGGAACTAGGAACCCCTTACCTGACTGTTCCATGAACCAGAAGTAAACTTCATTCGAGAAGCCACTGAAATGGGACTTACTTGTCACAGCTGCTAGACACACTCTACCACAGAGACGGTCCCTGACCACACAGCCTAACTAGCAACTTGTCACCTTGTCACATCACGCTGCATGGCACTTATCATTACCCGACATGTTTCCTGTTTATCGTTTCTGTGCCTTTCTCAACTGAAACATGGGATCTATGGGAGCCGAGACCCTATCTGCCTGGTGCATATATCCCCAGAACCCAGAGACGTGCCTGACACACGTTAGCCGACAATAAAAATTCAGGAACGAGTGAATGAATGAGCAAGTGAGTCAATGAACTTGCTCAATAAATAGTCACTGAATCGAAGAGGAAGAGCGACAGAGGCACAGCCCACCTTGGAGGCTGGCACGTGTTTCCTGTGATTGGCAGGGTAGCCTGAGACACCTGCCTGGCCCCCTCTCTTGGGTATGTATTCAAACGTCCTTTCGCTGCAAGGCCTTCCCAGACCACACTGGTCAAGTCCTAACAGTTCTCACATACACACACACACACACACACACACACACACACACACACACACATGCAGCCTCTCTTCTGCTCTATTTTCTTTTTCTTCACAGAACTTACCAAACATCGAGTTGGTTAACTCATTGTCTCTCCCACCCCAAGAACATAAAAACACCTTGGGGCGCCTAGGTGGCTCATGCATCTGACTTAAGCTCGGGTCATGATCTTATGGTTCGTGGGTTCGTGCCCCGCGTCGGGCCCTGTGCTGACAGCTCAGAGCCTGGAGCCTGCTTCAGATTCTGTGTCTCCCCCTCTCTCTGACCATTCCCTGCTCACGCTGTCTCTCTCTCTCTCAAAAATAAATAAAAACATTTAACAAAATTTTACATAAAAAACCATGAGGGTAAGGACTTTTGTCCATTTTGTTCACTCTTGCATCCCCCACTGCCCGGAACGGTGCCCTGGCACATAAAGGTACTCAATCCATATGTGGTCAAAGGAGGAAGTAGGAAAGGAAGGAAATTTCATTCTGTGAGGGCAAGAGGTGGGCAGATGCTGCAGGTGAGACAACACGGGGTTTACGCTGGAAGAAGAGAAAAAGAGGCACACGGCGGTGGACAGAATATCTGCCCTCTAGCAGAAATTTTCCAAGTTAGTTAAAAGCTTAATTCCTTTACCGTAGTTTTTGAACTGCAACTCTGTGATGAAGTAATGCATCACCGACATTATGTCGCTGCTGTCACAGGTGCTCCCCACAAAATGAGGGATCAGCAACACGCTCGGATGTTTCTTTTTGAAATAATTTACCCAGTTGGCGATCAGAGTGGACTTGCCACAACCACGTTCTCCAGACAAGAGCAAAATAGACTTGTACACTGGAAGAGGATTTATTCTGAAAAGTAAAGGGGTAAAATGTAGTCAAGAATATTTACAAAGGAAGGGAGGGAAAAAAGATTTCCCTGCATCTCTGATAGGAAATTCTAGTCTCAACTCTGGCCTCAATGGGCTCCAAGTAAGCAATCTGCCCTCTGGGCTTTAGCTCTGCCCTATGGAAAATTAGGACAGTGGAGAGACTGATGGTGACCATGGAAGACCCTTCCTGCTACACAGGTCCTAGGACTGTCCAGCATAAACCTGGGCTTACCCCCTCCCAGGGACACAGCCACTGTCCCCATGCCTACCCCCTCCCAGGGACAGAGCCACCATCACCAAACTGATCTTCCCTACAACATCGTATCAGGAGACAGTAAAAAATAGAAGCACTCATATGCCAAGGATCCCCATCAGTCCTGATTACCATGACATTGGAAATGACCATGACTATTAGTAGCTCACTTAGAGGTAGTCTGCTCCTCTACCAGGGTGACTTGGCCTATAGCAGGGCAGAAATAAGATTTCTCTGCACTGGTGTGAGCACAATATAACTCACTGCTTAACTTCTGTAGTGAAGTTACTTTCAGATAGCAGAGGATTCCCAGGGATCATGGTATCACCACATACAGAGTTCAAGCCTATTTCTTACACGCCTGTGATTTCATAAATACGTGCCTAGTGATTTGTCACAGATGTAAGTTCCAAGGCGGCAGTTACCAGGCTTATCATACTCACTGTTGCAGAGCTTGAGGCTGGCACAGTACCTAATCACATGCTGCTGAATGACTGAAGAACATAAAATAAGTAAGCCTGACAATTAGGTTCAGCAAAGCAAGAAGATGGGTCTGAAGAGCCATTAAAATAGAAACCTGAAGCAGGTTAGAATCATTCAATAGAAGTTAGTCCCTAAGAATTCCATCTCCATTATTATGAATTAGGAGTCAGGGTGTTATTAATTATTTCTCCATCAAGTGTGAATGGCAGAATCTGACTTTGTGTTCTATTTCTACCTCTGTCCTCTTGAGGCCTATCCTCAGCCAAGCAGCTACAGTGAGCATGTCAAACTATGTCACAGATGTCACTTCCCTGTGCAAAACATAGTAAAAGCCCAAGTCCTTACAATGGCCCTCCCCCTCCCCAATCTATAACATGTCCACCCTTGTCCCCCACCACCCTCCTACAGCCCTGACTTCCTTCCAGGCATCTGGCCTCTGTCATTCCTCAAGCCTCAGGACTTCTGTGTTTGCTGTTCCCTCTGTCTGGGTCCAATTCATATTTGCATCCCTTGCTCTCTGACCTGCTGCCAGTAGTCAGCCCAATTCCACCTTCTACCAGACGGCCTATTCCCTTTCCAGATTTTAGACTAAGGTCTACAGCACTAAAGATGACGAACTATTACATATTTTCCATATGTATCATGTTTGTTACCAAGCTCCATAATGTAAACTCTGTGGAGGCAGGGGGTTTTGTCCCTTTGTTCACTGCTGTATCCCATGTCTAGAACATTCCTTGGTGTTTAACAGGTAAAACCAATGAAGGAAAAATACAAATCGAATACACACAACTAGTCTAGGGTCTGAATGATTTCTTCTCAGTAACAAATAGAAAATGAAAACATTGCAAAGCAATCTGTGGCCATTGTTATGGACGGTCAGTTATGAGGGCAACACTTGGAAACCTCAAAAGGACGCCCCTTCCCACTACCTCGACGTGTCATTCGGAACTTACGGTCCGAGGCATTGTTTCCAAATGGCAAAATCCTGTTTCCACACAGCTAATTTCAAAGGACTTACTTCATTGTTGTATTTTGTTTGGGCACAGACTGGTTTCATTGCAGTACAATTTATCAAATTTTCCATCTACTCTGAAACACTTGAAGTTATAACCCATGTGAGATATAGACCGCATACCAAAACCTCACCATTTTACGGTGTACGTACACTTCAGTGGCTCTCACTAGATTCACATGGTTCTACAAATGCCACCACCAATTCCAGACCACTTTCAGCACCCCAGAAAGAACCTCCAGACCCTCTAGGGGCCAAATCCTGTTTCCCCTTTCTCTCATCCTCTGGCTGCCACAACTAACCTACTTTCTGTCTCTATCCATTTGCCTATTCAAACCTAAGGGGTTCTTTTAGCGGCGAGGGGCGGGGGACAAAGGATCTGAAGCAGGCTCTGCACTGGCTGACAGGCTGACAGTAGAGAGCCTGATATGGGGCTCAAACTCACGAACCCCAAGATCATGACTAGAGCCCAAGTCATATGTCCAACTGACTAAGCCACCCAGGTGCCCCTCAAACCTCAGTTTTTATTTTTATTTTTTTAAACCTATTTTTTTAAATGTTTTATTTATTTTTGATACAGAGCGAGACAGAGCATGAGAGGGGGAGGGTCAGAGAGAGAAGGAGACACAGAACTGGAAGCAGGCTCCAGGCTCTGAGCTAGCTGTCAGCACAGAGCCCGACGCGGGGATTGAACCCACGAACGTGAGATCTGACCTGAGCCGAAGTCGGAGGCCTAACCGACTGAGCCACCCCGGTGTCCCAGACCTCAGAGTTTTTAAACCCATGACCTATATATTCAAACTCCTGTAAGTTTTAAAACCCTTGCCTGGGGTGCCTGCATGGCTCAGTCAGTTGAGTGACCAACTTTGGCTCAGGTCATGATCTGGCGGTTCGCAGGTTTGAGCCCCACGTTGGGCTCTGTGCTGACAGCTAGCTCAGAGCCTGGAGCCTGCTTCGGATTCTGTGTCTCCCTCTCTCTGCCCCTACCCCATTTGTGCTCTGTTTCCCTATGTCTCTCAATAATAAATAAGTAAGTAAATAAATAAATAAATAAATAAATAAATAAATAAATAAAAATAAAACCCTTGCCTGAGCTCCATGCCGCATTAACCAAATAATTTGTCTTCCTCTTGGCACGAGTTGCCAGAACCACAAAAATGGTGGTAGTTTCACAGCTCTGTGAGCTAAAGCGGCGGGTGTGGAGACAGGGCAGAGGCGGCGGAGGCAGGCGGTGGAGAGGGTAGAGGTGCAGTGAGTGGCGGAGCCATCCCAGACATTGTAACTTTAATTCAAACCACAAAGCTCACAGAATAAATGAGATCTGTGGTAACGAGTGGAGGATGAGGATGGAAGAAATAAAACTGTCTCAAGAATCTCCCTATTTCTATAGAAGAGACGGAGAGGGACTCTTCGTGCCCCAGCCCTGTTGTGCCTGTGGGGGGTGAACAGAGTGTGCCACCAAGCCTGCGGGTGAGGAAAACCATGGGGGTTTAATGTGGAGGGTGCTGGGCAAAATGAGGAAGGAGCACATACACTGGGTAAGATAACTCCATTCTGCGCACAAATAATAATACAGCCACAGTAGGCATTTAATAAGTGTTAGCTGAAAATCTTAATGTAATTAATAATGAGCTGATGATGTGCGTAATGGCAGCTCTTTGTAAAATATGACTCTAAACAGATGCATTGTTCATCTTTCCTAATCCAATTTCTTCTCCTTAAAGTCTTTCCATCATTGTCAGGAATTACTTCGACCAGCTTAGATCTATAGAGGGGGAAAAGGAGGCCAGCTCTAGCCTCCAGAGTTTAGAATCTTCTTGAGGAGTCTGGAAAAAACCAAAATGGCCAGGAAAATTCTGCAAATGCAGAGTGATATCTGATAAGGAAATTCTAATCCGAGGGTGGCTTTCAGGAGGCCTCTCTTTCAGGAGAGGGTGGGCCTGGAGAAGAGGAGGGATCAAAGTCCAGCTGTTGGGCTTAAGCCCAGTGAAAAGCCTGGAGCTCTCTTGGCATCTCACCTGAGGACGGCGTCTAAGCTGGAGCCTGCTGTGGCACTGTGACAGTCCGATCCCACATCCTGCACGGCAAATCTTTCCAAGATTTCAAAGGTTCTGTTTGATTCCTTGGAAACAACAAATGCTTCCTTGCACTTCTCCATGAACTCTTCGTGATGGAAACGTTCAAAGTTGTGCTTATAGTCTTTAGGAACAAAAAGATAAGTTTTAATATCTTAGATTTGTTTGACATTGTCCACTACACATGGTTATTGTAAATGCCCAGGAAGGCATCTCCCCTTCTGCAGTCTACGTTGGCACCATGTTTCATAGCCCATCACGTATTCTAATAACAAAACGATAGGCAATTTAACATTCCTAAAGCTATTCATACATGAAACCCTACTTAGGATTCCAAGTTATTTCATGACCTCAGAATAACAAGGGCAAAAAAATAAATAAATAAAAACCGTATTTGCAGGGTGCCTGGGTGGCTCAGTCAAACTTGATTTTGACTCAGGTTATGATCTCACGGTTCGGTTCGTGAGCTAGAGCCCTAAGTTGGGCTCTACACTGACAGCACGGAGCCGGCTTGGGATTTTCTCTCTCTCTCTCTCTCTCTGTCACTGCCCTGCTCGCACTCTCTCTCTCTCCCCTCAAAATAAATAAACAAACTTTAAAAAAAACCTAGATTTGCTACATACATCCCCTCATCTTTTTAGATTGTTAACTAAGCATGAAGTTACCTAATTGAATCTTGTGGCAAACGTGTATATGTCTATCCATGGCAGGGCTGGGAGAGCAGGGTGTATTTTTAGGACAAGATGCCCTGATCCAATGACAACCATGGGTAGAAGTGTAACTCTGCCATTGGGCAAGCCCGTTAGACTCTTGGGTAAAATAACAGGCAGGGCCAGACACTTGGATCTCTCAGAGTTCTTCCAGTTTCAACTTACTCTAATTCTAAACTCAGGTCAAGGTGTTCTGGACTGCCAAAATGCCCTTCTGTCTCTGGAGACATTTAGATCCCCCAAAGTTTGTTTTTGCTTTTGTTTTAATGAAGGGAGGCTGTTACGCAGGAAAACCAATACCAGGTAAGGCTAACCTGGTAGGTTCTGAAGACATTCACCTTGTACCTCCGTATTTAACTGGGCTACCCTTTGGTTCAAGTTAGAGCCAAACAGACCTGGAAGTACTACAGTCTGGCCAAAGTCAGCTTCAAATTTCAAGATCTTAGACAGAATTGGGAACGATCCCACAATCTAATGGGTCTCTTGAGGTGAACTTGAACTTCACCCACTAATCTCAAGTTCTCCAAGGACCTCAGAAGTGTTTCTAAGACTAGAGAGTATGAACCACATAGCTCTACATTGTCTAACAGCCTCCCAAGTGGCCTATTGCTACCCACCACCCACTCCCATCAGATTTTGGAACTACCTGAGTGACTAAAGGGTATCAAAGGTACGAAAGAAAAATAATGTAGCACTTCTTTCTAAAACCTTGTTTTAAGTAATTCATCGATTCTGTAACTTCTAATTCACATATCATACATTCAAAACCAAAGTCTAAAACAAGCTAATTTTTCAATAATAACTAAAATCAGATGTAAAGGAGAATACTATGGAGACATGGCCCATCTCTAACCCAAATACAGACAGGCTTGATTCTTAAACACATTAGTAAATATCAATCTACACAATGCAGTTCAGATTGAGATTAGTCAATAATAGTGATATAAAAGATATCACAACAGTGATATAAAAAATATCACTATTAACCATATTTTAAGCTTTGGCCAAAAGTATATATTCTTCCAGCACTCATGTGTTGTTATTCATTTTTATTAGCTATTTGTGCCTAATACGCATTAGGCAATGTTTTTAGGTATCTTATACATATTATTACTCTCAAGGTGGTTAATGTTAACCCATTATATAGAAGAAGCTGAGGTTTACCAATATTGTCATTTGATCAAGGCCACACACAGCTAGGAACTGAAAAATCTGAGATCTGAGAATGCGTCTGTTCTTAGACATTCTAAAACCCCAAGCTTGTAGTAAATAATGAGGATAGTTTTTGATGCTCAACACCCATTAACCCTTCTCTAGTTCCAATAACAGCCCCAGATTATCATTCTCATCCCACTCTGTCCCAACAGGACTCTACCTCCAACTCCAGAGGTGACACATGGCCCAGGATTAGCCAATCAGAGCATCACATTTTCTTGGCGCCCATGATTAAATTAAATGCAAGCATATGGTCTCAGTCAGGCTAATCAGAGACAAAAAGACTCAGTATGACTCAAATGACTTTGAGTCATTTCTGCTGGACTTGAACTTAGAGCTGATACAGCCATCTTCCTTCCATGATGGAGGTGCCAAGGAACTGAGGCAACATGAGGACAGCAGAGCCATGCTGAGAAATAGTAAAAAAAACCAGGGGCCTGGTAACATCATTGGAGTCACTGGTTGAAGCCTGAGCTGAGTCAGACCTAATCCTGGGCTTTAAACTTACATAACCTAATAAATTCCTTTTTTGTTGAAGTCAGTTTGAGTCACCTACAACCCAAAGAGTTATGATTGACACAATATTCTTTTCTAGGACTCCAAAATGATTTGGCTTGTAGGCAGAGTTGATCAGCACAGGTGGGATTTCACCACCCCCTCCCTCCTCACCAACGCTGCATTTGAACCACTTTAGGTGAGTCAACTCTGTCCCTTCAGTTTGCCACAGATCCATCCGCTCCCTACCATAAGGACTAAGGCCTGCCTGGTCCCCAAAATCACTTGGGAATGCACCGCCTGCCATCACTTTGCAAGCCCACATTAATTGGGTCCTTACAACAGTAATCCATTGCCTTTTTTGGGTCACTGGATCATTGAACCTTTTGAGAATCTGAGCAAAGACACAGGCCATCTCTGTACCCACCCCCAAAACATACATATACATGTAAACTATTTTTTAATATAGTTTTAAGGGCAGCATAGATCCCTCCCAAAGTCCATCTAGATGAAAGATGTCTGCCATGCTCTAATATTGCCCCGCCCCTTTCATTCTGCATGTGTCCACAAGCCATTACTTTCAAAAATAAATGTAATCACTTCATGTAGAGGCGGAATGGCAGGCTGTGCTTCTCAAACTCTAATGGGTGTGCAGCTTACCTGGTCCCCTTATTAAAAGGAAAAGTCATAGTCAGTAGACCTGGAATGCATTTCAAGCTCCTAGGTGATGCTCAGTGCCAGTCCATGGATTACTGAGTAATAAGGTTGAAAGAAAATGAGGGTGGATTTGGGAGTCAAAATGACCTGGGTTCATATCCCGGAATGATCCCTCACTAATGATGTGACATCAGGTAAATCACTTACCTGCCATACAGCAGCTTTTATTTGCTCATCTGTAAAACGGGATTTATAGTGCATACCTTACAAGGCTAAACCTTGAAGATTAAGTGTGAAAACATACAGAAAGCACTCAAAAATTAATAAAAGTTCTCTTCCCTTTAGATCAGGGTTTCTCAGCCTTGACATTATTGGCATTTTAGGTTGGAAAAATATCTTTGGGGGGATGCTGTCATGTGTGCTGTAAGATGTGCAGCAGTATCCCTGGCCTCCACCCATCAGGATGCCAGGACCATCCCCCATCTCTGATGCCAGAATGTCTTCAGATTTGGCCCAAATGCCCCACGGGGAACCATGAGCCCTGAAGGAGACGCTCTTCTCCAGATCTACCACGTTACTTGCCAGGTATTTTAAGTCTTCTCAGAGCTCCTGAATTTCCTGAACAATCTTCCATAACCCATCATTGCCCTTATTTTCTATGTCAAAAATCTCCAAATGGAGAAATGCATGGATGTTACAGGACTATGGTAACAATTTTAAAGGCTTAAAGACTATGTTTGGTCATTGAAAAATTCTTCCTTCAAAGAAGACATAACAAGACATATTAGCCTTATGTTGATAATAGACTTAGCTCTCCCCATAGTTACTAACCTATATGTTCAATCACTGAAGGGGCTGGGTAAAGTTGTTCTATCACAACTGACCAGTCCTTGAAAACCAGCTCACCCAACTCGTGGAGATCTTTATAAAATCGAACACGGAGCCCTTTGCTAATAATCTTGGCCTTAAGCTTTCCAACCCTTCGTTTTTCCTCATCATTCAGCTGAGAGCTTGAGGATAGCCCCTCCTTTTCCTGGTCTAAATTTTTCAGCAGCGTGGTTCCAGTCCTAAAGTAAAAATACTGAAATGGAGACTCATTCAGAAATGCTGCTTGGGCGATCTCAAACTCCGTCAAACTGTAGTTGGGATTCTCCAGGACCCAAGGATAACCATTTTTGGCAGCAACATAGAGATTCTGTTCTACTATGGATAAACTTGACAAGTCAGTCACTCGGGAGAGCATTAAAGGCCCATGGTCAGGGAGGAAGTCCCCGTATGTCTGACCCAGCATGCAGATGAAAAAGGGAAAGCAGCTGTTCACATAATCGAGACAGAGCTTCAGATACTGGGAGTGGAGACAAGATTGCTGTCTAAACAGGTTGGAGGGTGAGGGCGGCGGGGCCTTCAGCGCTGACCACCTCAGGTCCACGGCTTTGAAATACGTGCCCCGGGAACCGCAGAGTTCGTTAAGCCGAGGAAAGATGTGGTCCGCCAGAAAGTCTCTCTCTTCTTGAAAATCATTCAGAGTCGAGCAGATGTAAGGCTGAATGGATTTCTGGGACTTTAAAATAAATTGGGCATTCCTGTCTGCATTTGCCTTCTGGCTCATTTCACTCTGTTCAGGGGACCACGTGGCGTTTAAAACGTAACAACTGCTGCCGACCTCCACTGCTTCTAACACTTCCTCCCAGGTGTATTTGCTGCAGACACTGAAAACTTTCCCCCAAATGGTTTCTTTCTTACTGACATGCGAAGAAGAGAGGTGTCAACGAACACAGAGATCAGAGTTGAACATCTAGTTTAAGTTAGGACTGAAAAAGAAAAACACAAAAACATTCACATTAGGGTTAAAGGAAGTTCACATTGCCCCCAGTTCTCCCCCAGAGCTTTTACTGAAGAGCTGAGAACCAGGAGGTGAGCAGGCCCCGGACACGAGGCCCTCCCTCGTTCCCCAGCCTACGAGTCCACCTGCCCAGCTTTCCTGCCATCCACTGCTACTCCTGCCCCCTACGAATTTGGAAATTATGCAAGGGGACTGGGACTTCTGAGTCCCAGTATGAAAAGAGAGACAACTTCGGAAAATGAGCCTAATGTATCTAGGAGCAGACTTAGTCAAGACCATTGACCAAGTCCAGAAGCAAGAATGAAAATAGGTTACGAAGCTGAGGTCAGGACAAGAGGAGGAAATCAAAGTGTGACAAGGCCCAACACCAATAATGCATCTGGCATCTGAGAGATAAGGAAGTCAGGATCAAAGACCTTGACAGAGTTCTGTGATTTCTTTTTTTTTTTTTTTCTTTATCTTAAGTTAAGCAGGCTCAGATGAACTCCAACCACCTATGTGAGCTGGGAACTCAATTCCATGGAGCCAATGATAAAACGCGCCCTTCAACAATGATGTAGATATGCATGCGTTCTGCTCAGAAGCAAAGAGTTAAAGAAAAACGACCTCATTTCATGAGCATTTCCTTAATGCAAATCATTTTCATACCAAACTTTGCTTTTTGGGTTATGTTTTCTGCCTTCACCTATGGAAAAACATTGTGTGACCAAGTATAGGGCACTTTTTCATCAGGATCACCTCACAAGAATAATGCAGTGCCTTTTTTTTTTAATTTTTTTTAATGTTTTATTTATTTTTGATACAGAGACAGAGCATGAGAGGGGGAGGGGCAGAGAGAGAAGGAGGCACGGAACACGAAGCAGGCTCCAGGCTCTGAGCTAGCTGTCAGCGCAGAGCCTGATGCAGGGCTCGAACCCACAAACATGAGATCTGACCTGAGCCGAAGTCGGAGGCTTAACCGACTGAGCCACCCAGGCGCCTCTGCAGTGCCTTTTTAAAAAGTGTTAAAGTGTTAAAAGTTTAACTTTTGCTTTTAATTGTCACAATAGTTCAATAATAGATAATATTGCTGCTCCACTTTTCAGATGAAGAAACAAAAGTTCAAATAGGATAAGCATGTCCAGGGGCCCTTGAGTGGCTCATTCGGTTGGACCTCCGACTTTGGCTCAGGTCGTGATCTCAAGGTTTGTGGATTTGAGCCTAGCTTTGGGTTCTGTGCTGACAGCTTAGAGCCTGGACCTTGGAGCCTGCTTCGGTTTCTGTGTCTCCCTCTCTCTCTGCCCCTCCCCACTCATGCTCTGTCTCCGTCTATCAAAAATAAAGAAACATTTAAAAACTTAAAAATTAAAAAAAAAAAGGGTAAGCATGTCCAGAGTCACTTGGCTAGGGAGTGGACAGCCAGGATCTAAACACAGGTTAGCATGACTCCGGAACACATATATTATAGTTTCTCCATATTATAAAGATCATGAAATACCTTAAATCAATGGGTGGGAAATACCTATCCAATAAATGGTATTGTAATAAATGGGTGGCAATTTGAAAAGAAAAGTTAGTTTAAGCCATACTCTCCCACTACTGTACCAAAAAAAGTTCTAAAAACTGACAGCAGAGGTGTCATAAGTGCTTTATTAACAGACTTGTCCCGTGCCATGTAGGAGGCTAAAATTAAATGATCAGCCCTTGCAAGTATCCACCTTCTCCAAGTTCCATGCAATCAGAGGTCGTTTCTATTTTGGTCTCTACCATGTCCCCAACACCTAGCATAATAACTGGTCCAGAGTTGGTGATGGGTAAGTATTTGTCGAATGAAAAAATTTAATATAATTTTCAAATTAAAAGAAAACATTATTAAATATTAATCAAATCTGGAGAGGACTTCCAAAACTTACAAGCTATAGAAGAAATCACACACACAACAAAGGACAGATATAGTTACATTTTGAAAAGTCTTGGGGGCGCCTGGGTGGTTCAGTCAATTAAGCATCCGGCTTTGGCTCAGGTCTTGATCTCACAGTTCGTGGGTTCGAGCCCTGCATCTGGCTCTGTGCTGACAGCTAGCTCAGAGCCTGGAGCCTGCTTTGGATTCTGTGTCTCCCTCTCTCTCTGACCCTCCCCTCCTCATGCTATCTCTCTCTGTCTCTCAAAAATAAATTAAAAAAAAAACATTAAAAAATTTTAAGAAAAAAAGACTTAAAAGGCAATCAATGGATTGTAAAACATATTTGCCACAAATAAATTTATCTTTATTCTAAAAATAAAAATACTGACATCCTAATAGATATATAAACGATACAAATATATAAAAAGAAAAATGATATAAGAATACATATAAAAACATGCAATCTTTCTAGATTAAAAAATGTTTAAAGCAATGATATAGATTTTTAAGCATAGGTATGTAAACACTGGTGAAACTTTTATCTCCAATATAGCTATGGAACTATAAACTGGTAATTTTAGAAAGGTGTTAGAAGATATATTTAGAAGATAAATGACAAAATATTTCAAAATATATTAAAGCATTTATAATGTTTGACTCAATGATTCTACTTTCTGGGAGTCACTCCAAGGAATTAATCGAAATAGTGAAAAACTATAACCATTAAGATCTTCATTACATTGTTTATGAGAGGAAAAATGGTAAAAGAAAGAAAGCAAACTAAGTGGTCTTTGCCAAGGGACTAGCTAAAAGGATAAAAGTCCACCCATGGACGGCAGATTGTGCGTCTGTTAAAAAGACAGTTACGAACTTCTGCCTTCAGCCATGATAGAATGAGAGGGACTAGACTTAACCCATCCTTTTCAAAAAATTAGAAAACTGTACAAAACACATTAAATAGCTTTTTTTCAAATATTAGACTTCAGGAAATACAGGAGCATAAAGTCTAAGCAAACTAGAGTATATCAGAAAAAAGTATGGGGTGCCTGGGTGGCTCAGTCCACTGAGCGTCTGACTTTGGCTCAGGTCATGATCTCATGGTTCATGGGTTTGAGCCCCAAGTTGGGCTTTGCACTGACAATATATGAAGCCTGCTTCAGATTCTCTGTCTCCCTCTCTCTCTGCCCCTCCCTTGCTTGCACATGAACTCTCTCCCTCAAAAATAAACAAAAAAAGAAAAGAAAAAGAAGACTTCAGAACAAAGTATTACTAGGAATAGTGACATTACATGATGATAAAGTAGTCAGCCCACCAAGAGGACATAATAATCTTAAGTGTATGCACTTAACAACAGAGCCCCAAAATACATAAAGCAAAAACTGGCAGAAATGAAAGGAGAAACAGACAAACCCTTAATACAGTTAGAGATTTCAACATTCTTCTCTCACTAATCAATAGTTCAAGAAGACAAATAATCAGTAAGGATACAGAAGATCTGGAAAACACCATCACACATCCTACTTTTTTTTTTTTAATATTCCACCTAACAACAGCAGAATATTGATTCTTCTGAAGTGCATGTAGAACAAGCACCTAGCTAGATCATATGCTAGGCCGGGCGGGGGTCAGCAAACTACAGATTGGAAGCTAAATTCCTTCTACTACCTGTTTTTATAGAGAGCATTCTATTGGATCACAGTTATCCCATCCATATATTATGTATTTCATGTTTCAAGAGCAGGGTTGAGAAGTTGAGCCTGTTAGGAGGCTTTGAGTATAAAGCCTGAAATATTTTCTATCCAGCCTTTTATTTTATTTTTATTTTATTTTATTTTATTAATGTTTATTTATTTTTGAGAGAGAAAGGGAGAAAGCAAGTGGGAGAGAGGCAGAGAGACAGGGACACAGAGAAACTGAAGCAGGCTCTGCATGGTCAGCACAAAGCCCAACATAGGGTTTGAACCCATGAACCATGAGATCATGACCTGAGCCAAAGTTGGATGCTCAACCAACTGAGCCACACAGGCACCCCTCTATCTGGCCCTTCAAACAATGTTTGCCAACCTCCATTCGATGCCATAAACCAAAACTCAACAAATCGGAAAAAACTGAAAGCATATAAAGTACACTCTTTAACCACAATGGAATTAAGTTACGAACTAGTAATAGAAAGATACCTAAAAATTTCACAAATGTGGGGAATAAAACATTACATTACATTTCTAAATTTGTAAACTTATTGGTGGAAGAGAAAGTCAAAAGAAAATTAGAGCAGTGATAGACAGCAGTAAGAAGGCACTGCTTGCCTGGTTGGGGGTGGGGGGTGGAAATAACTAGAAGAGTCACAGAGTCACACAGGAACTCTTTAGGGCAATGGGAATGCTCTATAAATTATAGTGGTGATTAGGTATAGGCATTCCTCAAAGTTCATCAACTGAACATTTAAAATGGGTGCATGTAGAAGCGCCTAGGTGACTCAGTCAGTTAAGTGTCTGACTTTAGCTCAAGTAGTGATCTCATGGCTCTCGGTTTTGGCTCAGGTCATGATCTCATGTTCTGTGAATATGAGCCCTGCATTGGGTTCTCTGCTGTCAGCGCAGAGCCTGCTTCTCATCCTCTGTCCCCTTTTCTGCCCCAAGTCCCACTCACATATTGGCGCACGCTCTCTTTATACCTCAAAAATAAACATTTTTTAATGGGTGCATTTAAATTTTATGTAAATTATACTGAAATAAGTTTAATTCTTAAAAAATTTGAGAACTAGCAAGAGGAAAATATAATGGTTGGGTGAAAAGGAGAAAAAAGTATAGGCCATAATAACAGTGTTAACAAAATGCAGCCAAGTCTGGGAAACAGCGCACTAGAGAGGTAAAAGGTCCAAGCTCAGAAGACCAATTCCCTGGATTCGAGTTCTTAGGGTAAGTTTCTTAATTTCACCATGCTTCAGTTTCCTCATCTGCAAGATAGACATGATAGGATCTATATCATAAAATAGTTGAGAAGACCAAACAAGCTATTAGATGTCAAATGCTAAGAACAGTGTCTAAAACAAATATCTAATGAACATTAACTATCATTAGAATAAATGCACATGAAGGAAAAACAGAAGAGAAAAATGACTTGGTAGCTGTATTAGAATGGCTGATTATGGCAAATTGTAGCATGTCTATTTCTTGAATCAAAGTGACTGTACTCTTACGTCTGGGCTGCCATCCAAGGACATACCATCCAGATGGAGGAAGACCCAGAAACACTGGGGCCACATGAGCCGGGGGCAAGGGAGCCATGGCCACAGCCGCCTTGCAAGCACTGGAAGCACCCAGGCAGCCAGGGGACTGCTGGTGGCATGCATCACCACAGGATCAATGTTGACAAATATCACCCAGGTTACTTGGGGAAAGTTGGCATGAGGCATTACCACTTAAAGAGCTTCTGCCCAACTGTTACCCTTGATAAACTGTGGACCTTGGGCAGTGAGCAGACACAGGTAAAAGTGGCCAAAAAGAAAACAAGACAGCAGCCACTCCTATCATTGATGTGATGCGATGGCGCTACTACAAAGTTTTGGGGAAGGTAAAGCCCCCAAAACAACCTGCCATCTTGAAGGCACGATGTGTGTGGAAGGCAGGGGAGGGGGCTGACGGGGCTGCCATTGGTAGCTTGCCACCACCTGGAAGGAGGTTCATTCAATGCTAACAGTGCTTTTCAAAATAAAAAGACTATAAATTATAGCTATATTACTTTATAATTAAACTTTTAAATTAAAAATAATCTACAGAGGCACCTGGCTGGCTCAGTTGGTGTAGCATATGACTCTTGGTCTGGTGGTTGTGGGTTCAAGCCCCACCTTAGGTGTGGAGATTGTTTAAAAATAAAATCCTAAAATAAAATAAAATAATAATAATCTCCAGGGTGCCTTGTGGCTCAGTTTATTAAGCATGGAACTTTGGGGCTTTAGCTTAGGTCATCATCTTGGGGTTCTTGAGTTTGAGCCCCACATTGGGCTCTTTGCTTTCAGCACGGAGCCTACTCAGATCCTGTCTCCCTCTCTCTGTCCCTCCTTTGCACCTTGTGTCTCTCTCAAAAAGAAATAAACATTAAAATCATCATCATCATCATCATTATCATCATCTCCACACCTTGCTCCGCAACTGCGAATAAAGAGCCTTCCCAGTTTTTGCCAAAATAGGGGATTAATGGAGTGGGGGGAGGGGGGAAGAGGACACCTAAATGGAAGGAGTCATTTAAGAGTGGAAAGAAAACATAGAAAAGTAAGACATGACTTTTAAGTTTACTTTAAAGCAATTTAAGTCAAAAAAATTTTAACTAGAAACTTCATTATTACCATAAGTGGAAAACCCTTATCATATGCCACAAATAGATAGTAGCCATAAAAATAAATGCATTAAAAAACAGTGTGAAAAATTCTAGTTAGATACACTTCTCTTTTTATTGAAAAGGTAGATTAACATGTACTTATTAGAGAGACGTTTAAGACAAACTTGTACCAAATTAACTTTCTCTTCGCATAATCAAACAGCCTGGAGCAGAATTGAAAGGTCCAATGTCTACACCAGGAAATGAAAGACCCTCTTTAGTCCAGCTGACAGCAGCCAAGGGCATTATGGCGGGCACACTCCAAGAGGTTGAGCCTGGGCTTTGGAGTCATATAAACTGTTTCAAACTGACTCTGTCCTGAGTACCTGCACTGTAAATCTGGAAATGATAACCACACCCATGTGACAGGATTTAATGAGACTTTGCATAATAAGCACCTAATAAGATTTTTTTAATAAAAATTTGTTTTAACACTTCTTTTTAAAATTTTTTAGTGTTTATTCTTGAGAAAGAGAGATAGAGCATGAGTGGGGGAGGGGCAGAGAGCGAGGGAGACAGTCTGAAGCAGGCTCCAGGCTCTGAGCTGTCAGTACAGAACCTGATGTGGTGCTTGAAACCACAAACTGTGATATCATGACCTGAGCAGAAGTCAAACGCTCAACCAACTGAGCCATGCAGGTGCCCCTTAGCACTTCTAAAATGGACCTCTCATAAATATCTTTCCCAACAGGTTTCTTTTTTTTTTTAATATTTTTTATTTATTTTTGAGAGACACAGAGAGACAACACAAGCAGGAGAAGGGCAGAGAGAGAAGGAGGCACAGAATCTGAAGACAGGCTCCAGGCTCTGAGCTGTCAGCACAGAGCCTGAGGTGGGATTCGAACCCACGAATCGTGAGAGCATTACCTGAGCTGGAGCTGGATGCTTAACCTACTGAGCCACCAAGGCGCCCCTCCCCCAACAGGTTTCTTAAGCAAGTTATCACTGTTTTATAACCCACAAGGTACATACTAAGCCCTCAATGTTTGCTATTCCTATGTTTTCAAAGTTAATATTATCTTTATAACATGTTTGCCTTTATATTTTGTGATAAAGCAGCCTCAACAGTATTACTCCATGGGTCAGTGCACTTGAGAACTAAAAGTTATGAGAATATCTATTAACTGGTCTGAAGTTCCTCTGACCTTTTACAGAAATTTCTCTCAATATTTTAAGGCTTAGAAATGTCTATATTCAAATGCTACACCACCACCCACAATGACCACAGCACCCAGCTTTGGCAATTTCACCCCTGACAGCCCCAGATTTTTTAAGCTTCTTATGTTTAAAATATCAATTGGTGGGAATGTAAATTGGTACAACTATTCTAGGGGGCAATTTTTAGTATCAAAATCCCATTAAAACAAGTCATACTTTTTACCAAGCATTCCAATTTTTTTTTAGAGAGAAAGAACACAAGGCGCCCCAAGCATTCCAATTTTAAAAACTCATTTTGTATATAAAGATCATTACAGCAATATTTGTGATGGCTTAAAATTGGTAAGAAATTAAAGGACTAACGGTAATAAAATGGACAATTATGGCATAGTCATGACATGAAACAGTGTTAATACATTAAAAGACCTTTATCTTGCAAAAATATTTACATGGGAAACTTTTTACCACATACTGACAAGCAAAAAAGAAACTTTCAAAAACAGTGCTATTGTGTGATCCCCATTTTAATTTAAAAATATATGTTAAATTTCGGGGTACCTGAGTGGCTCAGTCAGTTAAGCGTATGATTCTTTTTTTTTAATGTTTTTTTATTTATTTTTGAAAGACAGAGACAGCACGAGCAGAGGACGGTCAGAGAGAGAGGGAGACACAGAATCTGAAGCAGGCTTCAGGCTCTGAGCTAGCTGTCAGCACCGAGCCTGATGCGGGGCTCAAACCCACAAACCGTGAGATCATGACCTGAGCCAAAGCCGGACGCTTAGCCAACTGAGCCACCCAGGTGCCTCAAGCATATGACTCTTGATTTCACTCAGGTCATGATCTCACAGTTGTGAGATCAAGTCCCTCAGGATTCTTGGTCTCTCCCTTTCCCTCTCCCCCTCCCTCATGCATGCTCTCTCTCTCCCTTTTACTCAAAAATAAATAAATAAATAAATAAAAATATATGTTAAATTTCAACACAGACAGCAAGATGCTAATAGTGAAAAATCTCATTAAGGCATATGGGTTATTTCAATTTTCTTCTTTGACCTTTCTTTTAATTTTCAGTCTTTTTTATAATACATATTCATGGCTGTTGAAATCATTACACAATAAAATTTCTTCCTCCCTTCCTCCCTTTCTCTCTTTCTCTTTCTTTTTTTCAAAACCTTTCTAACCCTTCCCAGTAGTTAAGAAGTGGCTAGAAGAACATAAGAAATGCTTACGGGGCAGCTGGGTGGCTCAGTTGATTAAGCATCCAACTTCAGCTCAGGTCATGGTCTCACAGCTTATGGGTTCTAGCCCTGATCGGGCTCTGGGCTGACAGCTCAGAGCCTGGAGCCTGCTTGGGATTCTGTGTCTCCCTCTCTCTCTGCCCCTCCCCTACTCGTGCACACTCTCTCCCCCCCCTAAAAAATACATAAATAATTAACATTTTTAAGAGATATGTGGGGGCACCTGGGTGGCTCAGTCGATTAAACGTCCACTTCAGCTCAGGTCATGATCTCGCAATCCATGAGTTTGAGCCCTTGTGTCCAGCTCTGTGCTGACAGCTCAGAGCCTAGAGCCTTCTTGGTATTCTGTGTCTCCCTCTCTCTCTGCCCCTCCCCTGCTCACACTCTCTCTCTCTCAAAAAATAAAATTTTTTTAAAGAAATGTTTAAAATATGAGTTCTATTTTGTTCTGGGACTTAGATCATCTAAGTTCTCAGGACAATAAATTTCCTAAGCTTTTTTTTTTTTTAAAGGGGGTGTGTAGGGGGAGGCTTGATATGGGAGCACAAATTAGTATAGCCTTTTCTTAGAGGAACTGGTAAATAACCACAGAATTTTGAATGTATATGCACTTTAATCTAACTATTCCAAAACGACGTATTTATCCCCCAGACAAACAGGCACAAACACAAAACCCTGCGTGTGTCAAAGCACTCTCAGCAACATTGATCGTGATAGCAACAAAAGCTGGAAACAATACCGATGCCTATCAAATAGGACAACAGAGGAAGGAGAGGAAATCTCATTAAACAGAATAAGCTAATGTGTATTGTTCCATTTGTTTTTTAAAAAATCAAAGATTTCATCTTTAATTTAACCACACACATGTACCTTTGCACAAATACGCACAAATTTTTGGCAGGAAGCATAAGCAACCTCTATCAGTTTTGACTTCTGGAGAATAGGAATGAGGAGGTAGGAAGGACCTAGAACTTTTACCTTTGACCTTATACTTTTCTGTACCAACTGGACATTTTTTTTTGAACCATGAGAATATAATAGTTTTACCATTTAAAACTGACAGAGAGAGTTGTAGAACAGCACAATTTCCAAGATTCCTTCCGGCTCTAAGACTCTATTTTAGTCCTAACATAAATTATCATTAACATGGATTGGATCATGCAAAATAGCAATTTACCACAACTTAAAATTTAACGAAACTAATTTGAAGTTCAATTCCTCTTACACTCTGCTAGTGTCCAAAGTCGATAAAAGACAATTGGATAGGTATTTTTTAATTGACTTGTTTTTCCTAAGCAAACTCTAGGGAGATGTTTGTTTTTAATTAATAGAAAAGAAGTGCCTGGGTGGCTCAGTTGGTTGAGCATCTGACTCTTGATTTTGCCTCGGGTCATGATCCCAGGGTCATGGGATAGAGCCTGTGTTGGGCTCTGTGCAGAGCATGGAACCTGCTTAGGATTCTCTCTCTCACTCCCTCTCCTTCTACCCCTCTCCCATTCATACTTTCTCTCTCTTTCTCTCCAAAAAATAGAAAAGAAAAGAAAAGAATAAAAAGAAAATATAAACTACAAGATTGCAGGTGAATTTAATTTAAAACAGGTTTAGGGGTAACTGGGTGGCTCAGTGGGTTAAGCGTCCAACTTCAGCTCAGGTAATGATCTCTCAGTCTGTGAGTTCGAGCCCTGCATTGGGTTCTGTGCTGACAGCTCAGAGCCTGGAGCCTGCTTTGGATTCTGTGTCTCCCTCTCTATCTGCCACTCCTCTACTCATGCTCTGTAACTGCCTCTCTCTCTCTCTCAAAAATAAATAAACATAAAAAAATGGGTTTAAACTTGGGGTTCCTGGCTGACTCAATGAGTAGAGCCTGTGGCTCTTGATCTCAGGGTTGTGAGTTCAAGCCTCATATTGGGCATGGCACCTACTTAAAAACAAAAAAAAAAATAGGTTTAAACTTTCTAAATGCATAAGAAAGTTACAGCGATTTTATTAGCAAATGGAGGTAACCATTTTATGAAACCAAAGTCAACTCTCAAGGAAGATAATTGGTGTGGGTTGGGGCAGGGGATAGGGACAAGATCACAAATAATCCAAAATCACAGTAAAAACTGGCCAAAAAGAAGATATAATGTGAACTATCGTACCAGTTACATGAAAGATTTAGAAACACATTCATTATTCTGTAGCCAACATAATGCAAGTTCTGTAGCTTGGAAACATTAAACATTACATAAATTGCTTGATGAAAAACCACCAAAAAAGTTAACATAAGAAAATAATTATGGCTGTTTATTATTTTTTAATGTTTATTTATTTTTGAGAGAGAGAGAGAGAGAGTGTGTGTGTGTATGTGTGTGTGTGAGCAGGGGAGGCACAGAGAGAGACACATAATCTGAAGCAGGCTCCAGGCTCTGAGCTGTCAGCACAGAGCCCGACACGCGGCTCAAACTGGTGAACTGCAAGGTCATGACCTGAGGTGAAGTCAGACGCCCAAATGCCCAAACTAAGGTTTCCCATATCCCTAGCATGTGCTCACAGGTGCTCTCATTTTCTGCTAAGCTGGAATATGTTTTATGTAGTGTAAGATAGGAGCCCGCTTCGCTTTGCTGGAGATGAGTAACCGGTCAAGGCCAGCATCATTTATGAAATAAACTAGCCATCCCCCTCTAACTTGAAAAATTGCTTTTGTCACGTATTAAATTGAGATGATCTATTTCTGGATTCTCTCTTTTTACACTAATCTGTTTGTATATTCAAACATGTAGTAGGCATTTATCACTCCATTTGACTGTTCATCATTGAACCCCTTCCTTTATTTGGGGGAATCTCCATTTTAAGATTCTTATCCCCACCTCATGAGCCCAACCCTCACAAAAGAAGTTGAAAATGCCAGATATAACCTTTCTCAGCTTCCCTTGCAGCTAAAATGTGATAGCAGCCAGCTTCTAAAATGGCCCCAGTGATGTCTGACTCTGGTATTCACGTCGTTGTGTAATCCCCTCTCTCATTGAATAGGGTTAATGCAGAAGTGATGGTGCGTGATTTCTGAGGTTGGTCATGACTTACCATGGCTCCTGCCCGGTGCTTCACTCACTCTGGAGAAAGAGTCATGCAATGTGCACACTCACACGGCCCTATGGAGGCCCATGAGGTGAAGAGCTGAGGCTTCCCACCAATAGCTATATGAGAAGCAAACCCTGCAGCCTGTCAAACCTTAGGTGGCAGCACCACACCGACATCCTGACCGCAGCCTCGTGAGAGACCGTGAACCGGAACCATCCAGTTCAGCACTCCTGGATTCCTGACCTACAGATATGGTGAGATGATCAAGTGTTTACTGTTTTAAGCTGTATAGTTTGGGGATAATTTGTTACATAGCAATAGATAATAAAGAGGGTCTGGCACCTGACCCAGATGCTCTATTTGTTTAATATTCTTCAATAGCATTTTCTAGTTTTTTTCCTGTTGGAGCTATATCTTTCTTGTCATATTACTCCTAAATATTTGATGGATTTTGCCTCTAATATAAAGTCTTTTAAATTTCCATTTCTTTTTTTTTAATGTTTTTCTTTATTTGGAGAGAGGAAGAGAGTGCAAGCAAGTGAGGGGCAGAGAGAGAGGGAGAGAGAGAATCCCAAGCAGACTCCACACGTCAGCGCAGAGCCCAATGCGGGGCTCAGACTCACAAACCATAAGATCATGACCTGAGCTGAAACCAAGAGTCAGACACTTAATTGACTGAGTCACCTAGGCACCCCTTAAATTTCCATTTCTATGTGCTTTTTGCAAGATTAGAGCAAGCCTATTGGTGTTTATATATTTATCTTAGAGTCAATAATTTACCAGACTCACTGTGTGTGTGTGCGTATTTTTTTCTCCCTAACTAGAGTCTCTTGGGTTCCCAGGGCATACAGTTATTTCACCATAAGAAGGAATCCCAAAATAAAAGACTTCAACTTTACTAAGATTAATGCCATATTACTTCATGTCCTTGTCTTAGACCCTCCTAAACAGTGTGGGACAATACTGACAATAAAAGTCATGTCTGTCTAATTTCTGATTCCTACTGAAATGGGTTTTAGTGTTTGGCTGTTTAGAATGACAGTTGCCATAGGGGTGCCTGGGTGGCTCAGGCAGTTAAGCGTCTGACTTGGGCTCAGACATGATCTCACAGGTCAGAACCTGGAGCCCACTTCAGATTCTGTGTCTCCCTCTCTCTTCCTGCCCCTCCCCTGCTCACGCTTTGTCTCTCAAAAATAAATAAACATTTAAAAAATTTAGAATAATTGCTATGATTTTTTTGATCAAGGTATAATTTACATACAACAAAATCCCTTTTTTAAGTGTAGACTTTTCTTTTATCCACCATGTGTCCTAACCACCACCAAAATAAGATCAAAAGCACTTTCATCACTCCAAGAAGTCCCTTCATACGCTTCTGCAGTCATTCTCTCATATCCTTGCTTCACTTTAAATAAGATACAAGTACTTATGCAACTTCACTGTTACTATTTGTCCAAGCTCTGTACAGAGACCAATCTACACTGTTCATCCCTATACTGCCAGCACCTTGCATAACGCCTGGCACACACCAGGCCAACACTTCCTGAATGAATGAATGAATAAATGAATGAACCAACCAACAAATTCACCATGGTGCTCACCCCCATTCCTTAATGCTCCCTTCATTGCAACTGCTTTCCTGCCGTCATCTCCCTGGTCTGCATTCTCCCTGACTCCTCGCTGCTGGACTTCACCTGTCACTGCGTGAGCTATCCATTGCCTCCGATAGCAGCCCTTTGCCTCTATGGTTTTCTCTTGCAAGAAGCTTACCAACAACAAAGGAAGCTTTTTCCAGGAGTGTCCATGGACATACAGTGTCAAAGGGATAAACTAAAATTAGAAAACAAAGGGATCAGATCCGAAGCTAGGGAGCTTAAAAACAGCGAGGGGTATAAGCGGGAGGAACAAGACCAAGATGGGAAGTGAGAATCCATAATGGGTCAAAAATCAAAAGAGGCGGAGACTCCAGGCAAGGCTGGGGTCTGAGTAAGTTGCCCTTTCCTTGTACAAGGTGTACAGTCAGGGATTCTGTCTCAGATGGGCAGAGCTGAGCCAGACAACTTCTCCAGACTATGTCTTAGGTTTGACTGCTTCATAGATTCCCTCCGTCATCTGATGCACCATCTACCCACAAGCAATAGATCTATTTTGGAAGACTTGTCTCAGTCTCAGTTCCCTCCAGGTGCAACACTCAACTAGCCACCACTGACCAGTTCAGATGGAATTCGCAGTTTCAGAACTGGTTGCTTACTTGTTCAGAACTAGAGAAAAAAGAAAAAAGAACTAGAGAAAAACGTGAAGAAGTTGAGCTGTGAAATGCAGAAAAGTGAAAGAACTCCCCTACTTCTAAAAGCAAAAAAATAAACAGGAGTTAAAATATACAAAAATGCAATTATTTGAGATTTCTGAATGTAATTCCCACCCTAGTTTACTCTTAAAAAAAAAAAAAAAAAGACAATCACCGAAGCATTTTTAAAAACTTTGTAAGGTACTCTTTGCTTACTAATAACAAATGTTGATAATTTGGGCAGATGTAAATAATTCACCACCACAATGTGTAAACACGAACCACAAGAGTTAAGATTGGCAAACCTAAATAGGGGAAGTTACAAAAGATTATGACAGACTGTCACTGAAAAGCTGGTCTTTAACGATTCGTATAATTATCTAAAAACAAATTCAAAGTTCCATTTTCCTGGAGGAAGCAAGAAAGGGAGTGTTTTTTGTTGGAAACGGGGTCAGATTCGGGGGGCGTATGTAGTCTAGGTTAAAGAGACACAGCAAATATTTCCAAACGCGCAAGCTTAGAGTGAGGGACTTTCCTCAATGAAAGACACCTGGTGCTTTGTGTCTTTCTAAACGCTGACTGGGTATTTCTATGAAGGGACAAAGCTGCACACCCTCAATTTGCAGCCCCACAGGTTTTGCTTTCAAATATCTGCAGGTGTATCCTCCTAAATCGAGTAAACGAGCTTTTTTTTTTTCTTTCTGTGCTAGACATAACTTTGCCAACGAACACGCTCTCCACCTGGCTTACAATAAAGATTCTAGGGCCGTCGGTCACCGCCTTTGAACTTCAGGAGTGAGTTGAAGACATTAAAGTTGCTCTCCTCAAGGGAAAAAAAAGAAACGCCATTCTCTTCTGCAAACCGAACCAGGGATGCCACAGGCTCCAACCACGGAACGCAGAGATACAGCGAAGGCTCCAGTGGCCCAAGCGATGCCAGAGGAACCAGATTCGTGTTTACCAGCAGGAGGCGGAGACCCGACTCGGAAAGGCCGACCCCCGAACACTAGGCGGCTTTGGGCAGAGTGTCGGGGCTCCCTAGGCCTGTTTCTACAGGCTGTGATACACTGGGGAGTCCTGGAATAAGTACAGACATCGACTACTAATACAACGAGACGTAAATTCTGAAACACGCAGCACAGAATTCCTGCAAAGACACGTTGGGAAATGACGAAATGCCAAGCTACGCAGCTGACCCAAAGGCCAAAGACTTCGATTCCCAGCATTCAATATAATGTGCATCGCCTCCCCCCAGTGCGTTGCATGCCGGGAACTGTAGTTTCTCGCCGTCCCCATCTAAAAAGTGCTCGGGCGAGTTTCAAACTCTCACGTGTTTTTCTTTTCCCAGAAGCACTGCCAAAGAGAAAGCTGACAGCGAAAAGTCGCGCTGGAATTATTACCAATGACCGGGAAAGAGTAAAGAACCGTTGCCATGACTACCGTTTCCCCTGGTCACGGAATAAACGCGCTGCAGGATCCGGAAGTGGTTCCTCGGAGACTTCTCCAAAAGGGAGGAGGGGTTCTGTGCTGACGTTCATTGGGCAGTTTCCCTTAGAGGCTGAAGCTTCCCAGGCAAAGGGGCGGTCCTGTGTGAGAGGGGCCCGCGGAGCCATCTGATTGGAAAAGAGAAGCTACGATTGACCAATCGGAGGGAGCCACGCTTCGGGCATTGGGCACCGCACCTGGACAGCTCCGATTGGTTCACTGCGGTCCCCCCCACGAGTCCCCATTGGGTACAGAGGGTGCGTGGTGCGGCACCATTGGTGGGTTCGTGTTTCCCGTCCCCCG
Source organism: Suricata suricatta (assembly GCF_006229205.1). Classification (NCBI taxonomy): domain Eukaryota; kingdom Metazoa; phylum Chordata; class Mammalia; order Carnivora; family Herpestidae; genus Suricata; species Suricata suricatta. The sequence continues at coordinate 17,223,484 of NC_043709.1, read as the reverse complement.
CCCGCGAGAGGCTGGGGTGAAAAGCGCCCGGACCTGTTTCGGGGGTAGTGGGCGGACCGCGCTTTTGCGGTGTGAGGAACTGAGCCCCGTGGTCGGGGGTGGAGGCGGCTCCTGCGATCAAAGGGACTTGAGACTCTCACCGACCGCGCGCCATGAGGGCCCTGTGGGTGCTGGGCCTCTGCTGCGTCCTGCTGACCTTCGGTGAGTGATCTCGGAGGAGCGGGCACCCCTGTACGCCCCCCCTCCTCAAGCGCGGCCTCTTCTCGAAGGTTCTGGGGGCGTTGAGCCTGGGAGGGCGATAACGGAGCCTCCATTGGGCCGAGGGGGAGCCTTCGCCTTTCCTCGAAAGAGGCTCGGCTCGAGGGAGTTCGCGCACTCTCCTCTTACTGTGGAAAGGAAGGACGAGGACAGAGAATATTTAAATCCCTTGCAGATCTAGTGTTCGCGCCTAGAGGTTTCAACCAACTTGGGGTGGGGGCGCCTTTCGGTCCCCCGGGACCATTGCGGGTGCCCATTCTGGAAGACTTTTGTCAGACGCAGGAGCCTCCGGCCGTCTGAGCTTGAGGACCCCCCGCCACCCAGTCTTAAGAGTCTTTGACCCCCGTTTCCTTTCTTAGGGGCTGGTCTGGGGCGCGTGGGGCTCGGAGTCAGAAGAAAGGCGGTGTCAGCGTGTTTGCTTCACTTTTGCTCGAGCTCTTTAACGTCTCAGAATCTCTTCATCTCTCCCCCCCCGCTCAGTTGGGCCCGATTTCAGTTGCTCTCGCCAGAGGTTGCGCCAATTCTATTTGTATTCTGACCTGTGATACTGAAGGCCTAAGTTTTGGCGTGGTCACTTGGAAGGCCATGCGTCGGCCTGCACGCAACACGTGTGAGCGTAGAAGGGACCTGGCATCGAATCTGCTAAACTTGATTTCTAAAGCATCCCGGGGCCGCTTTTCAGCCTTGATGCCCGCCTCCACCTTCGCGTTTCAGAATCTACTGGATGGCCCAGGATCTGAACTTAAATAAGAAATATGCCAAGTTGGGTTTACATTGGGTGTTTAAACTAGTGGGTCCATTCTTCCCTCCCCACCTCCCATAGTTAAAACCTGAATTTTGCAATCCCTTGCCCTTGGCCCGTTCGATCATATTCCTTCGGAGACGCACCCGAAGCGACGATGGTTAAGAGTTTTCTGGTGTTAAATCTTCCTTCAGGGTCAGTCCGGGCTGACGATGAAGTGGACGTGGAGGGTACAGTGGAAGAGGATCTGGGTAAAAGTCGAGAAGGCTCAAGGACAGACGATGAAGTAGTACAGAGGTGTGTGTTGTTTTGAAACTGTACAGTTTTAAGCCCTTGTGAACACTGGACTATATAGTAGCTTTTTTGTTATCTTTTCTTCAAAGATCCGGATGATGTGTAACACCCCAAATTTAAATACCTAAAACGTTAGGGCAGCGAGCATGTTCATCCCTAAGTAGCTCCTAACTTGCCCCTAGGAATGATGGGCCAGAATGGGATGAATTTCTTTTGAGAACTGTTGATAACTAGATTGTAAAATAGTGCTGTGACTTTCCGGAGACCAGTTGGCTTTATATTCCGTAAGTGTATAAACTTAGTAATTTTTAGGTAACCTCTCGCCCCCCATGTGGACTCACATATCACATGTCGCATGCTCTACCAACCAAGCCAATCAGGAACCCATAAAACCAGTCATTTTAAAAAAAAGATTTCTCTCAAATGAGCAGTGTTTTCAAACTTGGCCCCTTAGGACTTAATTGGCAATCCTGTAGGCCACTAGAGGCCAAAGCTTCCCGGGCAAAGAGGCGGTCCCACATGTGAGGGAACATAAAAGACAGTATGATTTTGCTTTTTATTTTTAGTAGAGGAAAGTTGGGTTTATTTTTCTGACAATTTTAAGAACCAAGTATTCTGACTCAGTTGTTAAGGCGGTAAAATTTTACTATGGCAAAAAAAAATAGAAATGGTGGGATAGTAATATTTTATAAAGGTTTCCATTTTACCCTTTTAACCCGTAAGTCAATCTTACAAGACCACTGTACTCTCATAGATCTGTTTTTTGAGAGAACTAAATAAGCAGTACAGTATTTGTTTATCAAATTTATTTCCTTAGAGAGGAAGAAGCTATTCAGTTGGATGGATTAAATGCATCCCAAATAAGAGAACTTAGAGAGAAATCAGAAAAATTTGCCTTCCAAGCTGAAGTGAATAGAATGATGAAACTTATCATCAATTCATTGTATAAAAATAAGGAGGTAAGCAACATGTGGTTCATATTATTTCGTCTCTGTAGAATAGCATACTTGTTTATCTTCGTAATAAATGTACTTACATAGGAATTTTAAGTAAGTAATTATTAGCAAAGTTTAAATACCCCGTATGTATAAAAATTGCTGTGAGACACCTATGGGGGGGAGGGGTTAGACATTTTCACCTTTTTCCTTTCCCCTCCAAGTGTGCTCAGCGCCTGCTAGTAGTCCAGAGGGCCGTCCCACAAACTAAGCCCTGTGTGTCACATGTGGAAAGGTGTTCCTACTCTTCTTACCTGTTCAGGTATCTCTTACAGTTGCTACAGTTCTTTGTGTGAAGAGCTGTGCCCCCTTTTACCAAGAGAGTAAAGCTACTTCTGTACCATAAGGAGTCCTGCTTCATAGAGTGCTTTTTCAGAGTACAGAGGAGAAATGAAATCAATTTGACATTAAATTTTTATGTGTTGTGTATCTTGAGGCTAATCTAAGTGTGTGTTAAATCTGGTTTCTATTTAGATTTTCTTGAGAGAACTGATTTCAAATGCTTCTGATGCTTTAGATAAGATAAGGTTAATATCCCTGACTGATGAAAATGCTCTTGCTGGAAATGAGGAACTCACTGTCAAAATTAAGGTAAGCTTAAGACTGATTTCTTCTAAAGCAAAAAGAATCCTTAGTTATAGACAGTCTCTATCAGTCAAAAGAGGCTAGGTTACACTGCAGTAATACATAATCCCCAAGCCTAGGGGTTTAAATTGGAGTTTAGCAAAATATGGCCTATGCGCCAAATTCAACTTGCTGATTTTTATAAATAAAGTTTTATTGAAACGGCCATGCCTGTTCATGTGTTATCTGAGACTGCCTTTGCACTAGGTTCGAGTGCTTGTGACAGAGACCATATGGCCCCACAGCTGAAAATACTTAACTCTCTGGCCCTTTTTCAGAAAAAGTTTGCTAGCCCCTGAGAGCGTGGAGGGTCACCTCTCCTTTAAAAGCTTTAGCCTGGAGGCTACATCCCTAACTCCCTCTTGGCGGGTCCTTGGCCAGAAGCAGGCACATGGCCTTGATAACCAGGAATGAAGGAAGTATATTTCTACTATGTTTCCAGAAGGCAGAGAGCTGGGAATGTTTAGTGAAGAACATTGATCACCACAAGCTGCAAATTGAGGAGCCATTCAAGTGTTGAATCCTTTTATTTTCTGTGACAGAAATCAGCAAAATATAAATTTTATTAAAATTATTTTCTTCAAAAACAACTCATTTTAATTAGGTTTGTCTCTGCCCTTTGACTTTTTTTAAAAAATTTTTGTGTGTTTTTTATTTTTGAGAGAGAGAGGGTGCACAAGCAGGGGAGGGTCAGAGGGAGAGGGAGATACTGAATCCGAAGCAGGCTCCAGGCTCTGAGCTAGTGGTCAGCACAGAGCCTGATGCGGGGCTCGAACCCACGAACCGTGAGATCATGACCTGAGCCGAAGCCGGCTGCTTAACTGACTGAGCCACCCAGGCACCCCTGCCCTTTGACATTTAGACAAGTCTCTGCCTTCTTCATATTGCTGCTTTCTCCAATACACTGAATTAAGATTATTCTCTATAAAGATGCTTGCGTGTAAGATCCACATTCTCTGAGAAGGCCATAAACTACTATAAGGGGAAAAATAACCCAGTTTAGTTTTCTGTATCGGAATTGATGTGACCCAAAGCGGGTAGTAGTTTCTGAATCTACAGCTTCCTGTTTACTTGTCATACGGTGGGTATTAATCACATCTAACTGTCCTGTTGTTGCCTTTCAGTGTGACAAGGAGAAGAACCTGCTACATGTGACAGACACTGGTGTAGGAATGACCCGGGAAGAGCTGGTTAAAAACCTTGGTACCATAGCCAAATCTGGAACAAGCGAGTTCCTAAACAAAATGACTGAGGCACAAGAGGATGGCCAGTCAACTTCTGAATTGATTGGCCAGTTTGGTGTGGGCTTCTATTCTGCCTTCCTTGTCGCCGACAAGGTGATCGTCACCTCGAAACACAACAACGACACCCAGCACATCTGGGAATCGGACTCCAATGAGTTTTCTGTAATCGCGGACCCGAGAGGAAACACCCTGGGACGGGGGACGACGATTACGTGAGTGTCACTGAGCCCTAGTGAGAGCCAGCGGCCCTGGCGAGCCCCTGGGCTCTGTTCCGGGCCTTCGTTCCTTGCCTGGGAAATGAGGGAACTGAGCTGCTCTCATCACTTGAGGAAATATTTGGAGGCCCTCCTGAGGGCCAGGCGCAAAGTTCGGATAGCTGCTGCACACAGAGGGCAGAAAGTCCAGAGAGTCAGTTCTTCCAGGGGAAAAGGCAGATTGGAGGCCTCCCGGAAGTGGGTTGACTCAGGATTTGGGAAAGAAGCGTCCGATCTGTGGAGCGTTGTGGGTATGAAGGCCGTAGGGGCACAGCCTGTTCTTGGGATTAAAGAAATTCCTCTCAGTTGGTGGCAGTTAATGATAGAATTACTGATATGCTTTCTTAAGGTTTTCTGAAGGTGACCACTGAAAAAACTCAACTGTGGGAGGAACTGGTGTCGGGGACAGGCGCGAGAGAACAGATACAAATAGAGAGCTTGAAGAAAGTTCATGAAAGTTCTTCAGAAAAAACGTCTTGTTTGAGGATGGTTGCAAATTATTGAGTTCAAACCAGAGTTTGGTTTTAAGCCAGTAATTGTTATTTGGATGAGGCAGATCTTCTGCTCAGTATCTCTTGGTGTTTCTAGCACCGTGAAGGAGAACAGTTTTCTGCCTCCCGCCCCCCTGCCCAAGCCCCCCAACAAATAGGACAAGATACTTCTATTTGCTTAATACTCCTGGAATGACAGGTAAATCTGAAGCTGCCAGCTCTGGGCCACATCAGAGAAATTCCATCTCTGAGGTCATTTGACTTTTTCCTTCCCACCAGGTGAAAATGTGCCTGCAGCCTCCACTTTTTTTTTTTAATCTTAATTCAGTTGTAGATTTTCTCAACATAAGATTTTTAAGTATTCAGAATGTAGGAAAGCCTGTATGCCATCTATCCTTCTGACCAGTATTCTTCACCGAGAAAGTGAATAATTCTGTCTTCATTTTCATAAATGCTCATTTAATTGAGATTAATTGCATGAGTACCTTTTAATATTTCTACTAATTTATTGTTCTCAGTTTTCCCTCCTCTGCCTTTGTTATTCACAGTCCTACCTCCTGCTCTCCTTAGGAGGTGCCACTCATAGTTATGCCCCAGTACCCTCTCTGTTAGGCATTACAGTGACGTAGGTAAATCTCCTCTCCTCTAACTACAGAGATAGAAAACAGTGTCCCCAGAGGAGCTGGTGTCTTAGGGTGCTGAGCCACAGGCGAGATTATCCAGATGTAAGTTCCATGAAAGCAAGCATCTGGTTGAACATTCCATTCTCAGAGCCTAACCCTTGACTGGCAGGTATTTTAGGAGTGAGTAAGTAAGGGCAGTGGGCACATGGGGACAGCTTCCTGCAGGCAGCACGGATGGCTGCTCAGAGTGAAACTTTACCAGTGCTTTCCCCGAGTGAAGTCGCCATTTTCCTTCAAATCCTTTACATCAGGGGCGCCTGGGTGGCTCAGTCGGTTAAGTCTCCGGCTTCGGCTCAGGTCAGATCTCACGTTCGTGGGTTCGAGCCCCGCATCAGGCTCTGTGCCGACCGCTAGCTCAGAGCCTGGAGCCTGCTTCTGGTTCTGTGTCTCCTTCTCTCTCTGCCTCTCCCCCTCTCAATGCTCTGTCTCTCTCTATCAAAAATAAATAAAACATTTAAAAAAAAATTTTTTAAATCCTTTACATCAGCATTTATTTAGCAGATAATCATTTGAGTCCTATTACCTGCTAGGGTTTAGAACTCAGTGGAGAGTAAGACCAGTGCAATCCATGCTTCCATGAGGCTCAAGTAAAGAAGAAAAATGTGAAATAATTTTAGAGCAGCAAATGCCAGAAAGGAAGCTAGAGCAACTTCCTTTCTCCGGAGGACTTTGTGGGGCACCTGACTGGCTCTGTCAGTAGAGCATGCAACTCTTGACTTCAGGGTTGTAAGTTTGAGCCCCACGTTGAGTGTAGTGAATGTAGAGATTATTTAAGTCTTGGGGTCCCTCGGCTGAGTCGGTTAAGCATCTGACTTTTGATTTTGGCTCAGCTCATGATCTCACAGTTTGTGAGTTTGAGCCCCACATCAGGGTCTGCGCTGACAGTTGGAGATATATTCCCTCTCTCTCTCCCCCCCTCCCCTCCCTCCCGCCTTCTCTCTCTCCCTTTCCCCCCTTCCTCTCTATCTCTGCCTCTCCCGTTTGCATTCTCTTTCTCTCCCTCTCTCCAGGTAAATAAACTTTATTTAAAAAATAATAAAATAAAATGAAATAAAGCTTTAAGGGTGCCTGGGTGGCTCAGTTGGTTAAGCATCCACCTCTTGGTTTGGGCTGAGGTCATGATCTCACGATCTTATTGACAGTGTGGAGTCTGCTTCAGGCTCTCGCTCGCTCTTTCTCTCTCTCTCTCTCTCTTAAAATATTAAAAAGTAATAACATTTTTAAAAGAGGCAGTGGGGCTTGCTGAAATAATGGTAAGTTAGGTCCAGATATTCTAGGAAGCAAGCACAGTATGTTGGAAGTTCCAAAGGCAGGAGACCCATTTAAGGAACTGAAAGTCTAGACTGGACAAAGGGAAGAGAAGGCAAGAAAGTGATGAGGTCAGGGTCCCGCTATATATATATATATGTGTGTGTGTGTGTATATACGTGTGTGTGTGTGCATGTATATGTATGTATATATATGACTTCATCTTCTATTTGACCAATGAAATAGAGGCCTTCAAACAATTCAGTTGGTACGTACTTTTATTCCTACCCTCAAATTAGCCCCCCCACACACACACTACTGAGAGGTTTTGTGAGGATTGAATGAGCTCATGAAATTAGCATCCAGGAAGTGCTAACTACTACATGACTTCTGTCCTTCCTGTTGCAAGGGAGGTAGTGTACATTGTTCCCTAATGCTGATCGCCACATCCGATCTGCTTTTTCTGTCCTCCCTCTTCAGAGACTGAGCATAAATTAATTTCAGCCCCAAATTTAAGGGCAGCCTTTCCCACATGCTCCCTCTGTAGCATCAAAACCTAAACATGTTACAGTCCGTAAGGAAGAGAGGCAAGTAGTGCCACATCCCCTTCTGTCAGGCATATCATGACTTTACCACCTTTCCATTGAAATAAGTCACCAGTAATCTTGTTGCTAAATCCAGTGGATTCAGGGTTTTGGAATTGACCTTGCTCAATCTACCTTGCAGTAGATTCCTTCTTTCCTTAGTTTTCCTCTTGAATTTGCTGCAGAAGTTGGTGTCTACTGCATACCCCTTAAGACAATCGCTTAGTTTCCATGACCTTGTGTATCTTTTTGTTTCCTTCCCATGTTGCTTAAATGTTGACAGTGTCTTGCTTTCAAAGGTAACTTTTCAACCCTCTCATTATCTTTGTGTTCCTTAGCAGTCTTCCTACTGTCATCCATTCGGCTTCCAGTTCTTGCTCAGAGCTGTATTCTCAGTCTGAATCAGGGTCCAGCTGACTTTTTCCTAAAGGACCAGCTAGTAAATATTTTTAAGTGTTTGGATAGTAGGACCTGTTACGAGTCACAACTCTGATGTTCTTGCTTGGAAGTGACCGTAGACCATATACGATGAGGTTGTGTCCCAGTAAAATTTCTTCCAGGTGCCAGCCATAGTTTGCAAATCCTTGGTCTAGGTCTTCCTACTGGGCTCTGCACTCCTTTATCTAATTACTTTTTAAATGCCTTTAACTGGGGCACCTGGGTGGCTCAGTCGGTTAAGCGTCCGACTTCAGCTCAGGTCATGATCTCACAGTTCGTGGGTTCGAGCCCCGCATCAGGCTCTGTTCTGACAGCTAGCTCAGAGCCTGGAACCTGTCTTTAGATCTTGTGATTGATTCCTTCTCTCTCTGACGCTCCCCTTTCATGCTCTCTCTCTCTCAAAAAGAAACCAAAAAAAAGCCCAACATTAAAAAATATTTAAATGCCTTTAACTGAGCTGTAACCATCAGCTTCAACTTGGGTCCACAACTGAACTCTCCTCCAGCCCCGCATCACCAAGATCCTGCTCTGAAACCAGAGGCGTGGCCCCTTCACTAGGCTTTGTCATCATGAACTGTCTGCCTGTTGGTGATGCTACCGCACTGCGTGCTTTCTGAAGCAAGAAGGGACCCTTGATACAACATTGCCCTTATTTATTAGGAACACAAACACCAGTACATGGGCTCCCCCACTGGGCTTGAGGGTATGTTATGAGGTGTTCGGTGAGTGGAGGCGGGTTTTGCAGAAAGGACAGTAAGGAAGGAAGAAGAGAAGCAATCCTGTAACTTTCAGCGTTAGAACGCTCTAAGCCAGCGCCGCTCAGGAGACTCGGGAAACCCTCCACCCCTGCACCGTCCACTATGGCAGTGCGACTGAAGAACTAACTTGTAATTTTGTTTAAATAAAATGTGACTGATGACCACTGTTTTGGTCAGTGGAGATATAAACAGTATTTCAGATTAATTTTCTAGCTTTTTTAAGGAACATGTTTTTGTTACAGGTTTGCTATCTATAGAAAGGCTTTTTTTTTTTTTTAAAGATTTTAAGTAATCTGTACACCCAGCGCTCGAATTCAAGACCCCAGTATCAAGAGTCACATGCTCTTCTTCTGTCTGAGCCAGCTAAGCAGCCTTGCGTTCACTTACTGAGGATAATCATTTGGTTTTGGGAGGAACTATCTGAGTGCTTATAATGCCATTTTTCTTCAGAATGTTTTAGTGCCTTCTCACCTTGAGCTAGCTTGACATTTCAGTTCTTCAAATGAAAAAGAAAAAACAACAGCAAAAGTAACATATTGAGAAGGTTGGAACATTTGCACTTTTTATTTGGGACTAAGGATTTTTCCACCTGAGGGATGCAAGGAAGATGTGATATATTTCGCTCACAAACCATCCCTGGTGATGAGAGTTTTTAATGCGGAAAACGGGCCATCTTGGATTATGCCGAACTGTTTGCATTGTCAGGAAGGTACATAGGTGAATTTATAATCAAATCTTTGAAACCAAGGATGTCTTTCTAAACATGTCTTATTTTCCTTGCAGCCTTGTTTTAAAAGAAGAAGCATCTGATTACCTTGAATTGGATACAATTAAAAATCTCGTCAAGAAATATTCACAGTTTATAAACTTCCCTATTTATGTGTGGAGCAGCAAGGTAAATCTACATTGATTAAAAAGTTATGTGTGCTACGTTGGCACATATTTAAATCATTAACACTAAAGAGCCACATTTGCTCTTTTAGTACAGGATACTCTGGGTTTTCTTACTGAAGACCTGTTGGAGCTGTAATTTTGTTTGCATTCTCTAGATGAAATCAGGATTATTAAATAAATGAATTTAACCATAATTCTGCTTTGATAGACTGAAACTGTTGAGGAACCGATGGAAGAAGAAGAAGCAGCAAAAGAAGAAAAGGAAGATTCTGATGATGAAGCTGCAGTGGAAGAAGAAGAAGAGGAAAAAAAACCAAAAACCAAAAAAGTGAGTCTGGTTCATCTCTCACTAAAATGCTGTTTGGATAGATCCAGGAAAACCAAGGACGAAATTGGTTTGCTAGTGTTTGTGTTTTCTGCCTCTGAAAATTTAAAATAGCAAACATAGGTCGTTTTTTATGAATAGTTTTCCGAGTTCTTTATGTTGCCCAGGACTAGTGGCTTATTGTGTTCTGAACTTCAAATCTTAGAAATCCTTCTGCTTTTGTCATGTAGATATTCATTATAAAATAAACTCTCTTGCCTGTTTAGGTAGCAGAGGAAGTAGAAGTAATAGTGGTAGGTTTGAGGAATATTTCTTGTAAAATGTTAGATTGCTGTAAGTCACGAAGTAGGAATAAATAACATGTATATCCTTCTAACCTGAAAACAAATAGTTTCGAGAAATAACAGTTTTTTTAAAAAAAGAAATAACATTTTAGTTAATAAGAAAACTGTAATTTGCTTTTTATCGATTATAATGATAACCAATTACCTTTTTTGTATTAAATATCAATCTTACATGTTGAGAGAACTATCTCGAGGGTTTTGATCGCATTGGCGGGAGCCATAGTAGATTGGCGTGTCCTCTGGTGCCCCCACATTCGCTCGAAATGCCTGAAGTTCTAGCTCCCTCGCGCGTAGCTGCTGCTGAGAGCTGGACTGACGAACCGCGTCCTGTGCCTTCAGGTTGAGAAGACGGTCTGGGACTGGGAACTCATGAACGACATCAAACCGATCTGGCAGAGACCATCAAAAGAAGTAGAAGATGATGAATACAAAGCTTTCTACAAATCATTTTCAAAGGTAAATACTACTTTAGAGTAATACGATGACCATTTCTAAGTCAAAACATTTTTAAATGGTTTTATAACTCTTTCAACACAGTTGGGTTGTTTTTTAATCTTGTGTATTTTATGCATCTTAAAATTTTACTCTGAGAAGGAGTCCGTAGGCTTCACCAGTTTGCCAACAGGTCTATGTTACAGAAAAGATTTAACAACTGCCTGCATATGTAGGCAGATGATTTCCATAAAACGTACTCTCTTGTATTGAATGGCTTTTAACATAATTGGGTTTTTTTCCCATTTCCAAGAATGAATACCTTTTTATTTTTAAAAAATGTTTTGTTTGGTTATAGTTGACACACAAAGTTACATTAGTGTCAGGCATACAACGCTGAGTGTCACCACAGGTGTAGCCGCCATCTGTCCCCATACACTGCTATGACAGCACCGCTGACCATCCCTTATGCTGCACCTTTACTGCCGTGGCTTACTCATTCCAGAACTGGAGTCCTGTCTCTCCCGCTTGTGCCCATCCCCCGCTCTCCTTCTCTCCGGCAAGCATCGCGTTGTTCTCTGTATTTATAGGTCTGATTCTGCTTTTTGTTTATTTGCTTGGCTTTTAACATAACGTTTAAAGAGCCTACTTACAACCTCACACATTTATTGTGAGATGATATGCTTAGGAATAATTCCTAAATCTGTGTCTTTGCCTGTTTGCTTTTACTGCTCCCTTCTTTTGACTGAAGAATCCAAAACTAGCATTGATTAAGATTGTTTGAAGTTCATATTTCTCCACATAGCATTTTGTACTGGACAGAATATTTTAATAGGCTTAGTTAGCATGGCTAGATAAAACTTCATATTCTGTGGTTTTGTGCCTTAATCTTCATTCCATCTATTGATTTGTTTCTTAACCTTCTTTGTTTTCCTCATGTTAACGTCCGACCACCTTTTAAGTTTTACCTCATAAAGACTCCCCCTGGTGCCACCTCCACTGTTACTCTCCTGAACCGTAGTTAGTCCCAGTGTATACAAACATGAGGTACTTTGATCTAGGACAGCCGCGCTAGAAATACAGCCACTGGGTCGTGCGTCCGACTTTGGCCCAGTCATCATCTCGAGGTTTGAGCCCCGCGTCCGGCTCTGCACTAGAGGTGCTTGGGATCCTCTTACTCTCCGTCTGTCTCTGCCCCTCCCTCCCCACTTGCACACACATGCTGTCTCTTAAATAAGCTTTAAAAAAATAAAAGATGCACAATGTGAGCCACAGGTGCAATTCTTAACTTCTTCGAAGCCACTTTTAAAGTCGAAACAGGTGTAACTTTTAATGGTATATTTTATTTAACCCAACATACCCAAAATATTTCAACATGTAATCATTATTTTAAAAATTAATGACACACTTTGTTTTTTTGTTTCGTAATGTATCTTCAAAGTCCGGTTATATATTTCACGCTTAGCCACATCTCTCGATTCAGGATTAACCACATTTCAAGTGCTTAGTACCCGCATGTGGGTACTGTGATGGATAATGCAAATCTAGGGAGTTTGTCTTTATGACTTATTTGCATACCTCTTTACATCCACTGCTGTGGTCCATATCCCAGTGGAAGAAATGTGTTCCTGAGCACTTTGTGGTTGAACAGTACACTCAGGAAGCATTGTACAGTGTCAGTCAGGATCAGCACTTTCAGACCCTGGAACACATTTGGAACCTAGACCCATCCATCCTTCCCCCAGGTTAGGAGACTGAGTGACACTATTGACGGTCATCAGCAAAGCCACCACTGTCTAGGCAGTTTATAGAAGAGCAGTCTTGGCCGTTTCTTCCCTCCATTCCTCTCCCCACCCCCTTTAATTGGTAAGGGGACCCTTTTGTTAGTTAAATGCTAAACTAAATGTGTGCCACATGATAAATCACTTAGTCTTTGCACTGCCATTTTCTGGTGCCTTGTGAATGACTAAATGCCAACTTTCCATAGGAGAGTGATGACCCCATGGCCTACATCCACTTTACTGCTGAAGGGGAAGTCACCTTCAAGTCCATTTTATTCGTACCTACATCTGCTCCTCGTGGTCTGTTCGACGAATATGGATCTAAGAAGAGTGATTACATTAAGGTGAGTTTTTAAGTTGTAAAGTCTGAGTTTAAAATTTGAAAGTACAGTTTCCAGAAAGTGACCTTTTCTTGGTCTCTTAGCTCTATGTGCGCCGAGTGTTCATCACAGACGACTTCCATGATATGATGCCCAAGTACCTTAATTTCGTCAAGGGTGTTGTAAGTATCTGGAGGTTATGAGGGAAGGCGGGCGTCAAAAACGGGAGGGAGGGGCACCTGGATGGCTCAGTCAGTTAAGCGACTGACTCTTGGTTTCGGCTCAGGCCATGATCTGATGGTTTGTGAGTTTTAGCCCCAAGTCAGACTCCGTGCTGACAGTGCAGAGCCTGCTTGGTATCCTCTCCCTCTCTCTGCCCCTCACCCGCACATATGCCTGCACGCATGCTCTGTCTCTCCCTCTCCCTCCTCCCTCCCTCTTACCCCTACTTCTTCCCTCCCAAAATAAACTTTAAAATCGGGGAGGGGGGACAGAAGTATTTTTTGGTTTGGGTTTTTCCCAGTGTTTGTTTCTATTGCTCACTGAACTTTGTTTTGCCATCTGAAGGTGGACTCCGATGATCTCCCCTTAAATGTTTCCCGGGAAACTCTTCAGCAACATAAACTGCTTAAGGTAAGTGTATCTGTGAAGAGACTGGCTGCTTTCTTTCCTCTTTGATTGGGCTAAGTTTCAAACATCCAGAAGAGTTGAGAGAATTGTGTAGTAAACAGCCATATAAACCCACTACCCAATCTAAAGATAGAATATAAACATTAGGGGTGATCCCAGGGTTCTGGGATCAAGCCCTACGTCAGGCTCTGCACTGAGCATGGTGCCTGCTCTAGATTCTCCTGCCCCTCTCCCCTGCTTGCACTCTCTCTAAACAGGTTTAAACACCAAAACCATCTTGTGACGATTTCCAGGGCCAGTTTAGTTTCTCCTCAGTCTGACATAGGACTGCTTAGCGTTCCCTGCCCCCTGATAAGGGGCAGTGACAAGGCCCTACTCCCCCGCTGCCTTACGTATGGAAGGTTCTTAAAAGTTTGAGATGGCATTGGCTAATGAGTTACTTAATTTTATTTAGGTGATCAGAAAGAAGCTTGTCCGTAAGACTCTGGACATGATCAAGAAGATTGCTGATGAGAAGTACAATGATACATTTTGGAAAGAATTTGGTACCAACATCAAGCTCGGTGTGATTGAAGACCACTCAAATCGAACACGTCTTGCAAAACTTCTTAGATTCCAGTCTTCTCATCATGCAAGTGACATTACGAGTCTAGACCAGTATGTGGAAAGAATGAAGGAGAAACAGGACAAAATCTACTTCATGGCCGGGGCCAGCAGGAAAGAGGTAAGTAAGTGAATTGAACTCCAGCTGTCAGGCCTCCTGGTATGTAGCCAACGCTTGAGAAAAAAGAACTTAACTGTGATGGTGCAGCGGAGTCGTGAGGAGGCCTGCTCAGTCACTGACAGGAAGGCCATCTATATTCGCTGCACCTCTTATTTCTCCTCCTGTAAAATGGGGTTGTTAGTACTAGATAGATGTAGCTCCTGGCGTGAACGAATCTACCAGGGCTAGCCTTGGAAACTTTATCACTTCCCTTCATTTTATAGGCTGAATCTTCTCCATTTGTTGAGCGACTTCTGAAAAAGGGCTATGAAGTGATTTATCTCACAGAACCTGTGGACGAATACTGCATTCAGGCTCTTCCTGAGTTTGATGGAAAAAGGTTCCAGAATGTTGCCAAGGAAGGAGTGAAATTTGACGAAAGTGAGAAAACTAAGGAGAGTCGGGAAGCAATTGAGAAAGAATTTGAGCCTTTGCTCAATTGGATGAAAGATAAAGCTCTCAAGGACAAGGTACTCTTCTGGAAGTTAAACCTTGTGAAGTTTTACCATCTGTATTTTTTTTTTTAATGTTTGTTTATTTTGAGATACAGCTCAAGCTGGGGAGGGGCAGAGAGAGAGGGAAAAGTTATTACAAAGAACAACGTCTAATACAGTGGTTAAACTTTGGAGAGGAGGAGCTTAAAATTATAAACTGCGGGGAGCCTGGCGAGAGTAGTCCATACAGCTTCCAACTCTAGATCTTGGTGTCCTGAGTTCAATTCCCACGTTGGGTGTAAGCTACAAATAATGTAAACGTTAATAATGGTTATTATTATTTTGTATGTATGTGGGTACTGTTCGGTTATTTTTTTCTTTGTAACTGAAAGTTTTCTGTCGTTTAATACTGCTTATGTGGTAACTTAAATTTTTACTCGTTAAATTTAAGTCTTCTATGTGCTTAAAAGTTGGTGTTCATTTTTATGACCTGCCTGTTTTTGATCTCAAGTGGTGAATCCTTAAGGAAATGAAATGCAATTACTGAATGACCTTAACTGATGGTATTTGCATGTTTCTAACTTCTGACTTCTTATCCTAAGATTGAAAAGGCCGTGGTATCTCAGCGTCTGACGGAGTCTCCGTGTGCTCTTGTGGCCAGCCAGTATGGGTGGTCTGGTAACATGGAGAGGATCATGAAAGCGCAAGCCTACCAGACGGGCAAAGACATCTCCACAAAGTAAGCATCCTTGGGAAGGTCCCTGCAAGGTATTCGTTCTTGGCCGCCGCCTTCTGAGTGGCCACCACGGTCTGTTAGATGAAAGAGGGACTCCTCCGACAGTAGGTTGATAAAGGAACGGTGTTGAGCTCATGGTTTATTCTATGGTATTTTTATATACAAATGGAAACATAATCTGTTAGGTATATTGTTTTTTTACTTTTGCATATACTTTGCCTGATAATCTGTATTTGTGTATTTTCAGGTATTAATAGTTAACAGATGAGGTTAATGACCATGATATTTGTCAGATGAGATAAATCCTTTTTAACTGCTCTCCTTCATCCCCCACATACGATAAAGGGCAAAAGACCTATGAGTGAACAAGGTTATGAACTCAAGGGCTAAGTACTCGAGATACACTGGGTTTTCAGTGCTCTTTATTTTCAGGGAATGTATATATTTCACATTTATATTGTAATGTCACAGCAGTGGTCTTGAAAGTGACTTCTTCGTTGCTTTTATTTTCCCTTCTCCCACCTGGAATGTCTTCTTTTTATTTGCTCTCTGCTCATGTTTTCCCCAAGGCCTAACTTAAGGATTCTTCTTACAATTGTAGTCTCCATTATCACAATTCCAAAACTCCATATATATGAAGTATATTTCATATTTAGCGCGACTCCTCTACATACAAGGTTTCCACAGTAAAGTGCTTAACATGGTGTCTTGCTTCTATTATGTCTTGTCCCCCTGAAGAATTTATAGATTATAAAATTCAGGGGGGAAAATAGGTTTCTGCTTATATTCCCATTGTAACGGTATAGTTGCCATGAAATAAATGTAATGTCCGTTTATTTCAGTCATTTATTAACAGGAAGTTCCCTTCCATTCGACAAGCAAACACCCGCTGTGTCTGTACATAGTGAATAGACATCGGTGCTGTCTTTTCCATTCAGACCAGTCGGGCTAACAGGCCAAGTCCTGATCTTCTGAACTCTCATCTGTAATGGGCATGCCAAGATAGGGATAGATGTAGTTCCTCCCGGGCCTCATCTCTAGGAGGGAGGCCAGTCACGGCTGGCAGCAGAAAACGGGAGGTACGAGGGTATATTTAGAATGCGTTGGGAGCTGAGCTCAGGTAAAGAAACAACCAGTGTGTCTTGGAACCATGTTGGTGAAGGCATCATAGAGAAGGTATTAATCGACCAGCACCCAGAGGCTGCCTGGACGCTTCGGAACTCCGGGAGACAGCTGCAGTTAACAAGGAAGTGAGGATAAATGTAGAGGGGGTGAAGACATTAAATCCATTCATCCACTCAGCGAGGTGTTCTAGGCACTTGGGATCCATTAGTAAATAACCGTTCTCTTTATTGTACTTTTATCTATGTTGCCCATCCTTTTTTAAAAGGCAAAGTATTGGGGCGCCTGGGTGGATCAGTCAGTTAAGCATCTTACTTCGACTTAGGTCATGATCTCAGTGTGTGGGTTCGAGCCCTGTGTCAGGCTCTGTGCTGACAGCTTAAGAGTCTGGTGACTGCTTCGGATTCTGTGTCTCCCTCTCTCTTTGCCCCGCCCCCACTCGTGCTCTGTTTCTATCTCAATAATAAATTTTTTAAAAATTGAAAAAATAAAAGGCAAAGCATGGTGTAGCAATATAAATAAATCTTGATTTTTTTTTCCCAAGAGTTCTGTATAATTTTAAAAATTTATAGAATATGGGAAATGTATGGAGCCTGAAGTTTGATGTTAATGTTCGTTTTTACCCCTTACCAGTTACTATGCCAGCCAGAAGAAAACATTTGAAATTAATCCCAGACATCCCCTGATTAAAGACATGCTCCGACGAGTGAAGGTAATAATGCAGCCACACGCCTTCATCTTTTCATTGGAATACTTTGTACCTTTTAATATTAATCAGATGTCACTTTTTCCGTCTCAGGAAGATGAAGACGACAAGACTGTTTCAGATCTTGCTGTGGTTTTGTTTGAGACGGCAACACTACGGTCAGGGTATCTGTTACCAGACACTAAAGCATATGGAGATCGAATAGAAAGAATGCTTCGCCTCAGTTTAAACATTGACCCTGATGCAAAGGTTTGAAATAATTTTTTGAAATGTTGGACTCCCCAGGGTAACACACACTTTGCTGGAATTAATAAGAAATTCCCTTTATCTTTTTTTAATCTGTCTCCCTTTGCTAGCTTGACTGTTAACTCTAATTAGCGGATTTACTATGCAGTTCTGGATAAAACGGGAGTGAAGTTAATTATGATCTTACACGTTTAAGTGAGCAAAGTGAAAATCCAAGGTATTGGATCTGCCACTGAGCTTATAAATGTTGCCCTTAGGTGGAAGAAGAGCCCGAAGAGGAGCCTGAAGAAACCACAGAGGACACCACAGAGGACACAGAGCAGGACGAAGAAGAAGAAATGGACGCAGGAGCAGACGAAGAAGAAGAACAAGAGACAGCGAAGGTACAGCAGGGCAGGAATGGGACTCGCGTGTTCGTTCGTGCACAGCTAGGCAAACTTTTATTTATTTTTAGTTCTGTCATTAGGACTGCGTAGGTTCTAGAGGTCAGGCTTCAGGAAACATGCCAGAAAATGGGCGTCTGATCAAATTCACAAGCTGGAGCAACTAAACAAAGTGCATACTTCCAGCTCCCCACTCCTTTTGTTCCTTTATTTTAGCCATCCATGCCTGAGATCGCCTTAAACAGGTTTTTCCTCAGCCCACAAGGCTTCTGCATTCTTTGCCACTTACTTCTGCTTTTCTCTATAGCAGCATTAGGCCAGTCGAAATTTTGGAAGCTTTATGTTCAGGGGCCATGTATCTGTTGTGTTCTGAATCAGTTTGCAGCCTGACAAACGGTGTTCTAGCCTACAGCAGACCGTGAGAGGACGCGGGGCCATTCCAGTTGTGGTTTTCATACAGGAACTTTGTGAGCTAAAGTTTTTTCCTGCTAGTTTTTAATATCTTGTAATTTTTTTTTTTTCACAGAAATCTACAGCTGAAAAAGATGAGTTATAAATTATACTCTCACCATTCAGATCCTGTGTGGAGAGGGAATGTGAAATTTAAGTCATTTCTTTTGGGAGAGACTTGTTTTGGATGCTCCCCCCAGCCCCCTTCACCCTGCACTGTAAAATGTTGGGATTGTGGGTCACAGAAAGAAGTGGGTTTTTTTAGTTGAATTTTTTTTAACATTCCTCATGAATGTAAATTTGTACTATTTAACTGACTATTCTTGGTGTAAAATCTTGTCATGTGTATAAAAATAAAAAAGGTCCCAAATATTCAGTGTCCTGCCTGTCTTCATAATGATTGTATAGAACTTTGTGTGCTTGGCTGATTTTTTTTTTTTAATCCTGTGTTTGGGTTTGTTTTTTTCCCCTTTGTAAAAGTAATTCATATATATCAAAAAGTTTTTTAAAACCAGTATTTTTAAAAAGTCACCTATATAGAGAAAAGAGAATGTTCCTTACAGAAGAATTCCAACAAACCTTGTAGGAGCTGGAGCTTAAACTCCTTTCCTTTTTGACAGTGGGCTGGACTTAGTGGCTGTCCTCCAGGGTGCAGAAACCTGGCGGACACTCCCTTAACCTAGTGATGGTAAGAAGGATACTGCCATCTCTGGTACTTCCCAAAATAACCTACTACCAGACAAACCTAGAACATGAACAGTACAAGTTTCAAGGTCAAGATCAAGGACCAAAATAAATTGATGGAGACTAAGGAGACGAAGCACCTAAGTGCATTCATTACCTGGATTAAACTAAAACTTTAAGTCTGGTGTATAGTTCATGGTTCCTTGACTTTGCACAAACACCATGATGTACGAGGTCGACATCCATGGAAACCAGGAGAAGGTACACGGGGACTCTGTACTCTTTGCAGTTTTCCTGTACGTCTCAAGTTATTCCAAAATAAGCTGTCTCTTAAAACACCCATAATTCCACAACAGAGATAACGATAGATATTGAGTGATGGTCCCATTTAATCTCTTTTGAAATGTATTCTTATTTATGAGAAACCGGTTTCTGTAATTTCACTAGTGGTATAGCCATCTGAAATGGCAGTCTTATTTTTAACTGTGGCTAAGGAGAGAAAAAGTATGTTCAGAGGTCATGTATGTATGAGAAAGTTCTGTGGGAACTATACTATATTGTTTTGTGGGAGACTAAATTTTCCTGATAATCTAGGACCCTTTTCTGGGCTTCTGGTATCACTGTTGGTTGTATGCTTCCTACGCCTCCCTCCAAGCTATTCTTCTAGGGTTAATTTTTAATAATCACTTTAATGGCCACGTTTCTTGAGCATGTATCTTTTTTAAAAATCTTTTCCTTTGTAAGAAATAAAATGAGGGGGGCGCCCGGGTGGCTCAGTCGGTTAAGCGTACTGCTTCAGCTCAGGTCATGGTCTCTCAGTTCGTGGGTTCAAGCCCCGTGTTGGGCTTTGTGCTGACAGCTAGCTCAGAGCCTGGAGCCTGCTTCGGATTCTGTGTCTCCCTCTCTCTCTGACCCTCCCCTGCTAGTGCGCTCTGTCTCAAAAAAAAAAAAAAAAAAAAAAAGGAAGCAAATGCAAGTTTGGCATCCTCATCCGGGAAACATGCTATAGTCAAAGTATGGCTTCTTTTTGTGATACAGTGTTATATTAGCTATTAGTTGTACTAGTTTCCAATTTTTTGGCCACTATGTTACCATTTTTAATAAAGATTGTTACATAAAAATTAAAGCCATCACATTACACTAAATATCTGAAGCTTTTGCTCTTCAGAATCCTCCAGTTACAAATTCCGAGTTTTCGTTGCTTCCAGCAGGAAGCTTAGAAAGCATCATACTCTGTTTTTGGAAAAACCAGCAGCTTTGTCCTGTACACCTTGCACAACTGTTTGATCTAATTTAATTACTAAACAGCTTGCAGCTGGTCTATCTTGTGATGTTTATCCCACAGCTTTATTAAGGAAGAATCTAGTACTACTTTTTAATTTTTTGCTTGTATTTCACTGATTGGTTCTCCAGGAAGCACTAGAATGGAGTGTAGTATACAGGATGTCTGCTAAGGAATGCGCTCAAATCAGCACTTGTGTAAGGGAGGGAAATGGGATGAAGCAGAGGGAGGTGAGAAGCCATGCACGTCCAGAGACGGCCTGGCCCCAGTCAACCCCTAGGGAACTGAGCTAAAACGGGCCCCTCAGAGTTGTGCCTAATGGTAGGAGGTGATAAAATCCCTGCAGAAGCCAAGACAACTGAAGGCTGCTCAGTGACCAGCATTTTCTGCCTTTCCTCAGGGCATCTATTACTGCATTACATGGCCACCATAATGTATATTTTTTTCACAGTAGGGGTCCACTTCAAAAAAGGAAGAAATACATACTTTGGTGAAAGCCACTTAGAATCCTTAGAATTAGCACTTTACCGGGGTGTCCAAGGGAAGGGGGGGTGCTTAATTAGTTAAGCGTCCAACTCTTGGTTTCACCTCAGGTCACGATCTCAAGTTCGTGAGTTCAAGCCCTACATCGAGCTCTGTGCTGAGAGCTCTACCCGCCCCCACTTGTTCAATCTCTCAAAAATAAACATTTTCTTAAAAAAATGCAGAATTCCAAAAAGCTTCTTTTTGGAAAAATGGCCCTAAACAGAAAGCCAACTGCTCTATCACTTTTGTCCTTTTTTATATAGACTCAGAGGAGTCTATAATAATAAATAATAAAAAAACAATAAATTTTGTCCGTTATTCACAGACTCAGAGGAAGACTTGAAATGTTTGTATGACCTTCCTAGGGCTGCCATGACAAAGTACCCTAACTGGGTGGTTTCAAACAACAGACATCCATCCCCTCGCGTTGCTGAGGGCAGAGGTTCAACGGCCAGGCTGTGTTGGGAGACTGGCTAGAATCCCTCCATGCTTCTTCCTGGCTCCTGGTCGTGGTCCACCGTCCCTGGCGCTCCTGGGTCACAGCTGCATCACTCCAGTCTTTGTTGTCACCTGGCGTTCTCCCAGTGTGTCTGTTTTCCTCCTCTTGAAATGACACCAGTCATGTTGGGTCAGGTCCCACCAACCCACCCTAGTGCTCCCATCTTAACTCGGTTATATTTGCAAAGACCTTACTTCCAAATAAGGTCATATTCACAGGTATTGGAGGTTAAGACTTCAACATCTTTTGAGAGAAGACAATTCACCCAATAACAAAGCTCACTTAAGCTTTTCAGTTATTTTAAAACAGATTTTATAAGAATAATTACATGGTAACATGGTTTCCCAAACTTGCAGCAGTCCAAGTGACATCTTTTATAATTTTGTCAATACACAATTCCGAAAGAACTTCAAACTTTGGGGCGCCTGGGTGGCTGAGTCAGTTAAGCATCTGACTCTTGATTTACTCTCAGGTCACGAGCTCTCGGTTTGTGGGATCAAGCCCTGCGTTGGGATCTGTGCTGACAACACGAGCCTGCCTGGGATTCTCTCTCTCCCTCCGCCCCTCAAGGACCCTACTTGCACGCATGCACACTCTCTCTCTGAAAAATAAACTTAAAAAAAAAAGAGAGAGAGAAAACTTCAAACTTTAAATATTTCAACTTAATTCAGTCTAGTAGAAATAGCACTTTTCGATTTTAGAGAAATATTAACTTCATACCATAAGTTTCATTGCCAATGGCACTTTTATTATAGTTAATTGAGAAATTCCCATTATGCCATGATAGTCAAGCTTCCTCAGAGAAATAAACCAGAATCATAAGGGTTTCTTTCTCCCATGATATTCGAGACTATCTATTCAACCATATTCAAAAAGCTGATGATACAGACTTCGGCAGTTTTCAAGAAACATTGGGCAGCCCATAATTAAGGCTCAGTGCATTACTTAACACCTGAGTACCTCCCCTGCAGTTAGCATTGCATTCAGTGTTTAAAGACTAGCAGTTTGACTCAATTGACTTTAAAAATATGTATTTAATACTTAAAATATTCACGGAGTTTCTATTGCTGAGAAATTTGAGGTTCGTGTTGTCTCTTCTTCAGTCCCAAAAGCTCCGTTTTGAGTTCTCCAGGCTTTGGTGGAATTTCAGGTATTGTCTATCAAAACAAAAGACAAAAAAACACAGATGCTGGTGCTTTCTTAGAGTGTAATTAAACGTGACCTGAAAGGCATCAAAGAAAGTAAGAAGTAGACAAGAACACAAAGTCCCTGTGCACTCAATCATAAATCCTGATTCTGAGGACTTGTGACTCATCTAAGTCCCTTTCTGGCCCACACTTGTATGACTGTTATCCAGGCTGCATCTTCAGGATGACAGGACTCACAGAGGGAGAGTTTATATCAATATTAATTGACAGATCACAATCTGAACAAAGCTTTCCACATTTTGAGAGTCATTCCACACCATTTACTGACTCTCTACCATGTGCCTGGCACAGAAAACAGGCATTAGAAATCAATTCATTTATTCACAAACAGTAAGTGCCTCTGGACGTTGTACGTAAGCCAATTTGACAATAAATTATACTAAAAATAAGTGGCTACGATGTGTAAAGTGTAGACGGAAAAAAACCAGAACTGATTTCAAGAAAAGTGGTCGGGGAAAAGCCTAAGGTGACTTCCTTTTTTTTGGCAACAGCTTTAGTAAGATATAATTCACACGCCATACCATTTGCCTGAATTACAATTCAGTGGCTTTTAGTATATTCACAAAGGTGTGTGTCCATCACTACAGTAAACTCTGGAACTTTTTCATCACCCTAAAAAGAAACCCTGTGCCCATTAGCTGCCACTACTGTTTCCCTTCAATCCTCCCCCACACTAAGCCACTGCCCTGGGCAACCATTAATCTACTTTGTGTCTCTACAGATTTGCCTATTCTGGACATTTCATATAAATGGAATCATACAACATGTGGTCTTTTGTGACTAGTCTCTTTCACTCGGCCTGCTGTCAAGGTCTGATCCATGCTGTCAAATATATCTGTACTTCATTTCCTTTTAGGACAGGATAATCTTCCATTAAAAGGATAGACCACATTTTACTTATCCGTTCACCAGGTGATGGACATTTGGCTTGTTCCCACCTTTTTACTCTTATAAATAATACTTCTGTGAGCATTTGTGTCCAAGTTTTTGTGTGAACGTATGTTTTCATTGCTCTTCGGCTAAACCTAGATGTGGAATTGCTGTCCTGTGACTCTATGTTGAACTGGTTTAGGAACTGTCAGGCTGTTTTCCAAAGCAGCTGCACCATTTTATGTTCCTGTCGGCACTGGAGGGGGGTCCAGCTTCTCTACACCAACTCTTGTCATGAGCAGTCTGGTTTTTTGAATTAGAGCCATTATAGTGGTTATGAAAGTGGTATCTTACTGGGGTCATCACCTGTATTTCTCTTTTGGCTAACGATGCTGAGCATCTTTTTATGTGCTTAAAGGTGACTTCTGAACCAAGGGAGGAGGGTGAGAAAGGCAGCCATGTGGATATCTAGGAGGGTTTCAGGCAGAAGGAACCACAAATGCAGAGGACCTAGGGCAGGAACGTGCCTATGTGTGCAGGGAAAAGCAAGGTGGTCAGGACGGCTCGTAAAACGTATTCGACTAGAGGTTAGGAAGAGACAAGGACAGAGGACAAAAGGGGGTGCAGAGATGCAAAACCGCTGGAGAGTTCTGAGCAGAATGACATGCCCCGACTCAAGTATAAAAAGAGGCCAATGGCTTTACTGAGGAAAGACTGTGGGGGAGCAGGGGTGGAAGGCAGAAGACCAGGGAGCTGACAGTCCCCGCGGAGGGGGGTGACTAGCAGTGGCTTGAATGAGGTGGTAGCAATGGAGGTGGCTCGTCACAAGCAGTGGGATTCTGGATGCATTCTTCAGGTTGAGCCAATGGGACTGGTTGTCACGCACAGTATGAGGGAGTCGTTAAAGAGGACTGCTAGGTGGGGGCCTGACCAACGAGCACAGTGGAGTCACCATCCACTGTGATAGGCAAGACTTCAAGGCCGGGTCTGCTGGGGGAAGACCAGGAGCTCAGTTCTGAACGTGCTCACTGCACATCCAAGTGCAACTGTCCGTGAGGATTCAGAGGCATATCTACTTCTAGCAGCTGTCAGCTTACACCGCAAGGTCCTGAGGAAAGGGACCACACGGGAACCTCCTCATTTCTTACAACCCCATGCGGTTATAAAAAGCAGCAAAAACCGTGCTGAATGAATAAATCATTGCTCAGGACCCTTATAAATCCATAAGATTACAGAGGAGTAAAATATTTATGTAAATTATTTTATATAAAATATTATTCCAGCATAATTTCAATCACAGCAGAGGTTCAAACACCTTGATCTGGTTCATTTTACTCTTATCTACTAACAACTAATTAATCCTGAAGAAATAAAATCACTTAGGAAAGAATATGGGGTTTCGGGCAGGGTCATAGGAGAGGTAGGGACATGTTTCACAGCAAAAATCTCATTCTGAAGTGAAAACTTCCAAAAAAAAATTCAGTGATGGAAACTGAAATAAAAGCCAGACTAACTTGTCTGACAATTTCCTACCTTAAATCTAGTCCTAGGATGTTGACATTCCAATCCCTTTAGTATAAGCAAAGAATGTAACTTCTTTCATGTTCATTAAATTGTGAAAACTAATTAACTAAGAAGGGCTCTTTTTACCCCCAGGTCACAAAAGGAAATTATATGGGGGCGCCTGGGTTGCTCAGTCAGCTGAGTATCAGGCTGTTATTTTTGGTTGAGGTCATGATCCCAGGGTTGTGGGATCGAGCCCAGTATCCAGCTCCATGCTGATCTTGGAGCCTACTTGGGATTCACATTCTCTCTCCTCTCTCTCCCTCTCTCTCTTCCTACCTCCCTCTCATGCCCACTGCCCCTCTCCCTGACTCACATGTGCTTTCTCTCTCTAAAATAAAAATAAAAAACAAAAAAAGGAAAAAAAGGAAATTATATGAAATCACAAAGCCCTATAAAATACAATAATACACTACACTGTACCACTGGCACTAATATAACACTCTGTTAACTAACTAGAATTAAAAACTTTAAAAAATAATAAAGTACAGTAACACCATATTTCAAATTTCTACAAAGTACATACAACCACCCACTCACACACACAGGCACACATGTGCAGTAATTTGAGTCACCAATACAGTACAAGGCTAAAATGGCAATTCAACTTTTATTAAAAGATAGCATTTTTATTTACTAAATACATATTATATATTATATATAATTATCACATATATTAAATATATTGTGTCAAATATATCATTATAAATATATATAGTTAATATATTAAATATATTACATATTATATATTAATATACTATAATGTATATAACTTTTAAAAGACTAAAAAGTTTACCAACATCAAAATTTAACAATGTCAGCAGAGGTTCTAAATAGCAGTCTGTGTGTACGCGGTTGTGTCTGGAGACAACCAAAAATGAGCACTTTAACATGAGTCCTAAGACTGCATTTTTTTTTTTTTTTTACCAACCATGCCTTTGATAACAAATAGATTATAAATTAAGGAAAGCAGAACCAATAAAAGTAATGCAAAAGTAAATGAAAGTGCAAAGAGAAGCTCAAGCAAAAAGCACACTTTGCATTCCAGCACGGTGTCCACCTGAGCCCTGCCTCCATTCCTATTGTGAGGAGCCAAGCTGGACAACTCAGAAAAGCATCCTTAACGCTGCTGCCTGAAGACAACGCCGAGCGAGGAGGCAGCCATCAGGGTGTCTCCTGCTCTGGGCTCCACCCAGACCTTCTAGCTGTGAAGACTGAAAGACTCCTACAAAGGCTGTTACAACAGTGACAGTGATTGTGAGAACAATACCAAGAGACGCAGCTAAAGAACATAAATCCTTTAAATATTAGTAAAGCATCCAGCATCCTACACACAGCTGGCCAGCCCTGGAGGTCAAGTCCCTAGAGAGGTACCCTACTGCTGACGTCACTGCCCAATCAGGATGAAGTGGCCAGAGACGCTTCGGTGTGGTCCTCTCCTAGAGATTCTGGCTTCATGCTGCCTCTCCTCAAGGTCCAAGCAGCAACCCTGCACATTCCCACTTACAATGAGATGAGTGAATCAAAGGTCAATTTTTTGGTCAATTTCCCAGGGTCACATAACAGGCATTCCTTCCTCGTAATGCCTGTCTGATGTCGTTTCCTCATGAATTAATGACTCAACTGCATTTCTGTGGAAGGTTCTAACACCTGCCTGTCTCCACTAAGTATCCTTGATGCATCCCCAGAACTCAAAGGAAGAGCAGTCTATGGTGGTAAGAACCAGCTACTTCAGCACTGTTTGCACAAAAACTAGGTACTCCCAAAATGTCACTAGGAGACTAATTAAATAACAATAGGGAACACCCATATTATGTATGAAATGCTACTCAATGGTCAGAAGGAAAAAAGGCTATTGATATAAACATATATCTATTCATATAGATTTTCACCAAAACAAGCAAGTTATAGAGTACTGTGTATATGAACTCCCATTTACATGGAGTAACTGTGAGTGTTTATTTCCACAAGTAAAAGTCTGCAAGTATATACACTCATCAAAAAATGGCAGACGTGTGTGGAGCGTACAGGAGAAAGGGGGTCTTAGTAAATGGGAGGGAGGGATTTTTACATTCTCCTCTACATGCCTGAACTCAAGCTGAAGGTTTCACATGGGTGTTGTACTACTTTATCAACAGGATCAAAGAAGAGAAACATTAAACAGAAAGTTTGGGCTTCAAATCCTCATAAGCTACGTGATCTTGAGAAATCACGTTCACTCTTCTGAACCTCGGTTACCTCCTCTGAAAACAGGAATACCTACAAAAACTGTAACTGACAAGTAAATGAAACTAGAAACACAAATAGTGGGTTCTCTGCGTTATCTGTCGAGAGTCCGGGCAGAAAGACAGTTCCCTACGTGCTGCTCCAAACCCCTCTATTCACACCTGCAGTGGAACACCAAGCACACACTTGTAATTCTTTCCACTGTGCTTCCTTGCCGCCACCTCCGCAAGACCAGAACTTCTCAAAAGTAACTGTAATTCCCAGTTCTAACTCAATGGATGCTTATTATAATTAATGTATATTTCTCCCTCTTTTGAATGCCTATATTCCCTCCTTCTTCAGTCATCAAATATTTATTGAGCATTTACTACATTCTAAGCTCTTTCCTAGGTGACTGAGATACAAGGGGAACCATGCAGGCCCAGTCCCTTCATGAAGATGATATTCTAGTGGAGGAAACAAAGAACAAGTAAACTGACAAAGGAATAAAATACTTGCAAAGTGTCACGAGTCCCTTCTGGGAACAAAAGACTGAGACAGAATAGCACAGGAGCAATCCTTCAGGAACTGTCCAAAGGACCCTCGTTGCTGAGCAGAGACCTGATATTCTGAAGTCGGAAACCAACCCCAGATCTGGGAGGAAAACATTCCAGGATGAGAAAAAGCATGGCCTTGAGAAGGGGACAGGCTTTATGAGTTTGAGAAACAGCAAGGAAGCCAGTGTGGCTGCAACAGTGGGAACAAGAGGCAAATGGCAGATTAAGGCCAGTGGCAGGCAGGTGACAGGCTAAGACCCGTATAAGACCTTGTTAAGAACAGGGCATGCCTGCTCAGATTCTGTGTCTCCCTCACTGCCCCTCCCCCGCTCGCTCTCTGCTCTGTGTCTCAAAACAAAATGAAGACATTTTAAAAAATTTAAAAAGCAAACAAACAAACAAAGAGCAGGGCATGCATTGTTCTTAATGCAATGGAACGCTTTAGGTCCAAGCAGAGGTGCTTCTAATTTCGTCCTAAGATCGTTTCCGTTGCTGGGAGGAGAATGGAGTGGTCCAGCAGCCAGGCCCGCGGCCCCTCCTGCACTCACCAGGTCCGGCCGGTAGTACCGGTGCACCACTTCGGCCCCGGCGCACATGGCCAAGAGGCTGGCGGCGAACATTTTCAGGTAGGTGGCCCAGGACACGCCCGCGGGCATGGTCGGTGGGCTGGACGGGGAGGAAAGGCGGGCGGTGTTACAACGCTCCCTGCTCGAGAGAAACCGGCCACCGGGTTCTCTCCCACCCCGCGCCCCGGGTCCTCAGTTACGAAAGGAGTGCGCTGAGGGGCCGAACGCCCGCTCCACGCCTGAGAGCAGCCTTCCCGGGGCTCTTAGTGTCGGGGCCGGGCCTTTGGAACTTAAAGGCAGATCCCGCGCACCAAGTGGAAGGCCGACACCCGGTGGCTTCCCCGCGCCCCTGTCGCCTCTAGCAGGAGGGAAATTGCACACTGCACGCCCCACTGGCCCTAACGGCGCGCCCGAGAGACCTTACCGCGCACTGCCTCGCGTTCCGAAGACTGTCCGAGCTCGGCCGGAAATGCGCCGGGGTCGGAGCTGACAGCCCGCGGGCGGAACCGAAAGTACAGGGCCTAGGAGCGCCGTCGGACCGGAAAGTCGGGCGCGGGCACGTGACCGGGCAGACCTGGGACTTCCGGCCGGTGCGGTTGACTGGTTTCTTCTCTTTTCCTTCCTTCGTTCCTTCGTTCTTTCCTTCCCTTCTCCCTTTCTTCCTTCCTCCCTTTTCTTTTTTTCTTCCCTTCGCCCTTTCTCCCTTCATTACTCTTCCCTTTTTTTTTTTTTTAATTTAGTTCCCAGTGCTTTCCCAGCCCCACGCTCTTGTCGGGCTCATTACTCTTCCTATAGTAAGATCTGCCGAATAGGCAGATGTCGAATTTCGAGCTCGGAGCTGGCAGGATTATTGTCCCTCGTTTGTCCTGTCACACGCCCAAGAAAATTGCTTCCGTTTACCACCTTTTTAGGAACGGGTGGAGATTGGCATGCTGACCAGTACGTGCTCAGATGAAGTCACCCTCCAGTGAACATAGTTAAAAATGCGCTTTGTTCTTGTGTCCTTGGACCCGAAGGAACACACATTCACACTGCTGTTTCCTTGGGCTGCGCTGCCACTGGGAAAAAAAAAAAAAAAAAACCGAAGTCGACATTATTTAATCCTTGCATATTCAGATTGTGCTATGGCTATGGATTGATTTTTGTTGAGGAAAGGTTAACCCAGGACTATATTCTGAAACATGGTTGTGTACATAACATGAATCTTCGTACACTCACCATTTAAACACTTAATTGACATAAACCACATATTTTAAATACGCAATTTGATGAGGTCTGGCATGTGTGCACCTGTGTGACCATTACTACGATCAAAATAATTAACGTATCCATCACACCCAAAGTTTCTCTGTGCCTCTAATTTCTCCCACAGTCTCCTCTGGATCAACCACTGATTTGCTTTCTGTCACAACAGATAAATGTGTATTTTCTAGAATGCTGTGTAAGTGGAATCCTGTCATACAGTATGCACTGTCTTGGTCTAGTTTATTTCAGGCAGCACAGTTATTTTGAGATTCATCCACATTGTTGCATGTATCACCAGTTCACTTCTTTTTACTGCTGAGAGTACAATTACACCACAATTGGTTTATCCATTCACCTTTGGTGGACATTTTGGTTATTTCCAGTTTGGTGCTTATAGGAAAAAAACTTTTATGAAGAGTAAAGTGTAACAAAAAAAAAACTTATACACAGGCCTGTGAACCTATGCTCCCATTTCCATTGAATACTTTTCTAGTAGAATGGTTCAGCAAATAGGTAGTACAGTCAACTTTTCAAGAAATTGCAGGGCACCTGGGTGGCTCAGTCAGTTGAGCATCCGACTTCAGCTCAGGTAATGATCTCACGGTTTGTGGGTTCAAGCCCCGCGTTGGGCTCTGTGCTGATCTCTAGCTCAAAGCCTGAAGCCTGCTTCAGATTCTGTGTCTTTCTCTCTCTGCACCCCCTCTTCCTCCATTCATGCTCTGTCTCTCTCTCTCTCTCAAAAATAAATGAAATGTAAAAAAAAAAAAAAAAAGAAATTGCCAATCTGTTTTCCAAAGTAGGTGCACAGTCTCACATTCCCACCAGCAGTGCTGACAGCCCCAGTTTCTCTCCAACCTGTCCCAGCACCTGGTCTGGTTAGTCTTTTTAATTTTTAGGCACTCTAACAAGTTAGTAATGGTGTCTCATGACTAATGATGCTAAGAATTCTGTTACATGCTTGTATTCTCTGTGGTGAAGAATCGGTTAAAATCTTTTATCCATTTTTATTGTGTTTGTTTTTTTATGAGTTTAGTCATCTTTATGTATTATGGATATGTCTTTTATCAGAAAAATTCGATCTGCAAATATTTTCTCCCAGTCAATCGCTTATCTTTCCTTCCTTTTCCTTAAAAATCTTTTGAAAAGCAGAAGCTTCTAATTTTAATGAAGTATAGTTTTCAACTTTCTTTCTTATGGATCATGCTTGTTGTGTGCACAGGTCAAACACCCAAGAGACTGGCCTTGCCTGCCAGCAGCAGAATTGATTTCCTACCCAACAGTCTAGCTCCTTACTTCGTGAGCTCGCCACTCAAAAACCTTCACTTCTCCTTAATTTGCACAATATTGTCCCCTAATTCATTCATTTAAAAATACATAGGGGCTACACATTCATTCATGTTATTTTTTTTAATGTTTTAAATTTATTTTTGAGAGACAGAGCAAACGGGAGGGTCAGAGAGAGAAGGAGACACAGAATCTGAAGCAGGCTCCAGCCTCCGAGGCTAGCTGTCAGCACAGAGCCCTACACGGGACTCACGCCCATGAACCCCGAGATCATGCCGAGATCATGATCTGAGCCGAAGCTGGATGCTTAACCAATTGAGCCACCCAGGTACCCCTCATTCATGTTATTTAGTTAACATGGGTTTCGAGTTAGAAAGGAGCTCTGAGGTTATCTCATTTAAATAGACACTTCAGAAAATTACAAGTAACTTTATTTGTTTGGGACCTTGGTTTGCTCTGTATCTCACATTCCTATCTCTGATAAGTGAAAGCTACATCAGATTACAAACATTAATCAAATTCTTGGCATATCTGTTGCAAATGTCAGTTGTTGATTAAATTCCATATTAAAGGTCAGAAGCTTTTTTGTAAAAACAATGCAGAAATACTTTAACTTCTATTAAGATAATTAAATTCTTTCTAAGAATATTTTTAAATTATACATTCTTATAAACTAAGAAAATATACACTTTTTAAAATTTTTGAGATGGAATACATAAGAAATTTCAGGACAAGATCTTTAAGGCAAGACAAGTACTGCAAAATACCAGCTTAGCACAGCTAAAAAAGATTTGGGGGGCACCTGGGTGGCTCAGTCAGCTGAACGTCCAACTTAGGCTCAGGTTATGATGTCATGGTTCATGAGTTCTAGCCCCACATCAGGCTGGCTGCTGTCAGTGCAGAGCTCCCTTCAGATCTTCCGTTCCCCTCTCTGCCCCTCCCCCACTGTCTCTCCCAAAAAAAAAATCTTAAAATAAAAATAAATAAAAACGATTTGGGTTCTTTAAAAAACTGTTAAAAGATAAACTAGTAAGATTCAGTTCCACTGTAGAGAAAAACTGTCTTTTATATCTTTTGTTTTTGTTGTTTTTAAGGAGGCTCCATGTGGGGCATGGGGCCCAACTTGGCTTGGAACACTGACATCACAACCTGAGCTGAAATCAAGAGTTGGACGCTTAACCACCTGAGCCACCCAAGTGCCCCTGTCCTTTCAGTTTTCTGCCATGAATCCAAAATCATTTTATGCAGTGCCCAATTCCCATTCATACTGTGGTCTATCAGTAATAGGCCCTATGTGTGTGTGTATCTCGTGTCTCTCCTCTTAGAAGGACACCAGTCGTTAGATTTAGGGCCCACATTAATGCAGTATGACTTCATCTTGCTTTGATTACATCTGCTGTGATCCTATTTTCAGTTTTTTAATTTTTTTAATGTTTTTTATTTTTGAGAGACAGAGAGAGAGAGCGTGAGCAGGGGAGGTTCAGAGAAAGATGGGGACACAGAATCCGAAGACAGACTCCAGGCTCTGAGCTAGCTGTCAGCACAGAGCCCGACATGGAGCCCAAACCCATGAACCGTGAGATCATGACCTGAGCCGAAGCCGGACGCTTAACCGACGGAGCCACCTAGGCGCTCCTGTGATCCTATTTTCAAATAAGCCCACATCCACAGATGCCAAGTGCACACAAATGCGAGGGAGACACTATTCAATTCAGCACAAACTCCTACTGCCTACTCAAAAACTTCAAAAATACATAATAAAAGTTTAAACATTAACTGGAAAAAAATGTTCAAAGGCTCATAAATTTTAAGGAAAGTCAACTCTTTTGAACCCTAAAAAATCTCGTATCCTCCCCTAAAATGAATGTTCATTAAAGCCCCAACACACACATTTTTTTTCTA
Source organism: Suricata suricatta (assembly GCF_006229205.1). Lineage (NCBI taxonomy): Eukaryota > Metazoa > Chordata > Mammalia > Carnivora > Herpestidae > Suricata > Suricata suricatta. The sequence goes on along the minus strand of NC_043709.1, from coordinate 17,190,915 downwards.
AATCATTTGCTTGGAACATGTAGTGATTACCCCAGGGTGACACCAAAAATATTCCATTTTACAAAATATAGTTTAAGTATTAACGACCTGTAATAAAAGGCTGAGTAAATACAGGAGAGAGTGAACCACAGGTCTCCTCATTTGCTCCCTGTCACTTGTAAAATAAGCTCCATTATAATGGCTTTTCAAACTTCCTTTGTGGGGCACCTGGGTGGCTCAGTCGGTTAAGCATCCAGCTTCTGCTCAGGTCATGATCTCATGGTGAGTTCAAGCACCACCCCTCCCCCCACCCCCGTGTCAGGCTCTGTGCTGACTGCTAGCTCACAGCCTGGAGCCTGCTTCAGATTGTTTCTCCCTCTCTCTCTGACCCTCCCCTGATTGCACTGTCGCTCTCTGTCTCTCAAAAATAAAAATAAAAAGCATTAAAAAATTTTTTTTAATTTAAAAATTAAAAAAAAAACTTCCTTGATTGTGAATCACAGTAAGAAATACATTTATAGGATCATGGTACATATGTGTGTATATGCAAGCGAAACAATACTTACCTTTATTATAAATAAACACTTTGACACTTGTTAGTCTGTTGTATTTCTCCTTAATGCTTAATTAATTTCAGGACCCAGTTGTGGATGAAAATCTGCAGTTAAGGAGGCAAGCCTGTCAGGTTCTCCGCAGGGAGAAGAGGCACTGGGAGGAAGCGGGAAACAAAGTGACATGACTTGACCTTCTTTCGCTGTTGTCCTATCATATAAGGTTTCTTTGAAGTAGAGACATATTGGGGCGCCTGGGTGGCTCTGTCGGTTAAGTGTCTGACTTTGGCTCAGGTCACGATCTCATGGTTCATGAGTTCAAGCCCCACATCAGACTCTGTGCTAACAACTCAGAGCGTGGAGCCTGCTTCTGATTCTGTCTCCCTTTCTCTCTGCCCCTCCCCTGCTCGCTCTCTCTCTCAAAAGTAAAATTTAAAAAAATTTTTTAAAGAAGTAGAGACAGGGATGCCTGGGTGGCTCAGTCAGTTGAGCAGCCGACTTCAGCTCAGGTCATGATCTCACAGTTCGTGGGTTCGAGCCCCATGTCATGCTCTGTGCTGACAGCTCAGATCCTGGAGCCTGCTTCAGATTCTGTCTCTCCCTCTCTCTCTGCCCCTCCCCCACTCACACTCTGTTTCTATCTCAATAATAAATAAAAACATTAAAAATTTTAAAAAAGAAGTAGAGACATATTTGGGAAAGATTGGAGGAGGACATTTCTCCTAGGCTTTCCCAACCTCTGGTAGGCAAGGCTCACAAACACAAGTTTGTCTTCCAGATTCAGATTCAGAGGGTTAAAAAGAGACTGGTAGATAGGAAGGACTTTGCTGCAATTGCTTAACTATTTCCTGGTTTGATGTCCTGCTCCCCAGTATCTCTACCAGGAAACTCTTCCTATTGCAAGGTAGAACTGGGCAGAGGCCGCTGATCTGCTGAGGTCATGACTGGAGCTGGGAGACCCAGGATGCACTTGCACCCCACAGTAACTCCACATGCGTGAAAATGTTGACAAAAGGTTGCAGCTCTTTATACACATATTTATTTACCTATTTTTAATTTATTTGAGACAGAGAGAGTGGGGGAGAAGGACAGAGGGAGAGAGAGAATCTCAAGCAGGCTCCATCCTCAGTGCAGAGGCCGACATGGGGCTCAACCCCAGGACCCTGGGGCCATGACCTGAGCTGAAATCAAGGGTCGGATGCTCAACTGAGCCACCCAGCCACCCCTTTACACACATTTTTAGTCACTAGAATTCTCTCTCTGAAAGAACTGAGGTAAGCTACCTGTTTTAAAACTTTTTTGGACTGTGGTCCAGAGTGCTTAGAAAAACCAAAGAGAGAAAGAGTGAGAGTGAGAGTGAGAGAGAGAGAGAGAGAATGGGCTGTTGTTCATTCATTCATTCATTCAACAAATACCCACTATCTACCGTGAGTCAGGTTCTGAGTACTACCTACTAATGGGCAGAACATCTGTAATAGATCTGAAAAGTTTAAAAATATTAAATGTTTCATTTAAGCAACTGACATGATACAAATTAATCATTCTGTTTACTCATGAAAGCCCCGTGGTGGACCCCAGAGTGAAGACACATGAAGCACAGAGCCACAGTCACTTCCCAGTCCATGTTACCTTAGTGAGCAATAAACCACTGAGATTGAGAGAAGACTTCCAACTACCTCCATTTTGACCACAGTCTGTATTTTCTAATTAAAATTTTCTTTTCAGTTTATCTCTAAATTCAGCAGGCAATGCATCCCATGTTGGGAACCAAAAGTACCCCTCAACCAGTAAAGGCTGCCCTGATGCCAACAAGCTCTTGCACTACTGAGGTGAGGACAATGATCAACCTGCCCTTGTCCCACATTTCCCTAGTATAAACCTAGATGTATTTTCAGCCCTTTGAGACACCAGCCCGCTGTCTTCCCGGTGTGGGCCTCAGGGAGATACATTGTTTCACCACCGTTCCTAGCTCTACAATTGGATTTTATCAGCGGTTAAATGGCCTAATCTAGTCGGTTTGGGACCCCTGGAGCTGGGTGCTTTTGCACCACAGCGCTCAGATTACAAGATTTTGGGGTCATTTGTTACCACGGTCTAACTGGGAAAAGCTAATAAAGCAGCCATGTTTTTCATCATGCGAACTAGAGAAACAGAAAAGCCTATCCCCGTTAAGAGTTAGTGAAGTCCTTGTACAAACACCTCTGACAATTTGAAAAATAATGAAACTAAAACCAGCCGTAAGAGCCATTAAGAAATAAAACAGTGGAGCTAGTCTGTAACGTAATAAGGGGGGCATGGTACTTATATGGCACCTATCCTACACTTAAAACGTTAATACTTTTGCATATGCAAATGAAAGCAGACAACGGTTCCCGTAAAACTTTACATTTTACAAAGCAATTTTTATTAGTTACCCTCATTTTACGGATTAGTGCTCAATGGTAAATTGATGGTAGGGTGACCTCAACTCCCAGGTTTTCTGACTCCAAAGTCTCTTATTTCCCCCCACATTACCCTTGGAAACGGATACTTGATAATTCAGGCAAAACACTTTTTTAATCGGTATAAAATTTGGGGTGGAAAGGCCTGGATAATCCCGATAAGCATAACCGTCTCACCTATACATCGTCCCCATAGGACATCTCCCTCTCGTCACCCCCCGCCCCACTCTCTCACCAGCGACGAATCTGGGCGGATAAAAAGCTTGCATCACCAGAGCCCTCCTCATCCCGCCCTTTTTTGTCCTCCATCCTTCCCGAAAGGCCAAGCGGCGACGGAAGCACCAACGAGAGGGGAGCGGACGTGATTGGGCTGCCTGCATCACGTGACGACCACGAGGCGAGGGATTTGGCTCGGAGCAGGCGGAAGTGCCGCGCGGAGGTAGGGGTCGAGACTGGGGTGGGGGGGGTCAACTGGCAGCTCAAGGGAGGAGCTTGAGCGTCAGCCACTGTCCCAGTTCTGCCAGCAATCGTGTCTAGTCTCTGATTATTGTCGTACCGTCGTCGGTACGCCGCGGTACTACAGAGACCAGTCGCTCGCTGCCCGCCAGGAATAGCCGCTGACTCGAGCTGCAGCAGGGAATGGAAGCGGAGAACGCGGGCAGGTAAGGCCGGGGCGGAGCGCCGCCCTTCCCCCCAGCGCTCCTCGCGGCGGGTTGGCCGGCGGGCGCGCGCACGCACGCAGGGGTCTTTAAAGGCCGCGGCCCGAGTACAAAGGCCGGGCCCGCGCGTGCGCACCGCCGGCCGCCTGGGGCCGCTCGGAAGCGGAGCCACCTGTACCTGAGCCCTTCTGGCCTTCCCGGCGTGCAGCCGGCTCTAACAAGTTAATTAGCGACCAGCGGTCTCCGGTTAATATCTTTTTCCGGTTGTCATCCTTGGCTACATTTCCCTTCCCCTTCCGTTATTATGCGAAGAGCTGTAAAGATGGGAATATCACGCGTGTCACTCGGGAGCTTTAATTTTAGAACTAGTAGATTTATTGTGGCTTCCTTTCCCATCGGTTTACCAAGAGCAACGTCAGGAGCCACAACATAGATAACTGCCGTACAGTTTCTTGAATTCTGTATTATGATTAATACTCCCAAGAAGTCATCTAAAATTGCTTTCTGGTGATCTCCGGGGTGAATTTAATCTGCTTTTCAATATACCCTTTGAGGAGTGTTAGATTTGTGGAGAGAACATTTGGCAAAAGCAGAACTCCTGGCAGAAAACTAAATGACAAAAGTAATTAGGTTAACAAGGTCCTTAAGAAAAAGTAATGATTTACATTGAAATAAAATTCTGTTAGGTCTAATAATTTTCCTGACTCCCCGGGCCCCTGAACTTAGGCAAGCCACTTCACTGGGCCTGTTCATGTCTGTAAAATAGGACATCTCTGGAGTCCAGTTCTGACATGCTGTGAATCTGTGTTATGTAGAAGGAATTCAGCCCCCAAAATAGTCTTAGAGGTTAGGAAAGGAGATCTATGAAGTGTGGTCTTCATCCTGGCTTTTCCAGTCAAATCCAGAAATAAAGTACTGCACTTCCTTCCGAGAAGAACTTGACATTTAAAAGAATTCACCAGAACCTGTGGGATTCACTCCCACCTTTGTGATCTTCAGAGCAGAACTGAAACCTGGGGGAAGCCTACCATCAAATGAATTACACATTAGAAGACCTTGCTCAGGGCCTCATAGCAAAGTAATAGGCCTCCAGTGCAATATTTACATAAAAATTGGCTTATATTTTGTCTTGTCCACAAGTTAAGATCATTTTTAATTTGAAATAGAGAATTTATGTTAGTAGTGTAAGGGCTTTATCCTTGGGGATTCTGAAATGACTGAGGCCCCATGTAATCCTGAGAAAGTGGTTCTCTGTCACTCTTCAAGCTAAGCAAGGAGTAGAATGGAATGCCAGATATAATGAAATTTCTTTTTATTTTGGAAGTGTAATTTCAAAAAATTCAAAGAAAATTCCATTAATATGGACTCTTTTTTTTTTAAAGAGAAGATAGTTCAAGTATCATAAATACTTAATATCTGACAACAGAGGAAAAAAGCTAGAAGAGCATCAGTGTGTATCTAATGAGCTCTGGCATGGAAAGGAATTTATCAAAGCTGGATAGTAGGATGCCAAATCAAAAATGACTGTAAATGTGTGACATGGGCTACTGAAGATACAGACTGCAAAGATTAACCTTTAAATGAAATCAAGCGTTCTAGAAATGTTAGAGACCAAGAAGAACTTTTTTAGTTAGGCGTTGACATCAAGGGCAAGAAAAGTTTGGGTTTTCTGCCTAGTTCACTGGCATGATGTTAATAGCAGAAAGTAAACCTTTGGTTCTGATTTTTGTTATCTCCTATGTTAAGAAAAATGGTTGGAGACTGGAAATGGCAGAATGAATGCCTTTAGGGGACAAGATCAGTGAGGGCATTTAGGAGAATTTTCAGCTGCTCTAAGAGAAATCCAGTTTCCTGGCCTACGTAAATTACATGTCAAATGAGAAGCTGGATTACAGCAATCTTTTAGAACTTGCAGATAACAGGAGAGGGGCCTGAAGCCTGAAAATAAACACGAGTTCCTGTTTCTTCCAAGGTGGAGTCTGTCTTCTAATTTGCTGACTTTGAGCCTAAAGAAAATTTTTACTTTTCAGTGGTCATTGAGTGTATTTAAAAGGAACCAGTGGCCACTAGGTTACAGTATAATTTCACAAAAAAAGCCAGACGTACCAAGCTAGATTCATTCCCTTTTGGATAACGATAGTGGACTAGACCGCGTCAGGAGGAGGATGACAGGAGGATTCTAAACATTTAATCATGTCCTGCTGTGTTTATTATTATTATTATTGTTAGTATTGTTATTATTATTATTATAGCAAAATTACTATATACCAGGCACTGTTTTAAGTGTTATACATGTATCAACTAATTTAATCATCATAACCAACAAATTAGGTACAACTGTTTCCATTTTACAGATGTGGAAACTGGGACAAAGAGATTAAGGAACTTGAGCTAGTAAATGACAGAGCTGAAATTTGAACCCTGGCAATGTGGCCCAAAGTCTGCCTCCCTGACAACTGCCCTATGTCACTTCTCTGTGCACAAGAAGATGACAGACCGATGGCAGGCCAGTTAGATGAAAGCAAAGCTAATTTTCTGCCTAAAGAATCAAGGGGAGGCCGAAGAGAGGTCTATACTGATGTGCCGTGTCGTTCTACTTTAACTTGTTCTTTTCAGCAGTGTAATGACGTCAGGGTGCTGAATGCTGATAAAATTTGAGTGACCCAACTCTGGGAGAAGTTTGTGGAATTGATAGTTTGAATCAGAGTCCAAATCAATCCTAACAGCAAGAATGATGAATCATCTTTTACCAAAAGAGGCACATTCTGTGCTCAGGTGAAGAAATATCAGTGATGTGAGAGAGAGGTAGTGAGAGGGCAGTTTTCCTGGATGTTAAACTCAAGTCATGATCTAGAGGTTCATGAGTTCGAGCCCCAACTTGGAGTCTGTGCTGACAGCTTAGAGCCTGGAGCCTGCTTCGGATTCTGTGTCTCCCTCTTCTCTGCCCCTCCCTGCTCACTTGCTCTCATTCATAAATAAATAAATAAATAAGATGGACACTCAAAGACAGGGGCCAAATCCTATTGGACAAATCACTGGAGAGGAATTTTAGCCTCAAGCTACCTTTAAGGGTAAGCTGGTAAAGAAAAGGTTAAGAATTATAACTTTTACTTTTTTAAATATATTGTTTGCAGTTTTATTAAAAATAGGTACAACAATGCAGTAAACTTTAATCCAGTAACATGAAAAAATACAATGCAGCAAAATTAATCTACTGATACTTTTTAAAGCACAGAAAATGTTTACTACAGACTTTAAAGTAGAAAGGAACATGCAAGAGTATTGTAACCTAAGGCTGAATGTCGGGGGAAAGTTTGTAGACAAGCCCTAGAATCTCAAACGTAAAAACTGAAGAGTAGTGCTTAAATCATGCTTGACACAAAGTAAAATGTCCTCTTTTTCCACCACACTTCTCTTTAATAACATCCATAGCTCCTTTTGATAAATTTTAAAAACAATGGTTGTTCAGTGTTTATGACTTAAATACTCTAAGGAGGGGTCAGACATTGCTAGGTTATACTGAGAGATCTTGTATTGTTACCCTTGGAAATTCTGGCACAATGAACTGTAAGCTTTGTGGCCAGTGGCACCGAGTAGCCAAAGAATGCAAGACGTCTGTTCCTAGTCTGTCAAACTGTCAGGATGGCCACCTTCCACCCTCGCCCATGTTTCTGGCCACCACTCTCAATAATTTCACAGATGTGTCCCATTTCAAGCACTTCACCAAGTCCAAACTGAAAATATTTAATTTAGGAAGATTCTACATGGCAAAAGGATTCTGGACTTTAAATAATAAATTTCCAAACTGTGGCTTTTGCACAATTAGGGGCCATTAAATTCTGAAGCTCAGAACCTGAAAATTAAAAGTTTAGAGATCAGTTGGCTGAAGAAAAAGTGAAAAGGAAGAAACAAACCCAGAAGTTTTATTTTAGAGACATGTATCAATTTTGAAAGAAATCAAGAAACTTTATGTATAGTATCAGCGTGTCCCTCAATCCTTCTAAAAATGGCCTCTGGTACTTTAGAGGAAGTTAAAATAGAACAGAAATAGAAAAATAAAGATATAAAAAATATGATGTGTAAGTTCTAAGGTAATACACTATTTTGAGTGTTAAATTTAGTCTTATCATCTCGATGGCTTTCTAACAGAACAAAAGGAAAGAGAGTGCAATGCAACATTCCTATGACTTGGCAGAAGCAAGCAAAGAAGCAAACAAAAAACCTTCGAGAACTTCAAAGCTGGATAATTTAATTTCCTATTATCCAGCACTAACCACATCTGTAAGCAGCATAAACCTATTCAACCTTAAAAGATATGTAATACATTTGCTGTATTTATATATGCTTGCTACTCTAATTCAGAATCACACAAAATTTACAAAGTTTCTCTGGGCAAGGGACAACGACACAAGAGTACTTTCGTCACTCACCCTCTTGTGACCGGAGTTCCCTCACCATGAAAATGATTTCTACATATATGGACAATGTATAGGAAACGGGACCAAATCTGTCCCGACTCTGTACAGACCCTGAAGAGGTTTTATTTTCTGTAACTCAAATTTGATATCAGATTTACAAGCATGAGGGATGATCTTATTTGCTCCCCTTTCTTCCCTATCATTGGTTTGTCCCCACACTATTCTGTGCCACTCTCCTTTGCCTGAAGCTAACCCCTTCCTGTCTCCTCGGCTCCATTCACATCCCCGGCGGGGGGGGGAATTTCTACTCATGACACTTAACCAGCAGCAACCCTAGTTTTTCCTTTTAATCTCTACTTTCTGAGTTTCCCCTTTTCTTTCCCCAAACTAATCCGTGTGTAGCTTGCCACAGAAAACATGACTTTTCTTTCCAGATGGTAAATGACACTTACCCATTTTATTTCCTAGTGTTTTCCTTCCTGTTGTGTATGTAATGGCATTGTTTGGCATTAGATGTAACTTGAGTTTCAGAAAATACATGTTTGCTTCCATAGCTTTGTGCTGAGGGCAGCAGTTTGAGATAGTGATGCATAGTCATGAGAAATTGATTTTTGGCCATTATTTTTTGTGTTCCTACATTGAAATGAGTACTTGGAACAAAGGTTGAAAAATGTTCAGAAAAGAATTTAAAGTGTTTTCCCCTCATAAATTGCAAAATTTGGCAATTGCAAAACTGGCAAAATGTCCATTTCTAGCCCTCATCTAGTGGTTAAAACCCAGCAACAATTTAAAACCAGATCCAATGTATAAAGCATTAAATAGGCAAATAAACAAAGAGAACCTTAAGTTCGAGTGGAGGGAGGAACGGGGAGTTGTTGGTCGAAGGGTATAAACTTCCGGTTGTAAGATGACCACGTTCTGGGGGGTCTAATGTACATAGTGGTGACTAGAGCTAATAATACTGTGCTGTGTACACTTGAAAGTTGATAAGAAAGCAGATTTTAAATGTTCTCATTACAAAAAAGAAATGGTAATCATGTGATATGATGGAGGTATTAGCTAAGACTTAGTAATCATTTTGCAATATATGTAGCAAATCAACACATCATAACCTTTAACGTACACAAAGTTTCATGTCAGTTGTATCTCAGTAAAGCTGGGTGGGGTTAGGTTGGAGGGGATCTTATGACAAAAGAATTAAATGTAAAGATAGAAACAAACTGTTTGTAGGGACACTTTAACCCTGTACGAGCTGCTGTGCCTTTTAAGTCTCTCTGCTAGCAAATTCCTGTGATCTCATTTCAGAGAAAACACAGGCTGCCTTGACCGGACTGGTAAGTTTTAGTGATGACACTGCTTGTCACTGATCAGTGGGAGAGTTCCTGAATACTGGTTGCGAGGAACAAAGTAAAAATCGGGTGAATGTGCGCATTCAGAAAGAGACCTTCCTCCTCCCTTTGCCCCTGCTTTCAACTCTAAATATTACAGTCTGACCACAGAGTGTTTGTATCTTGAACTTTCTTAAAGCTGATCGTTTAAACTTCTGGTCGGGTCATTTTATTGTCATGTCTTGTACTTAATTGCTCTTTCAGCTGCTCCCTTCAGCAAGCTCAAGCTTTTCACACATTCCCGTTCCCACAAGTGATGGCCGGCGCTCCTGACACGGCAGTTATGGGCGAGCAGCACATGCAAGCAGAAGTCCCGGAACCGGCGCCTGCGCAGGGACCTGTGCAAGGTGGTTTTCATCGGGGGGATGTAGGAAGTTAGCTCTTGGGTTGGCCAACGTGTGTAAGAAAGGGTTTGACCAGGAATTTTTGTTCTATTTAAGTATTAAAAATTTTAACCACTTTTGAAGTATGTGCCAGGCACTGTGATACGTTTTGGGGGATAAAAGAACATGGATCCTGTCCTCCAATATCTCATAATCTAGTAGGAGAAAATAGTGAGGAGACACGTTATGCCCTAAGCACGCAGTGAGGAAGAGGGCGCAGGATGCTGTGCGAGCTCGTCGGTGCCGCTAACTCGGACTGACGTTCAGAGGCAGCTTCCCAGAGCTCTGGAAGCTCAAGGTGAGGAGACCGTATCCCCGTGGAGAGTGGGTGGTGAACATTCCAGACCTGGGCAATAGGCAGGTGTGAGGAAGCACGACAGTTAAAAAGTGATGATTCTGTGTCATCGGAGTCTGGTGTCCTGCAAAAAAATAGTGATCAGTGCGGCTGGAAAGTGGCTTGGAACTTGGATAGTGTATATTCTCTCCTGAAGGCGGTAGGGAGCTTTTGAAAGAATGTAAGCAGAGGGCGACTTAAACAGAGTAATGTTTTAAAAGTCAGCCTGGAAAAATTCTAGAGAATAGAATGGATGGTAGGGAGTAAGGCAGAATTTGGAGGCAAAAAGTGGATTCAAGACTGAATAATCTGGGGATGAAATGAGGAAGACCTGAGGGGTTGGAGAGAAGGTAATGGTTTTCTCCAGTGTAGCAGTATCGTGTGAGAAATGGGCTCAAGGGTTTCGTTTTAGGATTCCAGAAGCACATCTGAGTGCAGTGCATTGGAGACACCCCTGCCATTGCCTCTCCCTATTTTTCCAGGCAGGCAGCCCTGGGACTTCCCCAGCTGCAGGCCAGTGGAGGTGGGCCCCACAGTATAGGGAGTGGCTGAATCAGCACCGGGTAGGAGAGGAGAGGGACAGGGCGCAGGGTTAGGGAACTGCCTAATAGGAGTGGAAGGGAGGAGGGGCCTATCAAGTTAAGAAAAGATGTTAAACAAGGGTAAGAAAACCCAGCCTTCCTGTTGGGTAACTCTAGGTCAGTTGTTCTTGACCCTGCGTTTCCCCCCACCCCCCACCCCTCCTCTACCAAGGGACACTGGGCAGTGTCTGGAGACAACTTTGATTGTCGTGGTTGGCAGGGTGCTACTGGCATCTACTGGGTAGAGGCCAAGTTTGCTGTTAAATGTTCTGTAATATACAGGACAACCTCCACCCCTCCCCGCCCCCCAGACCAAAAGTTATTCAACCTAAAGTGTTAGCAGTGCTGAGATTGAGAAACTTTGCTTTAGGCCTTGTGACAGATCCCTGGTCTTGCATTTTTTCTTTTTTCTTTTTTTTTAAGTTTATTAATTTTGAAAGTGGAAGAGAGAGCAGGGGAGGGGCAGAAAGGGGGGGTGAGTGAGAATTCCAAGTAGGCTCTGTACTGTCAGTGCAGAGCCATACTTGGGGCTCAGACTCTCACAAACTCTGAGATCATGACCTGAGCCAAAACCAAGAGTCTGGACACTTGGCTGACTGAGCCACCCAGGTGAGCCCCTGGTCTTGCCTTTTATTTTTTTAACGTTTATTTATTTTTGAGAGAGAGAGCAGGAGCCAAGGAGGGGCAGAGGCAACAGGAAACACAGAATCAGAAGCAGGCTCCATGCTCTGAGCTGTCAGCACAGAGCCCAGCACGGGGCTTGAACCAACGAACCGTAAGATCACAACCTGAGCCAAAGTTGAATGCTTAAACCGACTGAGCCACCCATATGCCCCCCTGGTCTTGCCTTGTGAAGACTACTTTCCAACCCAGAGACTTCACCTTTAGCACCTCTAAATTCACCTTTTTTTAAAATATTTTTTGGATTTAATATTTACTTATTTTGAGAGAGCATGCGAGCAGGGGAGAGGCAGAGAGAGAGAGAGAGAGGGAAACACAGAATCCAAAGCAGGCTCCAGGCTCTGAGCTGTCAGCACAGAGCCCGATGCAGGACTCAAACTCACAAATTATGAGATCATGACCTGAGCGAAAGTCGGACGCTCAACTGACTGAGCCACCCAGGCGCCCATAAATTCACCTCTTTGGCTGTGTGTGGAACAGAATATATACTCATCTCTAAAACAAGCCCACAGGCCATTTGAGGTTTTCTATTGCTAGAAATGTTGGGGGAGTTGAGTTAAAATGTTTCCCTTCAGGGGTAGCTCAGTCGGTTGAGTGTCTGACTTCGGCTCAGCTCATGATCTCCCAGTTGAGTTCGAGCCCCACATCGGGCTCACTGCTGTCAGCCTGTTAGCGCAGAGCCTGCTTCAGATCCTCTTCCCCCCTCTCTGCCTCTCCCCACTTGCACTCTCCCAATAAATAAATAAATATTTTTTTTAAATGTTTCCCTTCTTTTCATCTTTTTCTACTTATTTTCTCGCTTATTGTGCTATTTATGTATTTACATTTAGAATTTCTATAAAATAGTACATGGATGCTTTAACTCTCTGGAGAGATCTAGATGACAGATAAGAGCCTATGGGAAGTCAATCTCTGATTATTCTGTACGTACCATCCCAAGAACAGCTAGCAGGGGAGGAGGTCAGGGTCCAGGGCCTCGAGAGCCCGGCCCCAAGGTGAAGGAAGGGAGGATACTGCAGAAGACCGTGAGGCCGGGAGAAAGGGGACAGGGTAGCAAGGGCGTTGATAGGGTGACTCTCTGGGGAAAGCTGCCTGATGTTCATCAGTTCTGTTTTTCTGCATATACATCCTGGAAATTATTCTGTTTCAGAGACTCCAAAAGGAAGGAAAAGAAAACCCAGAGCAACAACACCAAAAAAACCAGTAGAACCCAAAAAGCCTGCTGAGGCCAAAAAATCTGGCAAGTCTGCAAAATCAAAAGAAAAGCAAGAAAAAATTACAGACACATTTAAAGTGAAAAGAAAGGTAGACCGTTTTAATGGTATTTCAGAAGCTGAACTTTTAACCAAGACCCTGCCGGACATTTTGACGTTCAATCTGGACATTGTGATTGTAAGGATTTTTTTTTATCCTCATTTGGTTTTATAAATCGTATTGGTGAATTAACTTTATATAACCTCTGTTCTTGCCGATAGCATTTTGTTGAACCATTTCTAAGACTCTTTTTGGTAGTCAGTGGTGTCACTTTGTCGCCTTCATTAGGTTGTATTATATGGATGTGTTTAAGAGGATGGGCTCCAGACTAGCGCTGTGGCTTCAGATCCTGCCATGTGGGGATGACCTTGGACAAGCCTTAACCTTCCTTTTTTTTTTTTTAACGTTTATTTGAAAGACAGACAAAACAGAGCGTGAGCCAGGGAGGGACAGAGAGAGAGGGAGATAGAATCCAACGCAGGCTCCAGGCTCTGAGCTGTCAACACAGAGCCTGACACGGGGCTCGAACTCACTGACCACGAGATCATGACCTGAGCTGAAGCCAGACGCTCAGCTGACTTAGCCACCCAGGCGCCCTGTGTGTCTCCTTTTTTTTTTTAACTGGCTTTTAAAAACAACAACACTTTTGATACAAAGGGAATTTTCTTCCCTCAAAATGAAGTACTTTATTCAGATCAAGAATAGGTACTTGATGATGATGCTGGATTCACTTTTTATTTTAATACATTTAGTTTTGTCTGTCACTACTCCACAGAAGCCCTCGGGCGTAAACCCCACTTTTCAGGACTTAAGTGTATGCACATTTTTTGCAGATTGGCATAAACCCGGGACTAATGGCAGCTTACAAAGGGCATCATTACCCTGGACCTGGAAACCATTTTTGTAAGTAGTTACTTTTTTAAATTTTTTACTTCTAAACTAGATATCTTTGCTAATAGTTTGGGGTCTTTTGGTTTTTAGCCAAAACTGTGTGTGTGGTTTTTTGGGATTTTTTTTTAGGTTTGTTTCTTTTGAGGGGAAGGGGAGGGGCAGAGAGAGACTAAGCATGCTCCAGGCTGAGCATGAGCACTGAGCCCCATCAGGGGCTCGACCCACAGACTGCGAGATCATGACCTGAATGGAAACCTAGAATCAGACACTCAACCAGGTGAGGCCCCCAGGCCTCCCAGATACAAATATGGGGGTTTTCTGTGCATGCGTGCAGAAAAATAAAAGGCTTGAAAAATATATGTCACTATTCACATTTTGGTATAAGAGCGGAGGGGCAAGAAAAGTAGCACTTTGTCTTCTGTTTTGCTAATTGTTTTAAATGAATTTTACTGCTTTTTTTAAATGAATTTTCTTTTTTAGTTGTTACTTACAGTCACGGTGCCAGTGCAGACAGAGCACTGACCGGTCCAGATTTCTTTCTTTTTTTTTAAATTTTTTTAATGTTTTGTTTATTTTTGAGAGAGAGAGAGAGAGAGACAAGAGAGAGACAGCATGAGCAGGGGAGAGTCAGAGAGAGAGAGGGAGGCACAGAATCTGAAATGGGTTCCAGGCTCTGAGCTATCAGCATAGAGCCCGATGCGGAGCTCGAACCCCCGAACCATGAGATCATGACCTGAGCCAAAGCCAGACGCTCAACCGATTGAGCCACCCAGGTACCCCCTGTCCAGGTTTCTGCAGGTCTTATTTCCTGGGAGAGATGAAATGGTGTTGACCTTTGGGAATCAAGCTGTAATAGTTAAGAAATTCAGTGATTAGAGACATTCTCTACTTCGTATCTGTATTAAAAACCCTCATACTTGTATAGTGAATTTTAAACCCAATCCTAACTACCATTGTATTGTCTTAATATGTAAGTCGACTTACCTAATCCCCTAATCGAAAAAGGTATGCAGTAGGTCCTTAGAAAATACTAGTTGATTATCTAAGAGTAACATTAAAAATTACATTTAGGGCCAGAAATAATAGTAATGTGTTTTGGAACTAAGGAAATATTGTTTCCATTATGTAAAAAAAATTCTTTTTTTTATTTTTTTAAATGTTTTATTTTATTTTTGAGAGAGAGAGAGAAACAGCACGAGCAGGGGAGGGTCAGAGAGAGAGGGAGATACAGAATACAAAGCAGGCTCCAGGCTCTGAGCTAGCTATCAGCACAGAGCCCGACGCGGGGCTTGTACCCACGGACCGTGAGATCATGACCTGAGCCAAAGCTGGATGCTCAACTGACTGAGCCACCCAAGTGCCCCTGTAAAAAAATTTCTAAGAGACGTTTGAACTTTTCACTTTTTCCATTGTCAAAGTGTCTGAATGTTCCGGGTCTACTGGTGTCTGCTGGAGGCATCCCTGGGGCAAGTGGTGGTGTGACTGGTTATTAGAAAGAAGAACAGTTCCGAAGCTGTCTACACCGGCCAGCTGTGTGTTCTCATTCACCTTAGCTGCCCTGTGAAGAGGAGATGAAAATAGTAATTAATATTTCATAAGACATTATGATTAAATGAGATAATCCATGCAGAGGGTTTATTAGCACATAGTAATCCCTTGATATGGTATTTGACCTATAATTTTTTTAAGTATCCTAAATATTTTATTTGTTTTTTAATTTCAGGATAAAATGTAGACTACCATAGTGGTTCATGGGGCAAAAACCTTTGACCTACATGGAAATAAACCAAACTCTCTTTCACAGGGAAGTGTCTGTTTATGTCAGGCCTGAGTGAGGTCCAGCTGAACCATATGGACGATCACACTTTACCAGGAAAGTATGGTATTGGATTTACCAATATGGTGGAAAGGACAACACCAGGCAGCAAGGATCTGTCCAGGTAATGACGTCTGGTTTTATAGGCTGGAACCTGCCCGTGCTGGTGCCTCATATACTCTAGGAGTACTGTGTGTGTCCCGTTCACCCTGAGCTTCACAAGTACGTGAAGTGATGTTGTATTCCAAGCTCTCTGAATTCAGCGTATTATAAACATTGCCATACTTACATTTTGACTACTTTTCAATTCAATTTTAGTAAAGAATTTCGTGAAGGAGGACGTATTCTAGTGCAGAAATTACAGAAATATCAGCCCCGAATAGCAGTGTTTAATGGAAAATGTAAGATTTACTTTTAAATTTTGTCTTTTTTCTTTGCTAACATTATGGACAATGTAAATATGTTTGTATTTCATTTTAGGTATTTATGAAATTTTTAGTAAAGAAGTTTTTGGAGTTAAGGTTAAAAACTTAGAATTTGGACTTCAACCCCATAAGATCCCAGACACAGAAACTGTAAGTCCTTAAAATGATATTTGTAATTCAGCAAATATGAATTTTTTTCTAGCTAGTTTTCCTTTTATATTTGTCCTATCCATTGTAATTTGTGCCATGAAAAAAGAGCACTGGCTTGTGTGGAGTGCTAGGATCTATCAACTCTAACTAATAGTTGCAGATTAATTCAGGTAGTATTATTAAAGAAACATTTGTCAGATAAAACGTCTTACTGATGTTATTTGGCTCAAATATTGAGAGGAGCTGGCTAACATACTACATTCAAAATCTATTTAATGGCATGTTCTTATCAAATTCCAGTAGGTTAGCCCTTGTTCAGTATGAAGCAAACCTGTAACGACGGACGTGCTCCCGGTCATGAGCCTGCTCAGTGCCCGTTTGTGCACCTTAGCGCAGTGTCATTTGGGGCCACATACATAGCGACAGCCCAGTGGCAGACAGACATCCAGCCAGCCTGCCTGGCACTTGCTGCTGTTTACTCCTGCCTCATGCATAAAGCATCTTGAAGAAGCAGTGGCCTTCACCTGTTTTCTGTATCGCTTCTTCAGACTCTTCGTTCTAATTTTGCTTCTTCAATGTAATTTTAAGTTTTGTTTATGAGTTTTTAAAAAACAACATACAAGCATAGACCTGTGTATTACAGACAGCATTTTATTTATTTGTTTGGGTTTTTTTGGTTTTCTGTTTTTAATATTTTTTTAATGTTTATTTTTGAGAGAGAGCACAGTAGGGGAAGGGGCAGAGAAAGAGACACAGAATCTGAAGCAGGCTCCAGGCTCTGACCACAAAAGTTCTGGGACTTGAACCCACAAATCACAAGATCATGACCTGAGCTGAAGTCAGATGCTTAGCCAACTGAGCCACCCAGGTGCCCCTTTTTTTGTTTTGTTGTTTTTTTATAATAAATTTTTATTTATTTATTTTTGAGAGAGAGAGAGAAAGGGAACAAGGTGGGAAGGGGCAGAGAGAAAAAGGGACAGAAGATCTGAAATGGCCTCCACGCAGGCAGCAGAGAGTCTGATGCAAAGCTCGAACCCACAAACCGTGAGATCATGACCTGAGTCAAAGGCAGCTGCTTAACTGACAAGCCACTCGGGCACCCTGACAGCATTTTAAATGATGGAGAAGCCAGTGTGCAGAGGTCTTTGTTGAACTTATGATAAAGTTCTGCCATCTCTATTGAATTTCATCTGATTTTTTTAAAATTTTATGTTTGTTTATTTTTAAGAGAGAGAGACAGAGTGTGAGCCGGAGAGGGGCAGAAAGAGAGGAAAACACAGAATCCGAAGCAGGCTCCAGGCTCTGAGCTGTCAGCACAGAGCCCGATGCAGGACTCAAACTCACGAACTATGAGATCATGACCTGAGCTGAAGTTGGCACTTAACCAACTGAGCCACCCAGGCGCCCCCAAATTTCGTCTGTTTTTAACTTATTACAAATATGCGATCGACAAAGTAGGTGGTATCCCTGGTCTTTGTTTAAGCCAAGGCCTGCACTTCCCTGTGCTAGTAAAATTGTACATGTGAGTTCACTGCTTCCTGTAGATCACCTCATTATTGTCCCGTAAGGGCCAGAGGAGGCGCAGGCACATCTCTTGGCTCTATGTGAGGTAACAGTGCAGTACTAACTATCGTGATAGGTAGTTTTAGCTCTTTTAATGAGCTGGGATCACTTTTATCTTTTAAAATATATTCTTTATCATGAAATTTTCACAGTTGATGTTAGTGATTCTTTTTTGAAACAAAATTTCTGGATCATTTTGAAGAATATCTTGGGATTAGAAAATGTGCTATTATAAAACCTAGTAGCGTTTGCAGCTACATATCTATGAGTCAGGGGTTTATCTAAATGCTTTCTACACACACAAAAAAAATGAATAATTTGTTTTCCATAATGTCATGGAGGCCAATATAAAAATTGCAAGAAATTGCAAAAGGAAATTCCATAATCTAACAGCCTTGCTCTTTGATATTACATGTGATATATATTATTATATATTTAGTATTCTGTGAAGAACAGTTTGCCACCATTATCCAAAATGACAAATGCAAACGTCTTTCTCCTGGGCATTCCACTTCTAGGAATTTATCCAAGAGATACACTCACACATATTCAAAATAAAACATGTACAAGGTTTTTCACTACCCCTTATGATAATAAAAGACTGGAAACAATCTAAATGCCCACAGCTGGGCCTTGGTTAAATAAGTATGCAAGTACTACAGAGCTGCAAAAAAAGAAAGTCTTGGGGCACCTGAGTGGTTCAGGCTGTTGGACATCTGACTTCAGCTCAGGTCATCATCTCACAGTTTGTGAGTTTGAGCCCCAAACTGGGCTCTGTGCTGACAGCTTGCAGCCTGGAGCCTGCTTCGGATTCTGTCTCCTCTCTCTCCCTCTCCCCCTCCCCTGCTCATGCGCTCCCTCGCTCTCCTCTCTCAAAAAAAAAAAAAAAAAAAAGAACATTAAAAAAAAGCTTACTCTGCTCTAGATATCTGATATGGAATTGTCTCTGAAAACATTGTTAAGTAAAAAGAAAGGTATAGGACAGGGAAGAGAGAACATGTTACCACGTGAGGGAGCGTACGTGTGTTAGAGACATGTGATTGCACATTCATGCATACCTCTGGGACCAGCCAACCTCCATTGCCTCTGGGAAGAGCTCTAGGCCGATAGAGACAGAATTGGGCGGGAAGCCTTTTCATTGTATACTTCTGTGCAGTTTTGTGCCTTTAGAATTGTGAACCATAAGGGGCTCCTGGGTGGCTCCGTCGGTTGAGCATCCGACTTGAGCTCAAGTCATGATCTCACGGTTCGTGGGTTCAAGCCCCACGTCGGGCTCTGTGCTGACACCTAGCTCAGAGCCTGGAGCCTGCTTCAGATTTTGTGTGTGTCTCTCTCTCTGCTCCTCCCCTGTTCACGCTCTGTCTCTCAAAAATAAATGTAAAAAAAAATTAAAAATTGTGAACTATATGTTTACTGTTAAAAAGACAAAACTGTTAATTGGTAGATGAACGTGGGGGGAAGCGTCAGTGTTTTTGATTTATTGACTTTGCAATAAGTAAATTTTACAAATTTGAACTCGAGACACAGCCAGCTTTATTGACTTACATATATTAATATGTGATAGGCATCATAATCCCCCCAAAGATAGATTTTTAATTCAGTGTGAGTGGACTCAGTAGACTGGTAAGATTTACGTGACTGTCAAACGTTACGATTCTAGCTCTGCTACGTTATGCCATCATCCAGTGCGAGGTGTGCTCAGTTTCCCCGAGCGCAGGACAAAGTTCATTACTACATTAAGCTGAAAGACCTGCGAGATCAGTTGAAGGGCGTTGAACGAAACACAGACGTTCAAGAGGTGCAGTATACGTTCGACCTCCAGCTGGCCCAAGGTATGTCCCCGTTTCTCTCCATTCCGTCACGGCAGGGAGTGTACGTTACTGAATCCTGCTGCGGGATTAACAGCAGGAGCAAGGAGAGCAGTCGTGTGGTCAGCCAGCGCGCCCTGCCGGCACCGTTAACGTCTCCTTTTCCCAAAGTCGTCCGTCTGTCGTGGTGCCCCTGCCCATGCTGAAGATAGAGGCAGCATCGCGGCCAACCTGAAATGAGGCCTGACGGCCTTTTACAGTTGCTAGGAGCTCACTCAGTAAATGTTACGAGGCTTTCAAAAGACGACAACAAAAGATCTATCTCAGCACGCTTGAACATTCAGGACAAAGATTTGTTCGTGAGGATTTCTGAGTAAAGCTGTTTTCAAAAACAGTTGTACAAAATCAGTTTTAAACCCCTTTTACCCTCTCCACAGAGGATGCAAAGAAGATGGCTGTTAAGGAAGAAAAATACGATCCAGGTTACGAAGCAGCGTATGGCGGTGCTTATGCCGAAACTCCGTGCAGCAGTGATCCTTGCGGCTTCTCCTCCAATGGGCTGAGTATGTTCCTCTCCGTACGGTCGTTTCGTTTCATTTCTTTCCTCTTTTCTTTCCTTTCCTTTCCTTCTTTCTTCCTTCCCTCTTTTTTTCTTTTCTTTCTGTCTCTGTCTCTCTCTCTCTCTCTCTCTCTCTCTCTCTCTCTCTCTCTCTCTCTCCTCCATCCCACGACCCTGGGATCGTGACCTGAGCCAAAGTCAAGAGTCGGACTTTCAGTCGACTGAGCTACCCATGAGCCCCTGTTTGTTTCTTTCAGACACTTGGTTTTGTTAGGACTGGGGAAATGCGCTATGTTTTTTGAAAGACTGAATTATTGAAGCGTAGGAATGGTCCTATGAACATCTTCTTAGTGACTGATGGTGAAATGTGATGGCTATCTGAGGCTTCACTACCTAAGTGTTAACAGCTCATTCTCATTAAGTCCTCTCATCGCATTTCCTCCTTGAATAACAGTTAAGGGTTAGTCGGTCCTGTATCTGCCGAGTGAACAGAAACGTACCATTTTCAAGAAGCTTGCTGTTTATTGGCAGCCCCCTTCACCTCCCTGAGAACATCTGATGGATCGTGTAAAGCTTTTCGATGGGGTGAACTAACGTTCTTCTCCCCCCGGCAGCCGACAGCAGAGAGTCCGCCTTCAGCGACATTCCAGATGGGCAGTGGATGACCCCGGGGTTTACGGACCAGATTCCTTCCCTCAGTAATCACTGTGGGACGCAAGGACAGGAAGAAGGACACCGCGCTTGAGACGGGGGTCCCTCAGCTCTACCTAAGTGCTGCAGTTTTAATGCAGTTGTCAAGACTGGCTCTCAGTTTGCTAACTGAAGCATTTTGTTAGTATTTTATTCTGGTGATAGAATCGTAATATGGTCGTGCGGGAGAATCAACTGTATAACCGAAGTGAGTTTGGAAGGAAAAAGCATGGTTTTTTGAGGTTTTGTATTTGAATTAACCACCATTCCAGCTTTTTACAGAGTATGTTTCATTATGAAGAAATTGATTTTCTTTTGGGAATCACTTTTAATCTGTAATTTTAAAATGCAACTGCCTGAATATTTATACTTGATTATGAACTGTGCGTAAACCCAGACATACCATTACTCCTCTTATGCCTAAGAAGGGCCCTGGTCAAGAGGCAGGTGTGTTGACTTCTGGATGGAAGTTAGCCCACAGTGGAGTCCCGCTGGGTGGTGGTTAGCGGGCTCTGATGGGCTCCCTGGGGCGTGTTCACCCTCAGACCCCTTGGCCTCCCCAGCGGGGAGTGTTGGGGAGGGTTGCTCAGCAATAGAAATAATCAAGTGTGGCCTTCCGGCAGCAAGGCTAACCCAGCCTTCTCTGACAGGGCACCGAGCCCTGCCTTTGGCCTCCTCACCCCTGCGTGGTAATCCTCTAGTACAGGCAGAAGCTGCTCTGCCAGGGTGGTGAGTTCCAGAGAATGCAGTCGGCCTTCTGGAGTTTGTTACCTCCTCTGTGTTTTACTTGAGAGACATAACATTTGACAGGGAAGGAACTGAATTTTCCTTACATTATCTAGCACCTCCTTGGCTTTAAGGGTATAACGTGGAAGGTGGTGAGAAATGAACTCAGGCTGAGCAATAAGACACTGGGGGTGTTTGATAATCTTATTTAAACTGGTGCTTTATGTGTGTGAGATGTATTAAAATAACAGAATTTTTCTTGCTGTGTAAATCTAATAAGCAGGAACTTAAAAGGTTTTCTCTGCATCATCGCTCTTACTGTGGACTAAGTGAGCCTCGTGGCAGGGTTAGTTCGAAGTAACGTACTTCTGTGATTTCCTAATGCCTTTTCCATGGTGCTACACAGAGTCCAGGCTGCTAGGCCTGGCAGGTAGTAAAGCTGGGAATTCACAAATGCCATTTGCAGCTACTCCTGGTCACTTCTGAAGTGGTTTTCAATATGAAAATATTTATGAGGCTTTTTTTCCTAAGAGAGTATATGGCTTGTTCTTCTCTATAAATAAGAGAAACAAATTCTTGTGAGTCTTAACATACTTTCTAGCTGTGGCTCTGATGAATTTTATATTTCCTTTAGTCTAGGTCAAGCTGTGGGAAAGTCATTCATGCTATTTAACTCCCGTACTGTACCGCTGTTTACATGGGTGCTGCGTGCGGGCGCTGTGACGTGCCTTGCATCAGGGATTAGGAACAATTGAATTATTTTTTCACGGGACTGTGTAAGCATGGAAGTAGGAATTGCTTTGGTGTGTAATGATTGTAGCCTTACAGTAGATTCTTTTTTTTAATTTGAGTGGAGAAAATACCCTTTAAATTATAATGGACACTCATTAGAGAATGGATTTGAGCATTTTCCAAGCACACAACAATGGTGTTTTTCATTACATTCGGCAGATGAGTAGTAAACATTGATATATCTTATATGTGACAACTTAAGACTTTTTCATTAAATAATATTGGAAAGGTTTTTCAATTCATTTGGAAGTCTGATGGTTTTTACAATAAAAATACCAAGAACGATTATGCCAAGTTGCAGGTTTTTCTGCGGCGGAAGTGACTAGGATTCTTTCCCCCTTTACACCTGGTATCAGTCTACCTTGTACAATGTTTAACATGTAGAATAGTATGTATACTGCAAATCATTTAAAAATCTGCCAGTATTTTATTTTTACGTACATTCATGTTTTGAGTGTAGTTTGTTGTTTTACAAAAGAGAAGCCTGGCAACCTGTTAAAAAAAAAAATACCTACCTGTGAAAAACAGATTGAGAAATTTGAGAAACCTGTGGATACAGGCTATCATTGAGAGGTAAGCAAATTGATTGCCGGAACCCAGGTGGATGTATTTCCTTCCCACAACATAGCTCGCTCACATCATCTTGATTCCTGCGATTATCACTTAATACTTTTTTTTATGGATATTGTCATTTATTTATGTTTATAATAGTTATTGTCAAATTGGTTTCCATATAACACTAATACTCTCCCCACAAGTGCCCCCCTCTGTGACCATCACCCCCTGGCCCCATACTTAAGGAATCAACACCTACACAATCCAGGATACCATTTGCCCACAGTAGTCTTTGTGCTTTTCATTGTGGATCGTTTGTACCAAAGGTACTGTCCATCAAGAACAAAGATATAGTAGGGCTATGAATGGACAGTTCCACATTTTCATACAGGAAATATATAAAATGTCATTATCAGCTGCTGTGGTGATTGAGTTTAAATATCCCTGCGGGGTCAGGGACAAACCAGCTTTCCCATAAGTCATTGTGAACACTCGGGAAGTCCCAGGGCTTGTGTCTTCCATTCCAGTGGAGTAGTTTTGCCTCCTGCAGAAAATGCTCCGAATATCTGGTATCTGGATTCCAGCCTTCATTGTATTCAGAAGAAAATAATAGGCTTGTTAGAAAGTAAAATTTTTATATTGAATGAATATAAGTTCATTATTTTAAAAATTAAGCAAATCAAAGAGTATACAAGGAAGAATTTACCACCTACTCTAAATCTCCAAAAACAACCACCGTTAGAGTTTCTCATGGAATTCTTCTAGGAATATTCTACCTGTATGCTAGTGTGCATGTGTGGCGTGTGTGTGTGTGTGTGTGTGTGTGTGTGTGTGTGTTATAGCATATGTGGAGTTACTGAACTGTTCTTAAATGTTTATTTTTGAGGGAGGGAAGGAGATAATCTAAAGCAGGCCCTGAGCTGACAGCACAGAGCCTAACAGCTCAAACCCACAAACTGTGAGATCATGACCTGAGCCAAAATCGAGTCCTCTGCTTAACTGACTGAGCCACCCAGTTGCCCCGAAGGTACTGAATTATTTTTAGGGACTACAAGGAAGGGATATGTAATCATTTATTTAGTGAGTTCCTGTAAGGACTCTTGGGTTCTGTCCCCTCACAAACATAAGCGGTGGTCAGTGAAGAGGCCCCCGTGCAGGTCGGGTGAGTCTGCAGGTACAGTTGTAGGGTAAAACCTTAGAGACGGACTTGCTAGACTGAAGGTGCGCGCCTTCACACTTGGAAAGAGGTTGCAGATTGTTCCACAAGAACTGGGATCAGTTTCCCTCCCACCTAGAGTTTAGAGGACGTCTTGTTTGTCTGCATTTTCCCTCCTTAGTGTGTGTGACATTTTCCCATAACAGCCATGTTTTTACCCTATGAAATGTGATAACGAGATTTAACACAAAGCTATCTCCATTTGAATATTATTCCACTCATAAGGAAGAAGTCACTTAGGGTGCGTTTATCTTAAAATTGCCGTTGCTCAGAGTATTTTTAGAACCTCTCTGACACAAGTACTTTTAAGATATTAAAAAATGTAATTTTTTTAATGTTCTCTATGAGGTTAAAGTTTCTTTCTATGAAAGGGATTTGACATGTTTTTTAAAATCCATTAAGGAACGAGAAGGTGAATAGCTGGAGTTGTGTTATTCTAGCTTAAATACATGATATAAGAAAAATAAAAACCCATCTTCTGTCAGTCATAAATGTAGCTGTGAAGGCAGTTACAGAAGAGAAGCTGGTGTTTCAGGCTATGGTCATGTAACTGGAATAATTATCAACTTCCAAAGAATCTATACAAAGGAAATGTTCTTTTGGGAAGAAGCACCTTAATTATTTTAATATTTATTTTTGAGAGTGTGAGTGGGGGAGGGGCAGAGAGAAGAGACAGAATCCTAAGCAGGCTCCAGGCTCCAGGCTGTCAGCACAGAGCCTGACACTGGGCTCGAACTCACAAACCGTGAGATCGTGACCAGAGCCGAAGTCAGACGCTTAACCAACTGAGCCACCTGGGTGCCCCTAAGTTTTATTAATGTTTATTAATTTTAAGAAGAAGCACAAGCCAGGGAGGGGCAGAGAGGGAGAGAGGGAATCTCAAGCAAAGCGCAGGGCCCCACACAGGGCTCAATCCCGTGAACCGTGCGATCATGACCTGAGCTGGTATCAAGAGCTGGATGCTTAACTGACTGAGTCTCTGCACCAAGATCATAGAATGCTCTCCCTTGTCCACTAAGCTCTGCATAGCTGTTCCTACGCAATTTTTATAGGCCTACAACTTTGATGAGATTCTCTGCACTTCGATGACATGGAGATGCCGATGTTTGACCTAACAGTGAAATAGATCAAATCAGACGGAACACTAGGGTCCCTGTGTTGCTCCTGTGCGCAATCAGAAAACCAAGGCAGATTCTGGAGTGAGGCAGAAGCAAACCAATACAGAATCACGAAGAGGAGACAGGAACTCGGCCTCTACAGTTTTGTGTCCTTCATTTTAAAAGGAAAGTAAGGGACATACCACCTTGCGCATCATCCTGAGAATTAGAAATAATATTCACCTTTATCACCAGAACCTAACCATTTCTTGACCATGTAGAAGGTACTTAGTAAATATACATCCATAATCTATTGTCCCCAACACAAGGATTTTTAACTTTTTTGGTAGCAAAACCTAGATCCCACTCGAGGTATTGCACAATGTAAATATATGCATTACATTACATTTTTGAAATGCAAAACCTTTCCAGTTTCTAAACAGGTCTGGCCCAGTGCTTCTGGCTAGGGGATTGTGGCCATGTGTTTGAATGAATGTGACTGTCTGCTGGGCCAGGCTGTGTTCCAAGCAATTCACATGTATTAGGCAATTTACTCCTTATAAAAATTGTAGAAGGCTCTATGAGGTTCAGTTTACAAATGGAGAAACTAAGGCACAGAAGGGCCGAATGCTTTGCCTGACATGGGTCATAGCGGAACTGGGATTCCAGTCCATATCCAAGAGCCTGCACACTTGTAGTGAAGAGTGAAACAATCTCACACAGTACACAATCCAGAAACAACTCTTTTTCAAAGATAAGTTGCCAACTGTCTAAATTCATCCTAGACCATTGCACTCATTTGTTCGGTTTTGCCCACCGCAGGCGACCACAAGAGGGCAGTGAAAACCAGTGGGAAAGTTTTGACAGTGGAAGTTCTAATAGCTAATGCTCATTGAGCACCTACTATACGCTAAGCAGGAGTCTAATTGTTTCCCACGAGTTCCTAAAAACAGCTCCCAGGAAAGCCCGTCTTGTCAGCCGCACTTGTAGGCTGAGCAGCACCCGGAGGACTGGATTTGAGGACGCTGGTGTTGCCGCACCCCCTCCCGTGTGCTCACAGGTCTGTAACATGCACCTTTGTGTTGTCTTCCTAAAGTCCCAGGGGCCTTTCCTAACATACTCACCCAGGTGCCTTATGTGCCACAGGGGGTTGATTGTGGAGTATTTCCCATGAAACACAATCAGCATTGGGGAGGTGGCCACCCCTCCTCCCAGTGAGCTGCTGTAGAGATTTTCCCTAAGAAATGGAATAGAAAAGGGACATTTGGCCTGGAGCCCCACAAACTCCAATAAAATAGAATCTAGTAATTTTGAAAGATATGAGACCGTCTCTCACTATATAATAAGACTAGGGTTTTTCATTTTCCCCCAACTCTTTATTCTGAAAATTGCCAGACTTAACACAGAATCGTAACAAGGAGGGGCGCCCGGGTGGCGCAGTTGGTTAAGCGGCCACATCGGCTCAGGTCATGATCTCGCAGTTTGTGAGTTCGAGCCTCACGTTGGGCTCTGTGCTGACAGCTCAGAGCCTGGAGCCTGCTTCGCATTCTGTGTCTACCTCGCTCTCTGCCCCTCCCCTGCTCATGCTCTGTCTCTCTGTCTCTCATAAATAAACATAAAAAAAAAAGAATTGTAAGAAGGATATCATGAATTCCCATGTCCTTCACCTAGACTCACAGGATAAGCATAGCATTTTGCCATTTTCATTTTGGTCCTTTTTTATGGCAAATTCTGATCCTACATAGAATACCTTTACCCACAAACTCAAAGTTATGGTGGTATTTTTTTTTAATTTTTTATATCTTTTTTTTTTTTTGAGAGAGAGACAGAGAGCGTGGGAGCAGGGGAGTGTCAGAGAGAGAGGGAAGCGCAGAATCCAAAGCAGAGCTCCAGGCTCTAAGCAAGCTGTGAGCACAGAGCCTGACGCGGGGCTCGAACCCACAAACCATGAGATCATGACCTGAGCCAAAGTCCGACGCTCAACTGACTGAGCCACCCAGGCGCCCCAATGGTGGTATTTAAAATATCCAGATTAAAAAAAAATCCAAATAAAAAGATGACTAGGAAATGCAGTAACAATAATAGCGGTTCTATTGGAGGGTTCCCTCCCCCCCATATTTTAAAACTTCGAGAATGAAAAATGATACCTTTTTAAAAACTCAACCTCCAAAACCAAAGTTGAGTTTATAAAATCTTTTTTAGTTTACTTATTTTGAGAGAGACAGAGAGAAGGGAGAAGGGACAGAGAGAGAAGGAGAATCTCACACAGGTCCCTTCTGTCAGCGCAGAGCCTGATGCAGGGCTCAAACTCATGAAACTGAGATCATGACCTTAGCTGAAATCAAGAGTCCGATGCCCAACCAAGTGAGCCATCCAGGCACCGCCAGAGTTTATAAAATAATTCTTCAAAACAAATCTATGTAAGAAGATGCTCAACTGAGAGATGATTTCCAGTGGAAAAGGTTCCCTAGGGTTCTGGGAGAACACTTACAGTCACATTAGCAGTTCATTAGAAAAGCGTTTGTATAACGAGATGCGGCAGGAACTCGCTTCCACTGACATCCCGTTTGAGAAAATATCGCCATCTGCTGTCCCCTTTCTCGCCCGCACCTCTGTAAGCAAGTCTGACCTACAATGTCTGAAGTATTTCTACCCCTGAGTTACGCATAGAAGATTAATTACGTAATTTTGTTCCCAAGCCTGGAAAAGGGTAGACAGGTTTACACCTACTCCACGTTTTTTTGCATCCATTTCTCCAGCTGTTTGGTGATACGCTGGTGCTTCCATTCCGTTATGTTGGCAACGATCACGCCGGGGTTGAAAGAGCAGGTGCTTGGGCTGATGCCAAGGTCTTTGATGGTCTTCTTCCTGTAGTCCAGGTAGCCCATGTACGTGTTCTGTGAGGAACAGGACATGCTTTTGACCCACACATCTTTCGTTTCGGGAAGACAATCATTTTATTGAAACCGCTGTGCAGGATCTCTGGGTTTCCTCCTGTGTCACGAGCCACCTGCTAGGGTCCTTTGCTGGTTTTCTCGCTTCCCAACCTCTAAAGGCTGAGTGCCGCCTGGTCCCCCTGCCAGGACCTGTCGCTGTCTCTGGCACTGACTCCCCGGACAGCCTCACCGAGTCTCGTGGCCCAAAATACCCTCTGCGTCGCCAGCCTTGACCTCTCCTCTGGATCCCCAAAGTCTGCCCCACCTGCCAGCTCAGCGTGTCCTTCGGGGTGCTCACCGTGGCAGCTCTGCACATATCCCAACACCGATCCTGCCCTTGCCCCAGACTCGGGTCCCCGCAACCCGCCCCGCCTCCGTGACGGGCTATCCTTCCCACTACTTGGGCAAAAGTACCCAGGGTCATCAAGTCCTCCGTGGCTCCTTCACACCCCCTTTGCTTCCAAATCTGTCAGCAAGTCCTGCTTGTCTTCCAGAAGACGTCAACCACTGCGTGTGCGGCTACCTTCCTGGTCCGGGCAGGATGTCCGCAAGCTCTTCCTAAACTGTTCTGTTTCCACCCTTTTCAGTTTCACTCTGTTCCTATGTTATTCATCTGCTCAAAGCTTCTCCAGTGGCTTCCCATCCCGGTAAAAGCCAGAGGTCCTGAGATGTGCTGCCGTGCCCTGCGCCATCTGCCCCCACCGCCACTACCTTCCTAACCTATTCTCATGCCGCTGCCCTCTGCCACACTGACCTCCTTGTTCCTTCAATAAAAGAGAGACACACTCCTGCCTCATGACCTTTGTACTTGCTGTTACCGCTTCTTGGAATGCTTTCCCCCTTAATATCTGCCGAGCTGGTTCCTTCAGTTCTTTTACATGCAGGCTCAGTGACACTGTGTCAGGGGACCCTTCCCTGATCACCCAATTTAAAATACAACGCAACCTGCACCCCAACCCTCTGTTAAATATGTTGTTTGCTGCTGACTGTCTCTTCCCACTAACAGGTAAGCTACCCAAAGGCAGGAATTTCGGTTTTGTTTACTATACTGTTGGTTCCTAAAACAGAGTCCGCACATTGTAAGCACCCGGGTAGTTGAGGAGAGGCTGTGACACGAGGGCTGGACATTACTGTCCCAGTCACACGGGCCATCCGCGTCCACCTCAACCTCACTGTGATGCCCACGCACAACACGGAAATCGAGGACACACTCTATGTGCCGGGCGCTGCTCTGGGGACTTTGCACACATTATTACCTCGCTAATTGCACACAGTAACTGTACACATATTAACTCATTTAATTCTCACCATAACTCTACGAGGGGAGTTCTGTTATTACCTCTGACAACTGAGGGAGAAAAGGGCTGGGAAGGCGCTGGCCCAGGGCTGCAAGCCGACTAAGTGACAGAGCCAAGCTGTTGACTGAGGTCCCGCCTGAAAGCCTAGGCCTCAAAGTGTGTCACACCTGTACTGCCACAGGTCTAAAGTGATGTCCTGGAACTTTAAAAAAAAATTTTTTTTTTATGTTTACTTATATTTGAGAGAGAGACAGAGTGTAAGCAGGGGAGGGGCAGAGAGAGAGGAAGACAGAATCCAAAGTCAGATGCTTAACCAACGGAGCCACCCAGGCGCCGCTGGATCCTTTTTTAAAGAACAGCATTTGAGGGGCGCCTGGGTGGCTCCGTCGGTTAAGTGTCCAACTTCAGCTCAGGTCATGATCTCGTGGTTTGTGGGTTCGAGCCCCGCGTCGGGCTCTGTGCTGACAGCGCAGAGCCTGGAGCTTGCTTCTGATTCTTTGTCCCCTTCTCTCTCTGCCCTTCCCCTGCTCACATTCTGTCTGTCTCTCAAAAATAAATAAAGATTAAAGAAAAAAATTATAAGAAAAAAGGAACAGCATTTGATTCTTAACACCTTGTATTTTAAGGCCATTCTTTCAATGTCAGTATTACACACAGGCTCAACTTCCCTCATTTCCACCAGGGCAAGTTGCTCTTTACCTTTGAGCAAAATTGGGATTTTCCTCTATTGAAAGGGAAAAAAAAAAAGATGATCAAAACTGAAAACAGAACCAAAGGTCCAGGGACCCTCTTACAGGAATCCCCATCTCGGTCAGGGAGAGTGGTTCCAACCCGTTAGGTCACAACTGTCACTTCTGGAGCATTACCGCAGGCTCCGGCCTGTGTTTTTTCTGCTCCATTCCTGGGGCTCTGGCTTTGTGTTATTGCGTCACAGCTCACAAAAAACAAAGAAACAGGTACTGCTGTTGCCGGGTTTCAGAAATGGAGAGCGGGACCTGCAGGGTTAACTTGCCCCAGAGTCGGACACACGGAGCCAGGGCGGAATGGACAGCCCAGGCCCCCGTGCTGTCCTCCAAGGTTAGACAACTGTGCGATGTGGGGAAGGGAAGGGAACAGCAGGGCGGAGGCAGGACCTCCGTGCCAGCGAGCCCACCTGCAGCCCCACAAATCTGTTCATGTCCTGAGCCGAGGGCAGATCACAGTCATCCGAAAAAGCGGCCGCGTGGCCCAGGGCCAGAGTGGTGTCATAGAGCTCCTGGATGTCACCTGAATTCAGAAAACACCAGAAGTCAAAATATGGTAGCATTTGGCTTTGGGCTAGATAGAGCCTTAAATTGTCCAGCAGTCCCTGAGTTTGCTGTGGAGGAAAAGTACGTGATCCCAGTTTCGAGTGGCCTGGGATTTACTTAGTAACATGGCTCGTCTCCATTCAGAAGGTCACTTGATGATAAGCTCAGATCAGCACTGGGTAAATGTCTTTACTTCTGTTCCCATGGAGGGACCACACCAGTGCTTACCTTGTTTGCATGTGAGAGAGAGAGAGCAACACTTAAACACCAAACCTTCACTCACTTTCAAGAATGTCATCAGGGGGACTTTATTCCTCCACATTTTAGGGAAGCAGGGAAAGGAAAAGCTACTGAGCTATTTATTCCCGACTTTGACAGTCAGAGAGTGGTCCTCAGTCAACTGGACTGTCCAGGGAAGTGAGGATCAACCCCTGTTTTCAAAACATTCCCAAATTTGTAACAATCCTATTCTACCAACTTGAACACACAGTCACAGTTGCTGGGCATCTAGCTATTTGGAAACGGAAGGAGATAGTTAGATTCTACTTATCAGCTTCTCCTTCTCGGAGTATCCTTGTAAGTTGGCATGTGTACCTTGCACAATGACGTCATCGTCCAAATAGATGACTTTCTCGTGTTGATGGATAAGCAGAGGGAGATAAAAGCGAACAAAGTTCAGCTGTTAAAACAAAACAAGAAAAAGTGATGGTGGGGAAGATGCGTGTGGCTCAGTGTCTTCTCGTGCTCTTAGAGAGTGCCTTTGACCATGGCCTAAGCTCCGCTCCAGGTGTGGAGCAACATAAACAGGCTACAGAGATGCCTCATGGTGGCTTCCGGGTTCCCAGTTATCTGGCCTCCGGCTGCAACTAACTGATGCCGCCCCCCAGTGCTCTCCTAGACCCAAGCCCTCATCTGCCGAGACTGTAACATGACTTTGAGCTCTGTGAGCCACTCTAGTGGGAGTCACAGAGGCCCCTGGCCAATCTTGTAGGACACAAAGTGCCTGCTCTCCTCTACACTAGTAATTTGACTACCCTCAACTAAATCAGCTACACACACACACACACACACACACACACACACACACACACGGGCATCATCCCAACCAAAGCTCAACCTCTTAGCTCCTTGGACTAGAAAAAAGTCAGACAAGCATGAGCGGAAATTGAGAGTATATGGTCTCATTAGCCATAACACTACTGAACCCAAGTCCTAGCTCAGCTCACACTCTGATCATAAATACGGGGAATTGGGAAAAGATCATGTCATGAGAAGGGATAGAATTCAGTGAAGTTTCAGGATGGATGTAACAAGCACATGTAGAAAGCAGCTGAACCTGCTATCAATACTACTCTTCATGCGAGAGAGTCCCTTTTGTACGAACTCTTGCAGTAAAATGCCATAGGATTCCCAATTTTAGGGGGAAAAGTGGGTGTCTTTTGAAATCTTATCTTAGTTGATACTATGAGGTATATTGTGTATCACGCTACTGGTTTTCCTTAGTGCTGGGATACTCGGGGCTAAATTCAATGTCCAGTCACAGGACACGTAACACGCTGTGGGCTGAGAATATTTTTCCTGGCCTCACTATCTGGTCCCTACCCCCATCCCTACAGGCATATCCACACACAGAAATCCATCCTACATTTTCTTACGCTTCATTTCTGCTTTAACAGCTTCATTATATTTATGTAAACCATCTAAATCCTTCTGGAGCGGTGGATTATAAATTATAAATAAGCAGCGCTTGGTGGAGATCTAACACTGCTCTAGAAATATTCTGTCTGCTTCCCAGTGGCCAGGGCTCCGCACTGAGCAAGGGTCTCAACAAAGACTGTCCCCAGCACATGTGCGATTCCTACTCACAGGCTGGAGCAATTCTGGCCTTGAAGAGTCCGGTCTGATCTTCCCTTTGAGGACTATTGGGTTGAATTCCACGATTTTAAAGTTTATTTCTCTTAGTTTGGAATGTTCAATCCATTTTCTAAAGAGATGACAAAAAACAAACAAAAACCCCTCTAGCTTATATACCTCCAACCTTTTCCCTCAATTTCCCTTATTGCCTCAGAGTCGATCTGTGGCCTCCTTTGAAAGTTAAAAATAAAATGCGTATAACCTTAGTAGAGTTTAGTCTATAAAGCCTTCTGATTTTTCCCCCATCTGGTCTCAGATCTTTCCTTTCTTTTTTCTTTAATTCACATAACTGTGCAAACGAAATGAGGCAAAACAGTAATAACCAAATATCTTCCCCAGATCCACATAATCTCCACAGGAAACTGCAAGAACAAAATGTTCCTTCTCTCACAAAGCAGCATCTGTGGTTGCTGGTCCCTGTTTGCCACAGGGCCGCCAGACCTGTCAAGTGATGAGGCAGGACACGCTGAATCTTCCACTTGACAGAAGTCATTCTTCCTCTGTTGTTGTGACTCCAAGGTTGATCTGGAGTTATTCTGACCTCTTTGTCTCCGTCTCTCAATGTTCCCTACCTTTTCTTGCTTCCTGTCTCCCCCTCCCTGCTCCCCCCACCCTCTCCCCTCATGTCCGCTTAGTCTCAAAGTCTGCAACTATCTTTTAATTCCATTCATAAAACAATTCTTGGTAGAAATTATCTCAAAACCCATGAGATCATCATTTGAACAAAAATCAAGAGTTGGATGTTTAACTGACTGAAATACCCAGGTGTCCCTCACCTTTTTCTTTTTAATTTGAGAGAGAGAGAGAGAAAGAAAGAGCAGAGAGAGGGGCAGAAGGAGAGAGAGAGAGAATCAAAGCAGGCTCCACACTCAGTGCAGAGCCCAACACAGGGCTAGATCCCACAACCCTGGGATCATGACCTGAGCCCAAATCAAGAGTTGGACGCTCAACTGACTGAGCCATCCAGGTACCCCAAGAGAAGACATTTTAGAAAGACTTCCGGGGTGCCTGGGTGGCTCAGTTGGTTAAGCATTAGACGCTTAATTTCAGCTCGGGCCATGATCTCATGGTTCGTGAGATCTAGCCCTGTGTTGGGCTCTGTGCTGATAGTGTGGAGCCTGCTTGAGATTCTCTCTCCTCCTCTCTCTCTGCACATGCATGCTCTCTAAATAATAAATAAATAAATAAATAAATAAATAAATAAATAAATATTAAAAAGAGAGAGAGAGAGATTTCCACATAACCTGCTTAAGGCTTGTAGTTCTTTAGGTCATTAGTCAATTCACTTCAGCAGAATGATGCATTATCCTACCATAATAATGAGACTTTGCTGGAAACTTCCTTAGGTAGGCCACACATTCATCAGGTCACCAGATAAACCTCAGGTCGTCCCCTCATTAATTCAAATGACATTCATCAAACCCAAGAGAGAAGGAAATGTATTTAAGGAAAGACAAGGAAGACGAACAGAAAGCAGAAAACTCCAAAGTCTATAGTACACAAATTACCGGATTCGAGACAGAGTGTTCCGGAGTCCGACGACATAGAACAGAATGTTGGCGTCAGTGTTGCTGTAGATGCTATTGATGGCAGCCATGGCGGCGCCCATTCTGCCTGCAGCGGCACAAATCACCACAGGAATCTCGTCCTCCATTTCCTCAGGAGGCTCCGAGTCCTCATCTGGAAACATCACAATCAGTGTCTTAGAACATGAAGGAAATTCATAGCAGAGCCAGTTCACACTCCTGGGGGAAGGCAGCATGGTGTGGGAGAGACAGCCTGTGGTTCTCTAACGTCCGGTCTCTTCTCTTACAAATAGAACATTGTGGGGACGGGGGGAGGAAGAAATAGAACACTGGAGTTTTAATTTTAGCTCGCATATAGCCAACCACTAAGACTAGATTTCTGAGACTCTCTAGCAAGTGTGTATGATCAAGTTCTGACCAACGGGAGGCTCGTGCAAGTATGTGTGTGACTACTGGGTTTGCCCCTGAAAGCAATGTGCCGCCTGCCCCTGCCCCAGGCCCCATCCCCTTTGGCTGGAATGTGGATTTGATGCCAGGAGTTCGGGCAGCCATCTTGGACCACTACTTGGAGCAACCTGTGGAGGACACCAAAACCCTGAGGCAGAAGGATCTGGGTGACTGGAAATGACGCATCATTGTGTGGAATGACACACATCGACTCGAGAGCTAAAATATTCTGTTTCAGTCACTATTACTTTGGAGCTCTTTTACATACGTCAGTCACATACACATACACACAGTTGAAAAATACGTGAAGAACTGGAAAGTCTCATTTGATTCAACAGTTCTCAGCTCTCCTCCACTGGAATATTTATCCTGCCATGCTGCTGCAAAATCTACTGCTTGTGATCTTCCTACTCTTATTCGCCCTCTTGTCGAGTCTCTCACAAGTTGACAGCAAGAGAAATGTGGAACATGAAAGAGCATGACTAATGCACAAGATGAATAATTGACTGTTCCTTTGAGCTGTGGCTGTGATATAAAATATAGTGTTGTAACACCTGAGTTCGGCACCACAATACAATTTTCTGATGTGAAGGATAATAATTATCAGTATAGAGAGAATCTGCTATCAGACGCCCTTCTGGGTTTTATTTCAAGTGCTCTCTCTCTTTACAGATAAGTACCACTCAGATGCAGGAAAGTTCTACCTGATATTGACTCCAACAAATATATAAACTAACCACCAGGTACTATGCTTTATGTAACTTAAGAGACATTAAGGGCCACCCCTTTCTCCTCCTACATCCCTTCCACAGGCTGGGCACCACATCTGAAACGTCCACCACGGGAATAATTCTGTTTTCACAGTATATTCACTGGCACAAGAGAATGTTCATAATACAACACCAAGGGGAAAAAAAATACAAAACTTCTCTCTAGTATTTGATATACAAAATCACCATAAGAATCTCATCTAGTGTATGATCCCAACGGGGTATATACAAACATACATATTTTTAAATGGATCTACATCTGTTTATGGAATTAAGAGTGATTTCAATTTCCTTATTTGCATTTCTTATATTTTCCAAATTCCCTACAGCAACCATGGATACTTTTTTTTTTGTAATGTTTTTTACTTATTTTTGAGAGAGAGCACAAGCATGGGAGGGGCAGAGAGAGGGAGACACAGAATCCGAAGCAGGCTCCAGGCTCTGAGCTGTCAGCACAGAGCCCGACACAGGGCTCAAACCCACCAACCATGAGATCATGACCTGAGCAGAAGTAAGATCCTTAACCGACTGAGCCACCCAGGCGCCCCAACCATGGTTAGTTTTATAAGCAAAAAAGAAAATATTTCTTAAGGGATTATTCCTTTTGGACTCAACTGTCATCTTGGGGAGGTTCCCTAATCATGCGGTATGTAACCTGCAGGCAGGGAAGTGAACTTCCCCAAATGCAAATTTGACTATGTTTCTTCACTGCTTACCCTTCTCCAATGGTTCCTATAACGGGGGGGGCAGGGCACCTTCCTTTGCCTGGCACACAAGGTACCTCATGATCCAGCCACTGCTCCTCAACTCCTATCCCAACAATACCAAATTACTTGTGCCTCCCTAAACACTGCACCGGGGTGTCCCTTTCCTCAGTGCCTTTGCACATACGGTTCCAGATGCCTGGAATGCTCTTTCCATCCTTTCCTGCAGGGCTAACTTTTACACATTCATTCCAAATGCAGGGTAGACATCAGAACCTTTGGGAAGCCTTTAACAGCTCCTTACACGATGCTCACTTTGTCCTTGTTTGTGGGTGGCTTGGCCAGCTGCATCGCGATTTATTTGGTTGCCCAGTTAACCTTTCTCTCCTATGAGGGCCGAGCGGTATCTTGTTCATCTCTATTCATTGGCGGCTAGCACAGTGCCTGGAACACAGTAGATTCTCAATACATTTTGGAAGGATGGGTGCATGGATGGATGAATTTCCTAAATACCTCTATTTGAGCATTTACCATACTGCACAGAAAGAATCTATTCATGTGTCCGTCTCCCTCACCAAACTGGGAGCTCATTATATTTTCCCCGCTGAGTCTGGCACCTAGGAAGCACTTCATCAAAGTTTGCTGGACTGAATGGAACTGATGCGTTGCTCGCACAGAACACAGCTCTGGAGGAATGATTCCTGGACTAGTCCTAGGGGCAAAGAGAGGGAGGAGGGCTGAAATGCTGGGGCAGAACCCGGCTCTCAGGCAACAGGCAGGAGGAGGGAGGAGGAACGTGTCCCCATGAAAGAGGGCCACCCAAGAGATCAAACACCAAGTTTGCAGACACGTCACATGGCCAGGCTTTCTTAGGACACACTGCCAGTCAGAAGGGCTGGGAAGCTAACCTAAGCCAAAAATACTGCTCTTGCCAAGAGGTCTTCCCTGGACAGAATATGGATGAAGACACACTGGAGAAAGATCGGGAAAGATTTATCAGCCGTAAATTCTTCACCAGTGTTTCATCCTCGTAGGTACTATTGGGATCCATTGTGCCAGGTGGTGCTTATCCCAATTCACCAAAGGTCTGGCAATGTGGAACTGCCTGGTGCCCATACAGTCTCTAGAAAACATCATGCTGATGGCGGTATGGGCTGGAAATGTGTTGTACTGCATTAGTCCCTTCCCACAAGCAGCTCTCACCAGTCCCTGCCCATTTCTAGAAAAAGCGAAAAGTCTACTCTCCCAGCACCAAATATCTGAATCCCATTTCAAATTAGGATTGTTTTTAAGCAAGCCTGTACACTTGTCTCACCTCAGCTGGACCAGCAGTGAATCCCCAGCTAATCACAAAAAAATTACCAGGAGGTTAGATGGAATGTCATGATCAGAACACACAAAATGGTACCATGCCCATCCTCAGCAAATGATTTCACATGGCTTCCGGACATTACCTTAGAACGCCAGTTCTTGAATTACTGTTTTTGAAAATATAAAAATTAATATGAAATAGGCAAAGCACTAAGGATTTTGGGAGCAATGAATCTACTCTTTATTCTATAATGGTAGATTAATGTCATTCTACATTTCTCACAACCCAAGTACAACATCAAGAGTGAATCCTAATGTAAACTGTGGACACCGGGTGAAAATGACGTGTCCATGCAGGTCCATCAGTTGTAACTAATGTCCCATCTGGTAGGGGATGTTAATAGTGGGGAAAACTGTGTACCTTCCACTCGATTTTTCTCTGAACCTAAAACTGCTCTAAAAAATAGTCTCTTAAAATTATTGATATGCACTTCTTGAAAAACTTCTAGCCACAAATTCCAGTAAGTCATGATGATTTTCTGCGGACCTCTCTACCCCCATTCCAAAGGCAGATCTCTGTTACCCATGCGGTATGTGCCTCTCAAATCCTTCTCTATGTTATTTCAGAATATACCACCTACACGTGTTATTTTAAAACCAAAATGAAATCATACTTTTCATGGTTTTCCGCAACTTGCTTCCATCTCAACATTATAGTCTCTTGAATGTTATTTCATAACCCTGATTCTTTTTAACACTGAATGAGATAAAAATATGATAGTGAACCCATTCATGTGTTCAACATACTTTGTTGATCAGTATATGGTTGATTAATAAGTCAGGATGTGCATTTCCTTACCGTTGTTTTAACAGCTGTAACAAAATCTACTTGGTTCTCTCTGGAGAAAAGAGTTTGCAGGGGATTCAAGTGGCCAAATGTGTGGTTTATGGGCAGGGAGTGACGTGTGAAGAGTCAGGACCATGAAGTTCAGACAACTTTTGACTTCCTATGGCTTCCTTTCTCTATTGAGGCATAAGTTAGCTATCGTTTGGACTCAATTGTGTAAATCCTTATGTGGAAGCTCTAAACCCTAGTACCTTGGGATGTGACTGCATTTGAGGACAGAGCCTATAAGGAGCAATTAAGTGAAACGGAGGCCATTAGGGTGGGGCCTTAATCCAGTATGACTAGTGTCTTTATAAGAAGAGGCCGGGATGCCACAGAGGGGAACACGGGAAGAGTCATCTGAGGCCGGGAGGAGGAGGCGGCTGACTGCGAGCCTGGAAGAGAAGCCTTGGGAGAAAGCAGCCCTGCTGGCGCCTGGACTTCCCGCCTCCAGGTCTGTGAGAAAACAGATGTCCTTTGTGTAAGCCACCTCATCTGGGGTACTTTCTCTTTGTATTAAAAGATTTTTTTTTAACATTTATTCATTTTTGATAGACCAAGAGAGACAGAATGTGAGCAGGGGAGGGGCAGAGAGAAAGGGAGACACAGGATCCAAAGCAAGCTCCAGGCTCTGAGCTGTCAGCAAAGAGCCTGATATGGGGCTCGAACCCACGGACCGTGAGATCATGACCTGAGCAAAAGTCAGACACTTAACCAACTGAGCCACCCAGGCGCCCCATAGTCTGTGGTATTTTAAGACAGCCTAGGCTGACTAACATATTTCTTAAAATTTGGAAATATTGGAAATTTCTTACAATCTCCTATTTTAGGTATACAGTTCCATGATTTTTAGTAAATTGATAGAGTTGCACAACCATTACCACAATCCCATGTTAGACAATTTCCAGGGGTGTCTGGCTGGCTCAGTTGGTGGAGTGTCTAACTCTTGATTTTGGCTCAGGTCACGATCCCAGGATTGTGGGATCAAGCCCAGAGTCAGGCTCTGTGCTGAATGTGGAGTTGGTTTGGGATTCTCTCTCTCTCCCTCTTCCCTACCCTGCTAGCTCACTCTCTCAAAACAAAACAAAACAAAACAAAACAAAACAAGTTCATCTCCCTGAGAAGTTTCCTTAAGCTGGGTAATAGTCAATCCACTCTGGCTCCCAGCCCCTGGCAACCACTGATCTCTTTTCCATCTCTGTAGATTAATCTTTTCTAGAAACTTCTATAAATGGAATCATATAATATGTGGGCTTTCAGGTCTAGCTTCTTTAATTTAGCATTATCTTTGTGAGTTTTATCCACATTGGACCACACATTAGTAGTTTGTTGCTTCTTATTGTTGAAAAGCACTCCACTATGTAGATATACTACATTGTATCTAATCACTAGTTGATTTACATGTGGATTGTTTCCAATTGGGACTACAAAGAACATGCCCTGGGCAAATTAGTATGTGCCTCTTTGTGTGGAAATCATGCTCTTTCCAGATGCTCTCCTGTTTATTTAGACCAGATTATGTGTTTTAACTGGTTTTTTTTTAATTAAAAATATTTTTTTAACATTTATTTATTTTTGAGAGACAGAGAGATACAGATCATGAGCAGGGGAGGGACAGAGAGAGAGGGACACACAGAATCCGAAGCAGGTTCCAGGCTCTGAGCTGTCAGCACAGAGCCCAGGGCGGGGCTTGAACCCACAAACTGTGAGATCATGACCTGAGCCAAAGTCAGATGCTCAACCAACTGAGCCACCGGGGCGCCCCTTAACTGTTTTTTTTAAAGTTTATTTATTTATTTTTGGGAGGGGAGGAGGGGAAGAGAGAGAGAGCCCGTGCATTCCAAGCATGCTCCACACTGTCAGCACAGAACCTGACACAGGGCTCTCTCCTGTGACCCCTGAGATCATGACCCAAGCAGAAATCAAGAATCAGATGCTTAGGGTGCCTGGGTGGCTCAGCTGGTTAAGCATCCGGCTTCCGCTCAGGTCATGATCTCACAGTTTGTGGGTTCCAGCCCCACGTCAGGCTCTGCACAGACCACTAGCTCAGAGCCTGGAGCTTGCTTCAGATTCTGTGTCTCTTTCTCTCTCTACTCCTCCCCTGTTCACACTCTGTTTCTCTCTGTCTCTCAAAAACAAATAAATGTAAAAAACAAATTTTTTTAAATCACATCCCCAGGTATCCCATCTTGACACGTTATATGCTTATTAACCTGCTTTATCTTTAAAAAAAAATCGTTGTAGTAAAAAACACTCAAAATGTATCACCTTAATCAGTTTTTAAATGCACAGTTGGGGTATTAAATACATTCACAGTGTCGTCCTACTATCACCACTGCCCTGTCCCCATAATTCTGGTAAAACTTACCAGACTTGTATAAACTCACAAAACAGCAGCTTCTACCCCTTCCACATGAACTCCCCCTGCCTGCCACCCGGCCCCTGGCAACCACCATTACACTTTCTGCCTGCATGACTGTGACTCTCGAAGCCCCTCGTACAAGAGGAGTCACACAGTATTTGTCTTGTGCGCCCGCTTCTTTCACTTAGCCTACCTGTTTCGTTCCTGGGCACGGTCCCCTTATGGACTTTCTTATACAGAATCCCACAGACGGTCATGATCAGAAGGAACAGCAACACCTGATTAACTGAAATAAAAACAGAAACACGTTCAGGTGTGGCCTCTCAAGCTGAAATTGTGGGAAAGTTTCGAATAGTCTAGGAGCAGATGCCTTCCCTGGAGGTACATCCGGGTGGTGGTCCGGGACCTTTCTTTCGGCAGGTGGCAGGCGGAATAAAGGGTTAACCTGGGGCGCTGTGGCTGCTCGAGGGTCCAGACGCTTCGTTTAGGGAGGATCCGGGCTATTCCCAGACGGCCTGATGGCAGAGGCCACAAACAATGCCGACACGATCCGGTGTCTGGAGCTAATTTCTGTGCACGAACATTTTGTTTCAATTAACGGCCAACATTCATATAATGCTTATGGCGAGCCAGGGCCTATTACGAGTACATGTTCTGAGCTGTTACAGCAGAGCTGCTTCTCCGTTCACTCAAACACTGGTCAAGGATGACGCACAAAAAATTCTTGTCCTGAGGAAGAGGCCAGAAGACCCAAGTATCTCTTCCAGTTCTGAGCATCCAGGACCATGGTTCCAGATACCCCTGGGAACAACTGAGAAGCAGTGATATAGGACAGTGTTTTCCTAAGTCCGGAGCACATACCATTGCTGGTACATGAGATGGCTTAGGAGGTTCATGATCATGGCGTTAAGTGACGTTAAGTCACAG
The DNA here is from genome assembly GCF_006229205.1 of Suricata suricatta. Lineage (NCBI taxonomy): Eukaryota > Metazoa > Chordata > Mammalia > Carnivora > Herpestidae > Suricata > Suricata suricatta. The sequence goes on along the minus strand of NC_043709.1, from coordinate 17,149,588 downwards.
CACGAGAAATCAGTTTTAATCTCAGGCAGGTGACAAAAGCTACCCAGAAGTGAATAATATAGTTCCAATCCTACATATTTGTATGGTCACCTTTTTATGACAGGAGATAGTTTATTCGAGTGATAGTAAAGATAAACACTTTCTTGTTTTTATTTTTTTAATGGTTTTCTTTATTTTTGAAAGAGAGAGAGTACTAGTGTGGGAGGGGCAGAGAGAGAGAGAGACACAGAATCCAAAGAAGATTCCAGGCTCTGAGCTATCAGCACAGAGCACAACATGGGGCTCAAACTTGCAAACCGTGAGATCATGATCTGACCCAAAGTTGGATGCTTAACTAACTGAGTCACCCAGACGTCCCTGGATATACATTTCCTATTATAAAGTATAGGTAACTTTTAAATGAGTTCATTTAAGAAAACAGTAAGTCCTGTGTAGGACAGAAGAAATCCAGATGATGAAAATTTGAGAAGGTGGTGCATTGCTGTACATAGAACACAAACACCTGAAGTTTCGAAAGTGTTGGTAGGAGAGGAAAGGGCCGGGATTTCAAGTCAGACTCAAATCTTGTTTCTGCCACCTCTTAGCTATGTGGCCTTAGACAGGTTACTGAACCTCTCTGAGCCTCAGTTTGCTCATCTGTTCAATGAGGAATGTAATTGTAATAATAACCATTGTCTCACATGGGGGTTTGAGAGTTAATAAAAACTTTATAATTGTTATGTATTATCATTTACTATTTTTTTAAGTTTATTTGTTTTTGAGAGAGAGAGAGAAAGCACACACGAGGGAGAGGCAGAGAGAAAGAGGGAGAGAATCCCAAGCAGACTCTGTGCTGTTAGTGCAGAGCCCAATGCAGGGCTCAAACCCAGGAACCATGAGATCATGGCCTGAGCTGAAATCAAGAGTTGGACACTTACCGGACTGAGCCACCCAGGTGCTCCTAATCATTTATTATTTTTGCAATCAAGATATTTACATTTATTTGCCTCATACTGATCTATTTTCTGACCCCTGGGCCTTTGTCTTCACTCTTGTAGAAGGAAGGAGTTGGTCTTCACAGATGCCTTCCAGAGAGACATTCTGAAGCTCAATGATTCTACTCTGCTTGCATCCAACCCCTCTCCACCTTTCTGGACTGTGAGATTCAGTCAGAGACAATTGGACAAGAGACTCAGTTTAAAACAAAGCCATAGAGAAACAGAAGATAGTTTATCAATACGTCTAATTAATCACCTGCCACAGCCAGGTGGGGAAGCACCTCAATGTCTTCTACCACCTGACTCTTTTCTGAGTGTACCTATGTCCTCTGCAATATTTGCCATATGCATAGACTTAACATATGATTCAGAGTTAATCTGAACCTCCAATCTCACTACATGTCTTGTCATCTGCTGGATTTGGCAGCTCTGCCCAGAGGCTAACAGTAACACAATTAGGTTACTATGTTTCATCCCAGGTTCACAAGCTACTAGATCTAAAATCAAGGGGAAAATCGGGTTTTGAGGGAGTCTGAAGATTATATAACTTAAGGTGACTCTTAAGTATAGGAACTCAAGGGGCGCCTGGGTGGCTCAGTCGGTTAAGCATCCGGCTTTGGCTCAGGTCATGATCTCATGGTTCGTAGGTCGCTCTGTGCTGACAGCTAGCTCAGAGCCTGGAGCCTGCTTTGGATTCTGTGTCTCCCTCTCTTTCTGACTCTCCCCTGCTCCCACTGTCTCTCTCTGTCTCTCAAAAATAAATTTAAAACTTAAAAAAAAAAAAGAATAGGAGGACAAGGGGCACCTCGCTGGCTCAGTGGGCAGAGTATTTGACTCTTGATTTGGGGGTTGTGAGTTTGGGCCCCACGTTGGGCTCTGCGCTGACATCATAAAGCCCACTTTGATTGAATGACTCAATCAATTAATCTTCATAGAAACACGAAATTACAAGTGCTAAAATTAGATAGGAACATGAATATTTAAAGTCAGAAAATAAATTATATTTGTAAGTTTTATAAAAATGTAGGCCCCTTCTCATGATAAACCCACCTGTGGACAAAATATCTAACACCTTCCTGCAGGACTCATGCTGAAACAATGAGGCCAAGAACCACTTGTGGGAAAACTATCCATGAAAAAAAAAGAAGAGCTCAAAAACAAGATAATTCAAGACACAGCATCAAAACAGTCCTTTAAGAGGCGCCTGGCTTAGTCGGTTAAGCATCTGGCTTCGGCTCAGGTCATGATCTTGCAGTTTGTGGGTTTGAGCCCCGTGTTGGGCTCTGTGCTGATAGCTAGCTCAGAGCCTGGAGCCTGCTTCAGATTCTGTGTCTTCCTTTCTCTCTGCCCCTCCCCTGCTCACAACCTATCTTTCTCTCTCAAAAACTAAATAAACATTAAAACATTTTAAAAAAAACCCAGTTCTTTAAAATATCTATTTTTAATAATCGTGATTGTCAAAAGCTGCAATCTTACTTTTTCGTAACAAAGCCATGTGTGTTCACGCAGACGAAAGCTGTGACCTGTGGATTAAAGAATAAAAATTTTTGTTAAGCAGAATCAACCCCAAAGTCATCATACAATTATTAAGGATCGTGTCTTTGACTCTCTGATATGTGGCCAATCATTCGTTCTGTTCTGAATCTAGAACTTTGGAAACAAATATTTCTTAGATGTATAGGTCACCCCTTCAAATTAATTTTTCTGGCTGTACAAACAGTCCAAAGGGCCCCCAGTAGATAATCTTTTGTCTTCAGGTTTTTGGGGTTTTTTGTTTTGTGTGTGTGTATGTGTGTGTGTGTGTGTGTGTGTGTGTGTGTGTGTGTGTTGTTTTGTTTTGTTTTGTTTTTTACCTTCTCCAAAAAGAGCCCTGTCAGCTCTCTGGGTTAGCAAACCAGAGAGGGCTAACTGGAAGAAAAGTCAAGAAGACAAGACAAGAAGGCCTCCTTGATCTAAAATATCCCCCCATGCATATTTTCTGCTATCATGATTTCGTTCCTTTGATTAGGAAATTTTCACTCTTCAAGGATCCCTTGTGGAAATAAAACTATATCTTCTACTAAACTCAATCATGCATTTACTGAGATCTGAGTAACAGCCCAGCACTGTGCTGAGGATGTACCAATGAACAAATCGGCCCTGGTCCCTACCATCAGGGGGCTTTAAATGCTGCGGGGAAAACAGATATTAAAATGTAACAAATAAAATAGATTATGGTAAGAGATATGAAGAAAACAAAAGAAGTTTGGGACACAGATCAGGAGAGGTGAAGACTGTATCAGGAAGGGAAATCAAGAAAAGCCTCATTGAGAAGACAGCATTTGATCAGAAGGAAGAGCAGGAGCCAGCGGGGAGAAGGCAGAAGGAAAGAGCAAAGTGCCAAGGAAAGGAAACAGCAGGTGCAAAGGCCCTGTGGCTTAAAAACATCTCTGGGTATTCTAAGTACTACGAGAAGTTCATTGTGGCTGGCACATGAGACTGGCCAGAGGAGGATGGAGACAAACAGTGTTATCTGCAAAGGAGTTTGGATTATTTCATGTGCAGCTAGTTCCCTCCATTAGGTTTTGTTTTCATTAAAGTCCCAAAGCAATATTTTGGTAAAGGAGATGAACACTCAAAGTCATCCACAATGAGCTCCAAAATATTTACAAGTTTCAGATTCATGTAAACTGTCCAAGAAGAAAGGGAAAATAATGGCTCCTTTCACTGCTAGCAGAGGTCCCCTCAGGGAGAAAATTCTTTGTTATTGTGAAGTTGGAGACTTCCGAGCACAGATGGGGTCAGCAGGGGTGAGAGCAGGAACATTTGAAATGCGTCTGAGTGAACGATGAACTGGAATCATGGAGTGGGCAGGAGCCCAAGAATATGACGTGAGAAGGAGAAAGACCCCAGAGCAGGGGCTGTCCCTTGCTCATTAGAACTTCTGTCCTTGGGGCAGATGGCCCCCAAGGACTTTTCAAGAATTGAGATGCCCCGTATTCAGTCCACAGTCTTGTGCCGTGCTCTGCACCTTCTGATCCCCACCTCCCGCCTCTCTGCTGTTCCCCTGCTTCTAAACTCAGGCATCAATGTGTTCGGGGGAAACCAAGGAGAGGGAGGTGTTCCCCCATGTCGGAGATGGAGAGGGGGGAGAGACGCCACTGAGATGAAGTTCTGTGGGAACTCCGAATGTAGGAGAATGTAAGCCATCAGGAAGTCATGGGAATTTTGGAGGGGATATTGGATGAGGGGAAGGTGAGTCCATTTTACTTGAATCTTCAAATCTATGACTGCAGGCAGAAAGCTTGACACTTAAAAAAAATTTCCTCTTTTTCAATGTTTATTTATTTTTGAGAAAGAAAGAGAGAAAAAGTGAGGGAGGGGCAGAGGAATAGAGAAGAAGACACAGAATCTGAAGCAGGCTCCAGGCTCTGAGCTGTCAGCACAGAGCCCGAAGGAGGGCTCAAACCCACGAACCATGAGATCATGACCTGAGCCGAAGCCGGATGCTCAACCAACTGAGCCACCCAGGTGTCTCTCTTCCTTAAATTGCTTTGGAATGACATTTAGCGTCTTGCAATCAAGAGTCCTTACAAATATGTTCCCCGTGGTCAGAATCGTGTGCACATCTGGGGAGACATTTGCAGGGTTGAAATAATAATAAAAGCTACCATTCATTGCAAGCTTATTTACACTCAGCTCTCTGCTGACCATTTAGGTACATCATCTCCTTTAATTTTTACACCTTTCAGGTGGATATATTGCTCTCTCCAGGTTTCAAATGAGGAAATTGTGGCTGTAAGCTGCTGTAAATTGGCATTTCTGGTACTTGCTGTCAACAGCATTCTAATAGACCAAGCAGGTGCTCCAGAAACGGTGTGACCCCTCGATAGGAGCTGATTATGTGGATTTGGTAGGGGCATCAGAGTTGTAAAGAGTTAGAAAACTGATGGCAGGAAGTTCAGGGGCTCCTGCTTCGGGGAACAACTGGGGGGCATCCTAAGACCCCGTAGAATAGGAGGCAGAGGGCTGAGGCCCAGAGAAACTGGCATGTCCGGGGGCAGAGCCTGGGAGAGCATCATCTTGGGGGTTAACATGGCCCCTGTGGGTGAAGAAAGGCACCGAAGGACTCATTCCCATGCTGCAGAGGCCTGGGTGCGCGGGAGACACAGAACAGCAGCTGGCCCTCTCTCCTTGACACAGGTCCTGGCCTGTGCCCATCCCAGCCTGTTCACAGCCCACAACTACATTACCTTTCAGGTAATTTTCAACAAAGCATCCCGAGTGAGCCTGTTAAAATAGGAGTCATGTGGCGCCTGGGTGGCTCAGTTGATTAAGTAGCCGACTTCAGCTCAGGTCATGATCTCACGGTTTGTGAGTTCAAGCCCCGCGTCGCGCTCTGTGCTGACAGCTCAGAGCCTGGAGCCTGATTCCGATTCTGTGTCTCCCTCTCTCTCTGCCCCTCCCCCACTCATGCTCTGTTTATGTCTCAATAATAAATAAAAACATTAAAAATTTAAAAAAGTAAAATAAAATAGGAGTCAGGGGATGTCTGGGGGGCTCAGTTGCTTGGGCGTCTGACTCTTGGTTTCGGCTCAGGTCATGATCTCACAGTTTGTGGGTTTAAACTCCGTGTTAGCTCCACACTCTCAACACAGAGGCTGCTTGGGATTCCCTCTCTCTCGCGCTCCCTCTCTCTCTCTCTCTCTCTCTCTCTCTCCCCCTCCCAAAATAAATAAATAAATAAACAAAAAATAAAATTGGAGTCGAGTTATATCATCTCCTGTTCAAAACCCTCCAAGGCCTCCTGTCTCCCTCAGAGTAGAAAACCCAAGTCCTTACAACCTCCTTCAAGATATCACACGGTCACACCGGCCTCCTGGCCAGACATTCTCCTGCCTCACAACTTTCACACTTGCGGTTCCCTCCACCTGAAACGCTGTTCCCTCCACCTGGAACGCTCCTCCTAAACACCCAGGTGCCTTGCTCCCGCACGTCCGTCCGACTCTTCATCGAAAGCTTCTCACTGGCCATACGTCTCCCCAGCACCTGCCCCGCCTTTGCCCGTGTCATTCCTGGTTTATCATCTGCCCCCCGCCCCCCCCCCCACCAACGACAGATCACAAACTCCGCGAAGGCAGGACGTGCCTGTGTGTCCCCTGCCCTGGGTCTAGCACAGCGCCTGGCACTGTAAATCCTCAAAGCCACTTCTAGACCGAAGAGATGAACACATGCCCCTCCCCTCTGCTGCACTAGCTCCCCAAACCCCGTCCATTCACCGCCAAAATCGGTGCACCCCCCAGAAGCCCTCCTCTGCTGAGCCCTGGGCGTCCGCTTCCCCCCTCCCTGCTCACTCATTCACTCCACCCCCTAAACGGTCCTTAATCCATCCCTTTTCCACTCTGCCTCATCTTACCCACTCATTTCCTCTGCAGTCACCTCCCACCTGGCCTTCGAGCCACCAGAGCTTCTGCTCCCTCCCTTCCCCCATCTGTCCCTGGTATGGCACACGGACTCATTTCATTGTTTGATAATCACATTAAACTAATTTGACATGAAGTTTGAGTACCTTTATTATTTTTTTAATGTTAATTTTTGAGAGGCGGGGAGAGAGGGGGAGGGGACAGAGAGAGAGGAAGACAGAGAGAGGGGGACAGAAGATCTGAAGCAGGCTTTGTGCTGACAGCAGCAAGCCCCATGCGCGGCTCGAACTCACAAACCAGAGATCGTGACCTGAGCTGAAGTTGGACGCTCAACCAACTGGGCCATCCAGGCGCCCCTCCCAGTGCCTGAAATTTTTTTGTTCGATTTTCCTTTTCTTCTTATTGAGAAATCCCAGTCTACCAAAACGTTGAAAGAGTGAATCTTAGCCCTCAAGTACCTTTTATCAGAGTCACCAACTGCTAACATGTTGCCATATTTACTTCCTTTCTAATTCCTCTCTCATATATAGGACAGACATCATGACACTTCCCCTCTAAGTATCTCAGCATGCATCTCTCAAAAACAGAGGCGTCCTCCTATAGAACTACAATGCCAGCCTCACCTCTAGAAACAATAACATTAATGTAATAACATCTAATGAATAATCCATATTCACATTTCTCCCATTATTCTGACATCATCTTCTATAGTTTGCTTGTCATATCCTTAGTTTCTTTTACTCTTAATCAATCTTCCCCTACCCACTTGTCTTATTTTTCATGACCTTAATTTTTTTTTGAAGAAAACTTCGGCTCAGGTCATGATCTCACAGTTAATAAGTTCGAGCCCCACGTCGGGCTCTGTGCTGACAGCAGAGAGAATTGCTTGGGATTCTCTGTTTCCCTTTCTCTCTCTCTCTCTCTCTCTCTCTCTCTGCCCCTCCCCTGCTCATGTTTGTTCTCTCTCTTAAAAATAAATAAATAAACTTTAAAAAAGTAAAAAAATAAACACAGCTCTGACTCTCCCTGTCCTGCCTAAAGCCCTTCACTGGAAATCCATTACTGAAAGGCTAAGGTTGAAGTTTAGGATGTTTGTAGGTCCTCCATGCCTTCTGTCCAAGCTGGACTGTCTGAGGGTTTATCTCTGGCCATCCACTGTCCTCCACACCCAGTCTGTGTCTTTCTTGTCTCTGAACCTCGATTTACACAGTCCCTTCTGCCTGAAATGCCCTTTCCCCTCCTCTCTTCCCCAGTAGATTGTTACTTATTTGTTAAAGACTCAGTGCAGGCATCACCTCCTTCAGGAAGTCCTACTCGATTACCCTGCCTGGCTGCTCTCCTGATCTTTGCCCCTATCCCTGTCCCCAGAACCGTTCTAATATACGGAGTGTGCCTGGCTCCTCCACTAGACCATGAGGTAACCGGGCACAGGCATGCAGCTTGCCCACCTCTGTGTGCCTCAGCAAACGTGTGTGGAATGAATGAGTGAGAAACAAGAGAGAGGAAGGGAAAGATCGTTCTGTTCTTCAATCCCAGAAGAAAAGGAGGAGCATACATTTACTGAGGAAAAAAGCCAGAAGGAAGGGACTGTTGATCTAGTCTAGTCTAGCAGAGGGTTCTGGTCTTCTTACCAGCCTTTTACTGACCATCAGAACAAGAAGCCCTAGGGCGTCTGGGTGGCTCAGTCAGTTGAACGTCTGGCTTCTGCTCAGGTCATGATCTCACAGTTCGTGGGTTCGAGCCCCACATTGGGCTCTGTGCTGACAGCTAGCTCAGAGTCTGGAGCCTGTCTTCAGATTCTATGTCTCCCTCTCGACCCTCTCCTGCTCATGCTATCTCTCCCTTTCTCTCAAAAATAAATAAAACATTTAAAAATTAATAAAAATTAAAAAAAAAAAAAGAGTGTCCCCTGTTCCTTTGTAAGCTGTCCTAGGCTGAGTGACTTTCTGTGCAGTGATTTCTCTGCAGCAGTAAACAGCCAGGCCTTTGGCATGAAGGAGTCTCTGGACTTGTCCTCAAGACAGGAAGGAAGACGGAGCCTCACAGCCAGTGTCAGAGAGAAGAATGCCCTAGGCAAGAGACAGGACGGTGGCACTGTCAAAGAGTGGAGGAAAGAAGGCTAAGATCCTGGGGCCTGTGACTAGGAAGAAAAGGAGTTTAGGGAATTGGTCTGGACCTGAGACCTGTCCGTTAAGTTTAAAAATGGTGCCTGAGGGGCACCTGGGTGGCTCAGTCAGGTAAAGTTGGTTAAGCGTCCAACTGCAGCTCAGATCATGATCTTATGGTCTGTGGGTTCGAGCTTACGTCGGTTGGGCTCTGCGCTGACAGTTTGGATCCTGGAGCCTGCTTTGAATTCAGTCCCCCCGCCTTTCTGCTCCTCCCCAGCTCATGCTCTGTCTCAAAAATATATAAACATTAAAAAATATTTTTAATAAAAAAAAAAAACGGGCCCCTGAAGACCTTACACAGGGAGCTATTTTACCAGATGCCAAAGAGTTCGGGCCCGTGGCCAAATCTGGAAAGAATGTTTTAAGACCTGGCAGTGGCTAAGCGACTGAGCTCTGCCTTGGAAGAAAAGGCAAAAGTGGGAAGGACTCCAGAAATACATTTCAAAAATCAGAGCCCCTAAGTGTTACTCTACCTGCCAGCTCTAATCAGTCGGTAGGGGCTTTCAGTATTGTTAAATTGAGAAGGAATCCAAAGCTAGCACCAGAAAAGAAAGAAAAAGAAAGTGAAGATAGAGCTCTTATTGATTAATCCTGTCTGCTATGGGTTTAGGTGAGAAGGAATAGGAAAGAACCTGGAAATCAGAAGGGAAGGTAAAATTGGGGGCTCCTCAAAGATATTGTTGACCGATTTAAATCTGGCAGGGCACCTACCAGTGGAAAGATCATGGGCTTTGTCACCCCATTCCTTAGCGATGCGATCCTGGGCAATTTATAAACCTCATGAGCAAAACGGGTCGGCGCTGCAGATTTCATTAAACACCCTACAGTAATAATAGGCAACACTTACAGAACAGCCTTTCTGTCCTCACAACAACCTGTAAAGTAATTACCCTTGATTTCCTGATGAGGAAACTAAAGTTCAGGGAGGGTGATGCAATTAACCAGCAGCAGAGACTCACACCCAGAGGTCTGGCTCTGAGTCCACATTCTTAACCATCTTCAGAGCTGACCACTTTCCATTGCTGATTACAATCATTATGTGTCAATCAACAGAGGTTAAGCTCTGTGATTTAACTGCCCACCCCCCACAGGACCTGCACCCTGAAGGTCACCCATGGCATAAAACAGAGCCCCTCCTCTCAACCAACGCCAACTACAGAGCCGCAAGCAGGGCAAGAGCATGGATTCACCTGAAGAAAAGAGAAAGAAGGACAGCATCGGGACTCAGGAATGTGGCCTCTAACAAAACATCTCTCTCTGGCCTTTTTACTTTTCTGCTCTAGTCCGAAAGGTTTACTCAAGGCCGACCCAAAGACACGGGACAGGGAGCCAGATGGGGGAGGCTTCAGCATGCGGAGGATCTGGTCGGCTTTCTCTTGTGTTGGAGTGAGGCATTTTTTCACAAAATGGTGCTAGAGCAGGTGTCAATAATCTCTGGCCCCTGCCCATTACTGGGTTTTTGTTTTTTGGGTTTTGTGTATGTGTGTGTATGTGTGTGTGCATTTGTTTTTATAAACAAAGTCTTACTGGAACATAGCCAGGTTTATTCTTTAATGTTTTGAGTCAGGCCGCTCTCACACTACAGCAGCAGATCTGGGGAGGCCCAATATGCACCATGAGGTTTGCAGAGCCACCTGCCTGGCCCTTTGCAGAAAAGCTGCTGACCCCAGCTGTCCACTTCAGGATATCCAGATTTTCTAGATATCGATACGGCACAGGAGATCAAGCTCACGTCCTTACCTAGGGAAGGAAGAGCACCTTGTCCACTTGGGTATCTGCCAGAGGAGGGAAGAGGTAGGATGTCTACAAGAGAAACTGAAATGAAAACAAATGGGGCCAGAGGAAGATGTTTCAGAGTGTGCTCTGAGAAATGCTAATCGATGTTATGTGGTAAAACGGTGCAGGGGTCAACTGGGGACTTCTGTGTTAAACAACCATAAGCAGATCTCTCTACTGCAGGACTTCTCAGGACCTTTAAAATGCCATTATGCCTTGAGATTTCTCAGAGTGTGATATGGTTCACTGAATGCATCTTCCCCATGGGACTATGTTCTTCAGAACATTCTTTGGGAAATGCTGACATAAAAGAAGTATTTAATATCATGCTCCCTGGCTATGAGAAATGAAAAGTATGAGAACCATGGCTTAATTTAGCATGTGCTTCTCTCGGGAAGGAAAGAGAACAAAGAAGAAATCAAGAGACAGGGTGAAAAAAAAGAAAAAAGAAAAAGCAGAGTTTGAAGGGAGAAAGGAAGAAAGCAGGGCTCTGGGGAAACAACACATGAGGACATGAGGAACACTTGGAAGACTGGACTATCAGAGGGAACAGTGTGCCAGACACTGGCCTGCCACCCAGCACAGGGCCTGTGGTCACTTCCTTCATCACCACGGTCACCATCAGCACCACCAGAGAAGCTAACCTTCCCTGATGCCTCACTACTCTGCAGTTGCTGTTACATCTTTTAGACATACGATGTCACTTAATTCCCATGTTCAGATGAGGAAATAGAGGCACAGACAAGAGACTACTCCGTGTCAAAGCTTGTAAGGGGCAATGCGTGGATTTGACTCTGGGACCTGGAGCCAGAGCCCACGGTGTCCCCGCTGCTCTGCTCTGCCTGTGCCTGCATTCGACGGGGGGCTGCAGGTCCACATGCAACCCAAATGGGTCCTGTACGGAAATGCGATGCGAAGACATTTGGAGGAAAAGACAAAACAAACCAGCCAACGTCATTTTGAATAACTGATTACATGGGGCCAAACAACTAGAAGCCTAGCATCATGTTTTCTTCCTCTCGTCTTACTCTTGGGTTAACTATTCCTTCTTTTTCTTTTTAATAAAAAAAAAAAACCTTTTTTCATGTTTATCTATTTTGAGAAAGAGAGAGAGCACACCTGGGGCAAAGGCAGAGAGAGAAAACCAAGCAGGCTCCACGCTGTCGGTGCAGAACCCAGTGCGGGGGTTCGATCTCAGGAACCGTGAGATCATGACCTGTGCTGAAATCAGACGCGCAGCCTACTGAACTGCCCAGGGGCTCCCTTAACTATTCCTTCTTAACTCATATCCTAAGTTGCATATCAGGCCCTATCAGGCTTATCTAATGTACTATATTCATTCATAAAGTAAGCATAAGACAGTTGAGTGTTAAAAAAGCATTTTGAACCCAAACACTGTGATTACTGCATTTATAATAAGCCTCACTTCAATTTCCACAACTACCAATTCCTTTTTTAGAATGGGTGCCCTATGAATAGCTTCCTGTGACAGCTTCTGAGAACGGGAATCACAGCTCAACTACATCTTTTGCGGCTCAGGGGCGCCCGGGTGGCTCAGCACACTAACCATCCGGCTTCATCATGGTCTGTGAGTTTGAACCCTGCTTCAGGCTCTGTGCTGACAGCTCCGAGCCTGGAGCCTGCTTCAGATCCTGTGTCTCCCTCTCCCTCTCTCTCTGCCCCATCCCCGCTCTCACTCCGTCAAAAATAAATAATAAACATTAAAAAAATTTTTTTAATCTTTCATGGCTAAGAAATGTACCTGCTTTTAAAGACTAGCATTTATCCCGTCCTACCTAACCACTGATTTCCATTAAAATATGATGAAAATAATAAATCACGCTGGGTAAGGGGGTTCAACGCAGGTCTGGGGGGTGGGGGTGGGGAAAACAGTCTGGCCAGCATGTGAACCACTTGCACAGGAAGTCTCCTGGATGTGCTGCAATGGCAATAAATAAATAAATAAATAAATAATAAAAATAGAAAATAAAAAAGTTCCCTCGGCAGGCCACAAACATTGGCCGGGAGCTCCCGAAGGCAAAGTTTTCGTGGGACGGTGCACCTCGGATTTCCGTCCTTGAGTCTACAGCGAAAGCTAGGGTGCTGCGGGCTGGCCGGGCCGGCCGGGCCGGAAGGGCGGGCGTCGGCCGGCGTCGGTTTACCTGGTGAGCGGGAGGGCGCCTGGGTCCAGAGCTGCGGGGCAGAGCGCGCGGCTCCCGGCGGGCCCGGGCGGCTTCGGCTGCTTCTAACGTCCCATTGGAAAGCCCGAAGCGCTGGAGGCCCCGCGGCCAGTATTGCGCTTCCAAAAGCGGGTTCCTGCCCCCGCCTCCTCCCCTTCGCTGGCAAAGACCTCGGAGCGGCTCGGGTTTCCTCCACCCCTGCGCCGAGCAGCTGGGAGTCGGGGCGTTGCGCTGGCGGCGGGGCGAGGCGGCCCCTGAAACCACTTCCAGATGTGCTCGCCTGGCCGGGCTTCCTCTGGCATCCTCCTGCAGCGCTCTGCGTGCACCGCGTTTGGAAAACAAGGCAGCTCGGGAGGAAACGATCCCAAACTGGAGAAGGGCAAACTCTTGGAGGGTGAATTTCCACCACGCGTTGGGTCTAAGGTAAACTCTGAAAGAGCAGAAGTGGGAGAATTAAATTCCCACTGGTTTTGAGAATATCTTCATTGACACTAGTTTTCTCCTAAAATCTCATTAAAATCATTAAAATGTTGTGGTCCCCAAATTAAAGCCCCGCTAACAACGATGGTCTCATTCTCCCAAGGCAATAATAGCCGCAGAAGTTTTAAGATGGTGTGTTTTGAGCCTGAACATGGAAGGAATCAGGCAGGGAATCAACCCCACCCAGCTCTGAGCTGGTCTGTCTCTGCTATTGATTCTCAGAAACCCAGGAAATGGTGCCAGCACTTTGCCTGGGATCATGGAATTTATTTCTGCAACGTCTCTCCTTCGCTTCTACAAGGAAATGAAGATCCCTTGCTCACTGGTTCTTTCTAAAGTGGTATTTACAAATGGAAATATAATGCAAGCCATTATGTAATTTTAAATTTTCTAAAAGTCACTTTAGGGGGAGCCTGGGTGGCTCAGTCAGTTAAGCGTCAGACTTCGGTTCAAGTCATGATCTCAAGGTTTGTGGATTCAAGCCCCGTGTTAGGTCTGTGCTGACAGCTCAGAGCCTGGAGCCTGCTTCTGATTCTGTGTCTCCCTCTCTCTCTGTCCCTCCCCCACTCTCACTTTCTCTCTCTCAAAAATAAAAAAAAACAAGCAAAAACCATTAAAAGATATTTTTTAAAAAGTTAAGTGCAAAGAGGGGGTGCCTGGCTGACTCAGTCGGAAGAGCATTTGGATAGTGAGTTGAGCCCCACATTGGGTGTAAGATTACTTCAACAAATAAATACGCGAACTTTAAAAAGGAGAGAGGAGCGCCTGGGTGGCTCAGTTGGTTAAGCCTCCGGCTTCGGCTCAGGTCAGATCTCACATTTGTGGGTTCGAGTCCTGCATCAGGCTCTGTGCTGACAGTTAGCTCAGAGCCTGGAGCCTGCTTCCGGTTCTGTGTCTCCTTCTCTCTCTGCCCCTCCCCCTCTCATGCTCTGTCTCTCTCTGTATCAAAAATAAATAAAACATTAAAAAAAATTTTTTTTTTAAAGTCTTAAAAAAAAAAGGAGAGAGAATAACCATGTGCCGGGTGCTGGGCTGAGCATTAAAGAAAAAAAGACATCAGGGAAATACAAATCAAAACCATGATGAGACACCACCTCATGCCTGTCAGAATGGCTAAAATTAACAACTCAAGAAACAACACGTGTTGGTGAGAGAAAGGGAAGCCCGCTTGCACGGCTGGTGGGAATGCAAACTGGTGCAGCCACTCTGGAAAACAGTATTGAGGCTCCTCAAAAAGTTAGAAATAGAGCTACCCTATGACCCAGCAATTACCGTACTAGGTATTTACCCAAAGGATATGAAAATACAGATTCAAAGGAGTACATACACCCCAATGTTTATAGCAACATTATCAACAATAGCCAAACTATGGAGAGAACCCAAATATCTATTGGCTGATGCATGGATAAAGAAGATGTGGTATACACATCCAATGAAAGAGTACTCAGCCGTTAAACAGAATGAAATCTTGCCATTTACAACAATGTGGATGGAGCTAGAATGTATTATGCTAAGTGAAGTAAGTTAATCAGAGAAAGACAAATACCATTGTGATTCACTTATATGTGGGATTTAAGAAACAAAACAGATGAACATGTGGGAGGTGAGGGCAGGGAGGAAGAGAAGAGAAGAAACCACAAGAGACTCTTAATAATAGAGAACAACCTGAGGGTTGATGGAGGGAGGTGAGTGGGAGACGGGCTGGATGGGTGACGGGTGGTAAGCAGGGCACTTGTGAGCTCTGGGTGTTGTATAAGTGAATTCTATGTGTTGTAACTGAATTCTACTCCTGAAAACAATATTGTGCTGAACATTAAGTAAAATTTAAATTTAAAAAAAAGTTAGTACAGGGGTGCCTGGGTGGCTCAGTCGGTTAATTTGTTTCTTCTTTATGTTTTATACTTTATTATTTTGTATTTATTACAAGATTGTAATCATTTTTATATGAATATTTTTAGGTTGTGGAACAAATCATCTGAATTTCTATTATTTCTCATGGGGAAATTTGCTTTGACATACAAGTGCTTTGGATTGCAAGCATATTTCTGGAATGAATTGTGCTCGCAAACCAAGGTTTTGTTGTCCTAGGATTTGTGGCTGCAACTTTAAGGGTTAAACTGCATCCGTTGTTTTCACATTCTCCATTTAACCAGCCATCAGCATCAGTTCCTGTTCCTAGGGAATGAGTATGGAATGATCCGCTGCCCTGGTGGCCTTCCCTTACAACCTCCCATCCCAAGGCCCTCACACATTCCAGCAAGTGTGCCATTTTTCTTTGAAGCAGGCTTGACATTATGCTATTCCTCTTTTCACTTCTAGAAGGTGTACTCTATTTATTTTACTGTTTATTTATTTTTAAGAGAGAGACAGAGCATGAGTGAGGGAGGAGCAGAGAGACAAAGAAATACAGGATTGGAAGCAGGCTCCAAGCTCTAAGCTGTCAGCACAGAGCCTGACACGGGGTTCAAATTCACGAACTGTGAGATTATGACCTGAGCCAAAGTCAGATGCTCAACTAACTGAGTTACCCAGGTACCCTGAGGTGTCCTCTATTTTAAAGGACAACTTTATCGTTGTTTTAGCTAACGGACCGGATTGTGATGTGTTTGTCTTTGGTTATGGCAGATACACTGGCTACACGGACCACCTGTGGGGAGAGAGAAGGTTCCGTGGCAGCAGAGTACTGGCCTCAAGAACTCCGGCTCCAGTCCTCATGGCCTTCACTGGAGCAAACATATTCCCTGGTCAGGGCTTCCCCTGCCCTTCCAGAATTGTGTGCCATCAGGGGCAGCAGGCCAATCTGTCAGATGTGTCCCAGGGCATCGTGGTGACAAGCCCTCCAAGCTGACTCCTGCCCAGTCCCATTTCTCCCCCTTTGCATCTCTGATCCACTTGGCAGAATGCCTGACCCAGTCTGAGAGCTGGTGAATAAGTAGGTTCAGAGAGTATGACAACCAAAGGAGCCCAGAGGGAGACTCACAGTTAAATAATAATTATGTTGTCTTTATAGGCTCTGTTTGATATTCATATTAACTTCCATATGGACCCAAATCTCTCTGTTCATTGTTCTTTGTACCCTTTCTCTCTGACCCTTTACTGTCTCCAACTTTGGAATCGCTCTCCTTTATTCCAGTGGGCCATGTTCTAAGGCTGCAAGAGGCTTAGTACCTATGACCTTGATTTCCACACTGTGTGCACAGATGTTTTGCTGGGGAAGAAATGAGCAGAGCAGAAAGAGACACGGGTTTTAAGGGATACTCTGATAAGTGCAGTGGCTACCAGCATGGGCTCTGGGGACAGACAGACAGACCCAACTGTTAGCTCGGACTTTATACTGAACACATTACTCAAAATCTCATCTTCAGTTTCCTCATCTACAAAGTGGGGAAGCCTCCAAGGACTGGTGTGAGGGTTAAAAGGCATCATGCATGTCAGGGGCTCAGTGAGGGCTCAATACATGGAAGTTATCAGTGTCGTCTCCGCTTATCTGTGGAGAGTCTGTCCCCAGACCCCCAGGGGGTGCCTGAAACCATGCATCATTCCAAAACTCTATGTTTTTTGCATATGCAAAACCTATGCAGAAGCTTAATTTATAAATTATGTATAGAGATTAATAGCAATAGTGATAAAATAGAATAATTACAATAATTTATGGTAATAAAAGCTATCTCCTACTGTACTCACCCTTCCTGTTGTGCTGATGTGAGGTGACAAAATGCCTACGTGATGAGGTGAAATGGACGAAGTGAAATGAATGATGCAAGCAGCGTGTCATAGTGTCAGCTGCGGAGTCCTCCGTCATCAGAAGAGAGATCATCTACTTCCTGACTAGGGTTGACTGAGGGTAACTGAAATCTCAGAAAGCAAAACCACAAATAATGGGGGACTACTGTATTTTTACTATTAGATGAAGACACCCCAAGGTATGAACTAGGGAAAGGAATTATAAGAGTAACTTATTTGTAACTTTTTCTTAAAAAATCCAAAAGAGTTATATAGGGTTGCAAACACTGCTAGAAACCTACTTAATAACCCTCTCTGCTTCTTTTCTTGAAATAGAAACACCCTTTCATTTGGGGCAGTAATAGCCCAGTTACAAATAACCCTTTAGGCTCAGTCAGTTAAGCGTCTGACTTTAGCTCAAGGCATGATTTCTAATTGAGCTCTCACATTGGGCTCTCTGCTATCAGTGTGGAGCCCGCTTCAGATCCCCTGTCTCCCTCTCTCCCTGCCCCTCCCCTGCTTGGGCTCTCTCTCTCTCTTTCTCTTTCTCTCAAAACTAAATAAATATTAAAAAAAAAATACCTCCCCAGACATCCTGCAGCTAGAATGGTAAGCGAGCAGAAAGAAGTTTGCTGTCTGTGACTTCCAGGAAAGCTACTGTTTTCCTGGCAAAGAGCTGTTTAGTGCCTCTTGCCATTTTTTCTTGTCTGAAGTCCAACCGGGATGCCCGGAGGTGGACTGGCCACCTTGTAGCCCTGGGGATAAGACGTCCACACTGTGTTGCTGCATATGGCCACATATGCACAGACCACAGTGTTGAGTCAGTCAGGGGCCTGGCAGGAGGCAGATGCCTCACTCCAAAGGCTAATGGTGGAGACTCTGAAAAAAAAAATGCACTATTTGGAAAGGTCAGAATTAAGGAAACAGGTTAAGAAAGAGTGCAGTTAGCACCCCAGGGAGCCATGGCCACCTGTAACTCTGAAGGGCAGGGGAAGAAGGGGTTACCAGGACTGGGAAAGTAGCTGTATGGACAGGGCTGCCCAGCAGACAGCCTGCAGTGACCACACAAAAGCGACGAGGCAGCTAATTACCCCAAGTTTGTTGCTGGTGCCCCCCACCGGCCAAATTCTACTAGAAGTCAGAGCGCAGGGCAGCTCCAGGGACGTATTATCTTTAAGTCAGCCTCTCAGGACACTGAGCAAGTTGAAGAGTGGAGAGTAGGTCTGTATAAGCAAATGGAAAATATGCTTGCACAATGTGGATAGGGTCCCTGCCCTGTACGGTTTGGCAGCCCTGCCCATGTTAAGGAGGGCAGAGCAAGAACATAAGAGGAGCCTACATCCCTGATGGCACTGGGAGTCACCACAGCAGCTGTGAATTAAGTACCATGAAACATCTAGCCGTGTGACGAAAGTAAACCATTATGTGGGGACGGCACTTTGGTCGGTTTCAGTTATATGCCTGCAAGCAGTCCTATGTGATTTGTATGCCTCTTATATTTGTGGTATCATTAGTCGACACAATGTGTATCTGAGTCATTATCATTCTGTGTTTACTTTGTATTAGTTGAGAGTCAAACGTTCATCATTCCTTCTTACCCAAAGGGCCTGCTTTGGCTGGGTGTACGACTTGGTAGATCAGGTCTTAGATAAAATCGGTTAAGGCTGATGAAAGGACTGGAAGGAAAGGAAAAAGCATTCTATAGTAGCAATGAATGACTACATTCGGTCAGGCTGAGAGTCTCTATTATTGCCTCTGTCTCCCAGGGCTGGGCTCCAAGATCACCCACGTGGGGTGGGAACTAGAACTATAGGAGCCTCAGCTCCCTCGCTTTTCCCTGATGGGACTTAGTGATGGCCATCATGTCCCCAGCGGAGGCCCTCTGGGCCCTTCTCTGCTGGCCCCTAAGCTGCAGCCACTGCATCTCCACCTGACTCTGTACCTGGGGGCCTCTTTCACATGAGATGAGTGCTTTTCTTCTTCGACTCATGCTCCAGCTGCCTGTTCTGGTAACTGGGGTGGGCTCTACCTGGCCTAGAGTCCTGGCTGGCTCTTGCCTGCTGCCTTTTCCATGTCTCGGCCACAGCTCTAGCCAAGAGCCGTGGCCGGAGCCCTGTGACCTGTGAACAGACCTCACAGACATCTGCTTCTCTCCTCTCAGGAGCAGTGCCTGCCCTGCCTCTCTGCTGTTGAGTCCTGCCCTCCTACTGGCACTCCCCAAAACTCCTCCCCAGACCTCTGCCAATAAACACTTGGCCTGAGTCCTGGGTGGAGATTAAGGCATCCTTTGGACATGGCCATTAACCCTCTTGGCTGAAAACACCGCACTGTCTGCCACCTCCCAGCACCAGCCCCTCCCTCTCCGGCTGACTCCTCAGTGGCCTGTAGCTCAGAAGGAACAGTAAAAACAATAGTAAGATAACAAAAATTACAAAGATGATACTAGTAAAACAATCTACTACTTACTAAGTGTTAACTACATCACGCACCACATAAACGCAGCATAGCCCTTTGCGTGGCAATAGCACAAATTTCAGTTATCAATCGTTTAGTTTCATGACATGAGGCCCTCAACAATACAGTTCAAATTCAAGTCTGTTACCATAGTACATTAACTGTGGGTACTTGCCTAAGTACAAACTCTGCTGCTAGGTTTTTAGTCCATGGAATGACTACGCAAATAACAGATCCAAATCATGATCTGTGACCAATCATGTCACTTCTCTATCAGTCAGCCAGTCAATAGATGACTGGACATTTGTTATTCAGTTTATGCACAGACAACAAAGCATGTGCTCATGTTGTCTCCATGATTCACAGTGGTAAACGCCTGTGATAGGTACAAAAAACGGTACTAGAGAGAATTGGCCAACAAAGATAATAATGTAGCAAAGAAATAAAAAGCAGTAATGGGGAGAGTGAAGTTCAAGTCAAAGGTAAATGGACATAGAGAAGAAACAGCTGGCCGTTGGATGACACTGTCACCATTCCACCCTAGATATGCAGCCAGAAGAATTTAGTGAAGGTAAATTTATGAACATAACTGCAGAGAGTGGCTGTGCAGAAAAGGATGAAGATGTTCCAAGAGAAGAGACACAGATAAAAAAAAAATCATCTTAAAGGAACTCTTGAAGATATTTCATGACATTGGAAGGTGCAAAGAATAAAATACAGAAAGCTGATCCAAATCCGGAAAGGAAAATGGCAATTTGCCCAGGCACGGGAAAATGCTCACTCTGCACAATAATTTATATGACAGATGGGAAGGTAAGCACTGTTCAAACTACCATCAATTAAGTTTTATACAAAAACAAAACAAAACAAACCCCCAAAACTTAAACACTCAATTCTCAATGTTTCTTATGATTCAAATTACAGTATAACAAATCACATATTGGATCTACAAATTTTCTCCTTTCCCTAGCCATTTAAAACCAACAGTAAGAGGGTTTTTTTTTTATTAATATTTATTTTTGAGAGAGAAAGACATAGACTGTGAGTGGAAGAGGGGCAGACAAAGAGGGAGACACAGAATCTGAAACAGGCTTCAGGCTCTGGGCTGTCAGTACAGAGCCCTACAAGGGGCTCGAACTCATGAACCACAAGATCATGACCTGACCTGAAGGTAGATGATTAACTGACTGAGCCACCCAGTCGCCTCCCAACAGTAAGAGTTTTAAATATGTTGACACACAAAAAAGTTTTTTTAAGTTTATTTATTCTGATGGGGTGCATAAATGCCTCAGTCGGTTAAGTGTCCAACTTCAGGTCATGATCTTGCAGTCTATGAGTTTGAGCCCCACATTGGGCTCTGTGCTGACAGCTCAGAGCCTGGAACCTGCTTCAGATTCTGTATCTCCTTCTCTCTGCTCCTCTCCCACTCATGCTCTCTCTCTCTCTCTGTCTCTCAAAAATAAAGAAATGTTAGCAACTTTAAAAAAAAAGTTTATTCTGAGAGAGTGTGTGCACAAATGGGGGAGGGAAAGAGAGAGAGGGAGAGAGAGAGAGAAAAAGACAGAGAGGTAGGATCCACTCTGTCACCTCAGAGCCCAACATGGGGCTCTCTCTCATGAACCATGAGATCATGACTTGAGCTGAGATCAAAAGTCAGAACGCTTAACCAACTGAGCCACCCAGGGGCACCTACTTTGACAAAATTTTTAAAGGTCACAGCACAAATGTAATTTTGTCCATTGAAGTTTAAGATCACTTTGCAAGGTTTCAACTTACATGGTTGTTTTTGTAGAACTACACTACCACGCAAAGCGAGGGTTGCTTATACTTTATATACATTGTCTCATTTGGTCTTCAAAATGACTCTAAGAAATTATTATTCCTGTCTTATAGACAAAGAATCTGAGGCTCAAAGGGGATAAATAATTTGACCAAGACCATATAGCTGGTAAATGGCTACACCTACTGAATTCTAAATCTAATTCCTGCTATGTGGCCAGTCCAGGTGCATGATGGGTATTTGATATGGGGGAAGTAGGAGTGAAAGAGAAAAAGGGGTGAGAGATGAATATACCTTCTCTAATGGAACCTTGAAAGGCTAGAGCAGCACTGTCCATTAGAACTTTGTTTTCTAGTACACATTTACAGAATAGAAATGTTTATGTAATCTATAATCTATAGTGTGAAAACCTAATATATTCAACCCTAGTGCACGTGCAAATCTATGTATACTCTGAATCCATCTGTTCTTGAGCCTTCAGGATCCTGCTCCATCAAGTATCAGTTCTCCCTGGGGCAGGACTGGTTGGTTAGCTCAAACAACTCTCATTTCCCAATTTATTCTCCTTTTCTTGTTTCTCCAAAAGCAAAACAAAACAAAACCATTACTTTCCCACCACCCTCCTGTAGCCACCCTCCTGGAAGATGACCTCCAACATCTGTTGTCTTCCTCCTTCTCTGTAGCAGAACCCTGAACATTAGCTGGGAACATGGCCATTCTAAATAAAAACTACATTTCCCAGACATTCGTCAACAAGCCACGGCCTTGTGACTAAATACTGGCTCATGGGATGTAAGCAGAAATAATATGTATAAGATTATTATTATACATATTATATTATATAGCATATAAATATTAATAATTCCAGAATGTGTTCTCAAGAAGGGACTATTCCTTTCCTTTACTCTTTCCTGTTGGCTGGAATGTGGATTCCATAGTTGGTGCTGGAGCAGCCATCTTGGGCCAGGAGCTGGAAGGAGGAATTGCAATCTACAATTCAAATCTACAAGGTCAACAAATTCATGAGGACTTGGTGAAATACAGCTGCCACGTCCCCCGGCTTTGGACTGCTACCTCCAAAAGTCACTTATATAAGAGAAATATAAACTTTTATAGCCACTATTGTGTTGGTATTTCTGTTAGTATAGTGAATGTAATCTTAATGTACCAAATGCCCTACTTCTGGCCAATGAAACCCATGGGGAAGTGTTCTGGATGGCTTCTAGGCAAGACGCTTTTTCTGCTTGTGAAAGGAGAATTCTATTTCCCCATCCTGGCTGCCTTCCTGCTTACATCTTTGGGCATAGTTATGTGAGGACACAATGCCCAGGGCCACAGCCACCTTCTTATGACCACAAAGGAAAGCCAAGAAAAATTCAGAGTCTCTACCCAGAACTATGACACCACTGAACCACTGAACTAATCCTGGACCCACCTACCCCAGATTTCTTGTGCAAGATAATGAACAGCCTTATCATTTAGCCACCGTGTTGAATATTCTGCTACTTGTAATGGAAAACATTTCCAAATGACATATTTTCTTGCTATGAGTGTTTGTGCCCAAATTCATACATTGAAATCCTCACCCCCAAGATGATGATACCAGATGATGCCAGGTGGGGCCTTTGGTGTTTTGGTGTGTAGGTGCTGAGCTTGGACTACAGAGCCCTACCCCACCCCTTCCATCATACAGGGTAGAGCGACAAGTCAGCAGTCCACAACCTGCCAGAGAGCTCTCCCCAGAACCTGGCCTTGCCAGCATTCTGATCTTGGACTTCCAGCCCTCAGAACTGTAAGAAAAACATTTCTGCTATTTATAAGTCACCCAGTCTGTAGTGTTTTTTTTTTAATTTTATTTTTTTTAAGTAATCTACATGTAATGTGGGGCTCAAACCCACAACCCTGAGACCAAGAGTCACATGCTCTACCCACTGGGTCAGCCTCAGTCTGTATATGCGCCACCAAAACGAGCACAGTCCCAGTCTCTAGTATTTTAACAGTGGCCCAGATGGACTAAGACAGTCCTATTGCTCCTACAGTCTCACCTTTGCAACTGCATCCTTCTTCTGGGCCCACAGACATGCTCATCTCACCCATGTAAAAGAGTATCAGCTTGCCATGTATCCATTTCTCCCTCCAGCCACTATGTTTTTCTCTCCTTTCTTGGACAAGGGTCTGTAAAAAGTAGACGTATACACATTGTCTGGGCCTCCTTACTTGTTACTCATTCTTTGATCTCCTATGGCTTCCCTTCTCCCACTCCACTGAGTGTGTTCATCTAGACCACTGATAATCTTATTTGCAAATCCAACAAGACGCTTATTAGTCTTTTTCTTATCTGACCTCTCTAGGGTTTTGGCTTTGATAACCACTTCCGCCTCTGTGAAACCCCCTTCATCTGTGGCTTCTTTGACATTACCCTCATCCGGTTCCCTTTTGACCTCTCTGGCTCCTCATTCTCCATTTCCTTCATGAGTGCTCCTTTTTCGTCTTTACCTCTTGAAATACTAGCTTCTTCAGGATGCTATTCTGCCTCTGTCTTGCCTTGCTATGCTCTCCTTCTAGATGGTAACTTCCATTCCTACAGTTTTAAAGATTGAAGGTAGCTTTCTTAAAAATCAGAGACCTATTCTATACTCCTCATTAGGCAGAGTTGAGTCAAAGCTGCTGTGGTAAAATATTATTCCCCCTGAATGAAGCACTTCATCATGGATTTAATCGTGTTCCCCCAAAAGATATGTGGACATCCTAATACCCAATACATGTGAAGGTGACCTTATTTCTAGTTGTAATCAAGTTAAGATAAGGTCCTTAGGATGTGACCGTGAACTTATAAGCAGAGAAGAGACACAAGTACACAGGGACATCACCATGTGATGATGAAAGCAGAGACTGGAGATCCAGCTACAAGCCAAGAAAGGTCTAGGATCAATGGCCACCACCAGGAGCCAGACAGGCAAGGAAGCATTCTCCCCTCCGGTTTTCAGAGGGCCCTGCTGATACTCTGATTTGGGGCTTGTGGCCTCCAGAGCTGTGACACAACAAATTTCTGTTGTTTCAAGTCACACAGTTTGTGGTATTTTGTCACAGCAGTTCTAGGAAACGAACACACACGTCCTCCATTGTCCTGCACTTCCTTATCTAAGCAATTAGTTACGACTTACAATCTCTTCTTTCTTAATATTTTGCCTTCATCTTTCTCCCACTTCAGGGATGTTGGGTCTTCCACGTATCATAGATATGTGGGTTTACAACTTTCGATTTTGTCCTTGGTCTTTTGCTATAAAGGCGTTAAACACACACACACTACTACCGTCTACTTATGACCTCATTCTTAAGTTAGGACATCTTAATGCTCAACTCTCAGGATAAGGTGCAGTTTTTAAAATATTTTAAATTCTGTGACAAGCTCATTGCTTTATCCCAACTTTTCCACTATTGTTTCAGATGCATACTTTATAACAGAAACTCTTAAGAGTCTATGTTACATATGTGACAAAGAAAAATATTAACACATAAATACTCATAAGCTCCTTTCCTTGTTTCCAGCCATCTTCCCCCTCCTTTCCCAAATTCTCTTTGACCATCTTGCAAAATTGGGGTACCCAGTGAGAGGAAGAACCTGAGAAGCTAAAGCTGAGAGTATAGTGAGAATTCCTTTTTAAAAGGTAGATAATCACCTCTCAAAAGAAAACTTAGATGGATGAAGAGGTGGAGAGGCAGGTTTAGGATCGAGGGAGTTGGGGGAGAGGGGATGATATACGCATAGGAGAGAAACTGAAAATGGTAAGAGATGAGGAAAAAGGAATTTTAGGAAATCTGCCTTATGTTGTGTGTAGTCCGCCTTCAGGACCTTCTTGAGAGTATGAGGTAGGGATTTAAGCTGCTTTCAAAAATATTTTTTGTCTTCTTCTGGAATTGTACCTATTTGAGTGTGATTCTTTATAGGACCAGATAATAAAGCATCTCAGTCTTTTTTTTTTAAATGTTTTATTTACTTTTGATACAGAGAGAGAGCATGAGAGGGGGAGAGGCAGAGAGAGGAGAAGATACAGAACCAGAAACAGGCTCCAGGATCTGAGCTAGCTGTCAGCATAGAGCCCGATGCGGGGCTCGAACCCACGAACATGAGATCTCACCTGAGCCGGAGTTGGAGGTTTAACCGACTGAGCCACCCAGGCGCCCCAGCATCTCCGTCTTAAAAGGATTATATGTGAATGTGAGCAAAGCCAGTTTATTGTATAGTGGTTAGGGAAAGGGCTCTGGAGTTAGAAGCCCTGCGTTTGAATCCGGTCCCAATCCGCTTCTGCTGTGTGTCCTTGGGAGACTTACTTCTCTGTGCCTCATGTCCCCATCCACGAATAGGGAGACAGCAGTACCCACTGCACGGGATTGCTGGGAGAATCCTGAGTTCATACCCTTAAGGCAATTAGGACAGTTTGGCCCTGGAAGACCCTCAAATGCTATCTAGCAATAAAACAGAAATCTACAGTTTTCCACCTGTTGAAACAAACCTTCCGCGGCTCACTGTTCTAAACTTCTTGGCATGGCTACAGCCGCCAAACCCTCAAGTGCCTGATCTGTCTGTGCAGGCTGAGCTCCGACCTTCCCTCCAGGGTGCTCCCGGCGCAGGCTGCGGCCTCCACCGGCGTCCGCTGGCATCCTCGGCGCCCTGGCGTCCGCTGCGCGCGCCACCCGCCGGCCCAGACAGACAGACTTCCCAGTCTGCCCGCCGCGCTCCCGGCACTTCCCACCTCCACGCGAGCTTTCTTCCCCGTCGCGCTGTAACTGTTCAGAGCCTGACTCGCCCGCACATCCTAGATGCTCAATTAAAGTGGCGGTAAAGGCAAACGCCGTACTTTCTCCCGCTATACAAAAAGCGGGGCGGGGCAGGGGAGGGAGACGCGATCAGGAGGAAGTGTCTTTACATCTTAAGGCCCGTTGCCACAGGTGCTCGGCCCGGACACGTCGCCCGGGGGGTAGGGCGGGGCTCCGCTGCCGGGACCCCCCAGTGCCCCGCCGGCCTTCAGCCCGGCCCTGGGCGCCCGCGGTCACGTGACCCCCACCCCCGGCGCACAGCTGGAGGCGGGTCCCCGCCCTCCCACTGGAGCGGAGGCGCCGGAGCGGGCGCGGTGCATTGTGGGCAGAGGGGCGGGGGTTGGGAAGATGGCGGCTCCCAGCCTCCTCAACTGGAGGCGGGTTTCCTCCTTCACGGGGCCGGTCCCCCGCGCCCGGCACGGACACCGGGCCGTGGCCATCCGGGAGCTGATGATCATCTTTGGAGGGGGCAACGAGGGCATCGCGGACGAGCTGCACGTCTACAACACGGGTAGGCGCGGCGGCAACTCTGCGGCCCCGCCTGTGGGAGCCGCGGAGGGGGAGGGGAGGCGAGGCGGCGGCCGCGGCCCTGACAGCTGTCACCGCCGGGTCACTGCCTCGTCGGGCCGGCTGCGGGGAGCGCGGCTCTGCCTGGCGGCCCGGCTTCCTCCGCGTTCCGGGCGGCAGCTCCACTTTCCCGGGCCGCGAGTGGGGCGCGCCGGCCCTGAGGCCGGCAGTCCGGGACCTCCCTCCCCCGCGCGCCCCAGCCCTGCTGGCGGACGTAGGCGAGAGACAGAGAGACCGTTTTCACCCGCCTGGGCCTCTTCCCGGAGTCTCGCCCACTCCGGGGGTCCGAGATCGCTCCCCTGTCAAACATCAACTGCAAACCGGAGCTGCTCCGGGCCTGGCCTGTCTTCGCCTGCGGTGGTTCCTCTGGAGGGGAGAGGCGGGGCGGGGCGTGAGGGCGGGGTGGGGGCGCGGAGGGAGAACGGGAGGCGTCCTGGGCCCTTCGCCCCCAAGCAGCCCGGAGCCTGGCAGGTGGCAGTCAAGATTTCGACCTCGCTGGTAACCCTCTGAGCTGGCGGGGCCAGTCTCTGCCCCGCGGGGTGTGTGCGCCGAAGTTCCGCCGTGCAGCGCTCGGGAGGCGGACCCCAAGTGTCCCCGGGCGGCGTGGGGGCTTCGAGGGCCCCGGGAGCGCAGAGGACGGTGGCATCTCATTCTCCCCACCGTGCAAACGCGCCCGCTGTCATGAAGATGCTCTTTCCTTGGTGTCGGACTCACGACTGAATTTGGGGTCTATGTCACCATCAACAGCTTTGACCAAGTCACTTAATCGTAGCGGTTCCTACCTTAGCGGCGCGGGGGAAATTTTATTTTATTTTTTCCACCCTCGGTCCCCCGACCCCCACCCCCGGAACTCCGCTATATGGTTAAAAAGTTCTTTGACAGTTTGGTACAGTGTAAAAATCCTGGCTTTGGAAGGTTAAGACCAGGTTTGAATTTTGCTCTGCCGGGTGCCCAGGAACAGCGCTAAAGTCACCAAACGTAAACAGCAGATTTTCGCGTGTAGAGCAGAGATGGTGATACTCACCAAGCTAGGTTTTGGTAAGAATTAAATGACGGAGATCAGGGTTTCGCAGGAGCCGCACTGTTGCCGTTTTGAACCAAACAAGTCAGTTGCGAGATGCAGGGACATGGTAAGATGTTTGGTAGCGTCTCTAGTCACTACCCTCTAGTTGCCAGTAAGTGACCCTCCTCTCCCTCCAGTTAGGCAACTACAAATTTTTAGTGTTCTGGGGGCAAAGTCATCCCTGATGAAGAACCACTGATATAGAAGATACATATAAGCACATTCGCATAGTTTGTGATAACTGTTTCTTATAATTGGTTTTCATTTTTATTTTGGCCACTAGTTACAAATCAGTGGTTCCTACCAGCTGTTAGAGGTGACATTCCTCCAGGTTGCGCTGCCCACGGATTTGTCTGTGATGGTACCAGAATATTAGTGTTTGGGGGAATGGTTGAATATGGAAGATACAGCAATGAGTTATATGAGTTGCAAGTAAGTGTATTTAAAACTTATCTCAATCTGCAGCTTTAATCGTGATACTGCTCTTAATTGTTTTAAAGATTGCAAAAAAATTTCATTAACATATTTGAAGCAGTGAGAGTTTCATGTCTTATAGCTTCAAACAAAATGTTTCCACCTCACAAAAAGCCAAAGTTTCTAATGTAACTTTTTTCAATACCCAGTGTAACATTTGTAACATTAAGATATCTGTTACTAAGTGTCAATTGTGCATGCAACACCTTTAGGTTTTTGTATCTTAGTGGCAGTTCTTCAATTTTAGCAGCAACAGAAGCATCTGGAGAGCTTGTGAAAACAGAGCGCTGGGCCCTGCTCCCAGGGATTCTGAGTCAGTATCATCTGATGTGGGGCCTCACCCCTTGCATTCCTACCAAGTTCCCCTGTGCTGCTGCTGGTCCCCGGGCCACATTTTGAAAACTTCTGCCTTAGTTATAGAAATTGTTACCATTACACTAATAATCACCTTTTCACCCCTGGCAGTACATACCAAAAGAAAGTACAGGTTCATATATCCTTTTTAAATGTGATTCTCCTAAACCACACTCAGAGCCCTCTCTGACAGCCCTTAATGGACTTTTATTGCCAAACTGTGCATATGTTCGCAGGGCTGTCATCATGAAGACATCTGGTAATTGACAGATGTAGGTGAATTATACCTATTTATGAGCAGATAGTTTTAGATAAATAGAGCATCCATGGCCAGAGCATAAGTTTTGGAGTTTGGTTTGTTAAATGACCTTTACTTAAGGATTGAAATATATACTGTGGATTACCTAATTTCAGAAAGTAAGAATATATACATTACATTTAACCTTAAAGCTATATACATTTCATTTTTCATTTGGAAAATATTTTGGAACTGTTAGTTTATTATTATGAGTTATTATGTTTATTTTTATTAGGTTGCTATTGAGGAAAGCTGTGAATATGGAAGAGTAGACCGAATTTCTATTGCAGTGTTTATTTTAGTTCCAGAAGTTATCTGCTTACTTGTCATTTGTCCCCAGGATAACTTACTGGAGCCTTCTGATTGGATCTCAATTGAAATGTATTGATATGATGTTCTACTAGTGATAATAAAGGAATGCTTTCCTGATTTTGCCTGATTGTGTTTATGCTCTTTTCTTAGGCAAGTCGTTGGTTATGGAAAAAAGTGAAACCCCACCCCCCTTCTTCTGGTTTACCTCCTTGTCCTCGGCTTGGACATAGCTTCTCTTTATATGGAAACAAATGCTATTTGTTTGGTGGTCTGGCAAATGAGAGTGAAGATTCAAACAATAATGTTCCCAGGTATGCTGATTCTTTTTCAGACCAAATGTTTGTTTTATGACTTTTAAGAACATTTGATTTTTACCATTTTTAATTATTAAAAAGGATGAAGCTTAGCCTTTTCCATTTGAACCTCACAGTGAACAAATTTGGGAGCGCTTGTGTTTTCCTTAGTCCCTGGAGTATGTATTTGTTTTCAAAACTATGCCTGTTCTAATCAGAAATCATCTTATTAAATGATACTAATGTAACTGTTTATAGCAACGTATTTGTATATTTTGAGCCATAATATATTTTAGTTGTTATAAATTATAATAAAAAGTAACAAATGGTTACTTTCAAATTAGATGTCTCTAGGAATTTGGTGACAAGAAATCTCACTGCAAAATAATGGCTGTCATATCCATTTCTCATACAGGAAGCCCTTTGGGTGCTTCACACAAGCAAATACGTTTTGAACCAGGCCTCTCCTCTTTTCTGCAGGCAGAACTATCACTACCTCTTTTCTTTTTGCGCAGTGTTTTGATCACATTGTCATAGCATTCAGGATTTGGAGATTTAGAGTCCGAAAGACTTTTCTGATTCACTGCTTACCATGTGTGTCCTTTAATGGAAGTAATCTAATCCTGTTTTCCTTGGCCATGAAATGGGAGTGATTAAATACTTACATTTCAGTGTCATTACAATGGCTAAATAAGATCATTGGCATCATTTTCAAAGTACTTCCACGTTGTCATCAGCATATTGCCTACATTAGATTGAGGTCAGAGGCTTAGCTTTTTTGTTTTTTTCCAGACTTTAAAAAAGAACACATATTAAAACATCATGGAAAACTTGGAAACTGGAGAAAGGAAGAAAAATCCCCCCCATACTAATCCAGACACTTTCACGTCTAGCACATGTCTTTTTCATTTTTACATTAAATAGACTTTCTTGGATAGAGACTTGTAAAAATTCAAGAAATTAGAAAGTATATGAAGTTCTTTCTCACAACATCACTGTCCTACAACACAGGCAAACACATAGCTCAATTTGATGTGCATCTTTTAGAATCCTTTTCTTATAACACATATTAGCTTTTTTAGGTTATTATATATAATGGGCAAGCTTCTCAAGTTTATGCTGCCTGAGGGAGCAAATAGATGCAGTGCTTTTGAAAGCCACTGGTTAAAGCTAGCAGATTCCTTTCTGTTCACATTCTGATGGTCAGTGATTCAGAACTGTGTATTCTGTGTACCGAGGGAGGGGAGTTGGGAACATTGATCTGATCCTACACAGACATGTATTTTCTTTTACGGATGTGGCATCTTTCTTTTTGCTTTGTGTCTTTGGGTATTTACTTGTTTGTGTTTTTTGTTGTTGTTGTTTTCCTTTAACAGTGTATCTTGGAGCTCTTTTAGGGTAGTAGATAAAAATTGACCTTATTGTGTTTTAAATGGCTGAAAAGTAGTCTGAATTATGCAAGTTATTGAACCAGCCCCCTGCTGGTCGATATTTAAATATTTCCACTTTTTTTGCTAGTATAGTCTTTGTATGTGTATAACTATTTTTGTAGGATTCATACTTATAAATGGGCTTGGGGGGAGGGAGGTCAAGGGCATTTACATTCAGGTTTGTTAGGTTTTCCTGAATCAACCTCCAAAGAGACAGAGCTATTTTATACTCCTGATAACAGTGTACAGGACTGCCTACCTCCTTAACAATATTGAATTGTCTTGCTCTTCTTAGGTTCTGCCAATCTAATAGGTAAAATACAATTCATGGATTTATTTTGATTTTTCAAAAATTGGCAGAGCTTGATTAACTATGCTTAGGGATATTTGCAATTCCTTTTCTGAAGTTGTTGATTTTCTTATTCATTTTTCCCTTTTAAATAATTGAAGTATAGGGGTGCCTGGGTGGCTCAGTCGGTTGAGCCTCCGGCTTCGGCTCAGGTCAGATCTCACATTTGTGGGTTCGAGCCCCGCATCGGGCTCTGTGCTGACAGCTAGCTCAGAGCCTGGAGCCTGCTTCCGGTTCTGTGTCTCCCTCTCTCTCTGCCCCTCCCCCTCTCATGCTCTGTCTCTCTCTGTATCAAAAATAAATAAAACAAAAAAATAAATAAATAAATAATTGAAGTGTAAATTATATATCATGGGGTGCCTGGATGGGTCTGTTGGTTAAACATCTGACTCTTTTTTATTTTAAGTTTACTTATTTTGAGAGCTAAAGAGAGAGTGTGAGTGGGGGAGAGACAGAGAGAGGAGAGAGGGAGAATCTCAAGCAGATTCTTCACTGTCAGCCCAGAGCCGGACACAGGGCTCAAACCCATGAAACTGTGAGATCATGACCTGAGTCAAAATCAAGAGTGGGACACTCAGCTAAGCCACCCGGCGCCCAAGTGTCGGACTCTTTTTTTTTTTTTTTTTTTTTTACTGTTTTTATTTACTTGAGAGAGAGAGAGAGGGAGAGACAGCGAGAGAGACAGCATGAGCAAGGGAGAGTCAGAGAGAGAGGGAGACACAGAATCTAAAGACAGGCTCCAGGCTCTGAGCTAGCTATCAGCACAGAGCCTGATGCAGGGCTCAAACCCATGAACTGAGAGATCATGACCTGAGCCGAAGTCAGATGCTCAACCGACTGAGCCACCCAGGCACCCTGTGTCCGACTCTTAATCTTGGCTCGGGTCATGATCTCATGCTTCTTGAAATTGAGCTTTCCATTGGGCTCTGTGCTGACAGCAGAGAATCTGCTTGGAATTCTCTCTCTCCCTCTCTCTGCCTCTCCCCACTAATGCACATGCTCTCTCTCTCTCTCTCAAAATAAACTTAAAAAAATTATGTACCATAAAACTGATACCTTTTATATGTGCAATTTAGTGACTTTAGTAAATTTACCATGTTGTATATCCATCACCATAATCCAGGTTTAGACAATTTGCATCACACCAAAATGAAACATTTTTATTCATTTGTAGTCAGTCCCCAGGCAATGACTTTTTAGTTTTTTCTGGACATTTCCTATAAATGTGATTTTCTGCATTTATCTCTTTTCACCTAGCATAATGTTTTTGAGATTCAACCATGTTGTAGTATATGTATCAAATATTTCTTCCTTTTTTTTTTTTTTGCTGAATATTACTCCATTGTATGGATATACCACATTTTGTTCATCTGTTCGTCAGTTAATGGATATCTGAGTTGTTTGTTTGTTTGTTTGTTTGTTTTAGTTTTTGGCTTTTATGAATAAAGTTGTATATGGGTCTTTCTATGGCTGTGTATTCATTCCTCTTGATTAGATACTTAGCAGAATTGTTAGGTCACATGGTAAATTTATGTTTAACTTCTTAAGAACTACCAAACCATTTTCCAAAGTGACTCTACCATTTTACATTTCCACCAACAAAGTATGAGGGTTCTAATTTTCCACATTCTTGCTAACACTTATTACTGTCTGTCTCTTTATTGCAGCCAACCTAGTGTGTATAAGGTGGTATCTCATTAAACCATATGCATTTCTCTAATGACCAATGATGCTGAGCATCTTTTCATGAGCCTTTTGAGCCCTTTGCATATCTTCTTTGGTGAAATTTCTATTCAAATCTTTATCCATTTTTAAATTAAGTGGTTTGTATTCTTATTGTTGAATTGTAAGAATTCTTTGT
Source organism: Suricata suricatta (assembly GCF_006229205.1). Lineage (NCBI taxonomy): Eukaryota > Metazoa > Chordata > Mammalia > Carnivora > Herpestidae > Suricata > Suricata suricatta. Next base: position 17,116,829 of record NC_043709.1, on the reverse strand, counting down.
ATATTCTGCATATAAGATTTTTTTAGAAGTTTGTTTTTATTTAAGTAATCTCTACACCCAACACACCCAAAATGGACCTCAAACTCAATAACCCAGAGATCAAGAGTCACATGCTCTTCCAACCAGCCAGGTGCCCCAATATAAGGGTTTAAAAAAAAAATCAGAAACGTGATTTGCAAATATTTTCTTCTAGTCTGTAGCTTATCTTTTCATTTTCTTAGATATCATTAAGAAAGATATCTAATGATATCTTTTGAAGCACAAAGCTTTTAATTTGGCTAAGTCCAATATATCAGTGTTTTCTGTTTGAATCGTGCTTTTAGTATCATATTTAAAACTCTGCCTATTTCACAGTGATGAAAATTTGTTACTCTACTTTCTTTTAGAAGTTTTATGGTTTTAGGTCTTATCTTTATATCTGTGATTCATTTGAATTACTTTTTTTTTGCCTGTGATAAAGTATCTTTGTTTATATCTTTTTCCTTGTGGATATCCAGTTGTGCCAGCACCTTTTATTGAAAAGACTGTTCTTTTCCCATTGTATTATCTTGGCATTTTTGTTGAAAATCAATTAACCATAATTGTAATGGTTTATTTGTGGACTCTCCACTCTGTTCTCTTGATCTATATGTCTAGCTTAATGATGGTACCACACTGTTTTGATTACTATAGCTTTGTAGTAAGTTTTGAAATCGGAAGATATAAGTTCTCAGATTTTATTATGTTTTTCAAGAGGTTTTTTTGTTTTGTTTTGGTTTGGGTTTTTTTTGTTTGTTTTGTTTTTGTTTTTGTTTTTTTTTTTTGGCTGTTCTGGGTCCTTTGCATTTCTATTTAAATTTAGGATCAGCTTGCCAGTTTCTGCAGGAAGGTCTGCTGGAATTTGGTAGGTATTATGTGAAATATATGAAGTTATGGAGAATTACTGTCTTACAGCCCACCAAACTGGGATGTCTCTCCATTTATTTAGATCTTCTTTCATTTCTCCCAGCAATATTTTGAGGTTTTAAATGTGTGTTGCTCTGATTTTATTAATTCCTATTTTTTAATTCTTTTCAATGGCATGAATAGCTTTGGTTTGTTCATTTTATTTTATTTTTGGGTTATTGCTAGTATATAGAAATATAGTCGGTTTATTGCTAGTGTATAGAAACACAGTTGATTTCTATATATTGATCTTGTATCCTGTGACCTTGACAAATTCATTTGTTATTTCTTTGTATGTATTTATTTTTGTTTTTTCATTTATATATATTTGATAGAGCATGCAAGCAGGGTAGAGCAAGAGAGGTAGAGAGAGAATCCTAAGCAAGCGCCATGCCCAGCACCATGGAGCCTGATACAGGGCTCAGTTTCACCCTGTGAGATCATGACCTGAGCTTGAATCAAGAGTCAGACACTAAACTGATTGAGTCACCTAGGCACCCCTCACTTGTCATTTCTAATCATACCTCTAGGATTTCAGTTTTACTATTATTATTGATCCTTTGGAGTTCTTCATATATTTTGTTCTTATATTCTAAATACTTTACCCAAGTCTTCTATTTACCTTTTTTTTTTTTTAAGGAGGGTTTTCATTTTTGTTTTATCAGGTTTGACAGTGTTTTCTTTTATTGCTTTCTGGGATTTTTTTTTCTTGCTTAGGAAGATTCTCCTATGCCAAAATTATTTTTCTATATTTTCTAGTACAATCTATATTTTTCTTATTTTATTTAATTTTATTTTATTTTTGAGAGACAGAGACAGCATGAGCAGGGAGGGTCAGAGAGAGAGGGAGATACAGAATCTGAAGCAGGCTCCAGGCTCTGAGCTAGCTGTCAGCACAGAGCTCGACACGGGGCTTGAACCCATGAACCATGAGATCATGACCAGAGCCAAAGCTAGACGCTCAACCAACTGAGCCACCCAGGCACCCCCTATATTTTTCTAATATTTTACAGATTTATTCTTTATGTTTCAAATATTTATAGATTTAGAGTATATTTTTATGACTAGTATGAGGATTTTTACTTTTCCTTCATAATGGATTTCTAATTCTCTCACTGCCATTTATTAAATAAGTCATTTTTTCCTCACTGATTTGAAGTCCTGTCTCTATCATATCTTAATCCTTATTTACATGGGTCTTTTTCTAGGCTCTCTAGACCAGGGGTTACAAACTATACTGTATGGGGAAAATTTGGGGATTCTCCTCCTTGGAGATGGTCCTGTGGTGTACATCTGTCAGGTTTTGTGGTGGTTCTGTAGGTGCTTGGGAAGATTGTAAGTTCTTGCCTGGGGACAAGGTTCTTTATTAAATCAGTGTTTTAAATTATTACTCGAAGCTTTATTGTTTTGTGAGTCCACGTCAGATCAACTTCTGAATGACATGTTAAAATCTCCCTGTGACTGTGCATTTGTGGTTTGTTCCTTGTGTATCTAATCTTCAGCCTGTGTGTATTATTTTGTTGTAGACTTTTTTTTTTTTAAGTAGGATTAACAACCAGTATGAACTGGTGTAGCCTCCTGGCTGGCATGCATTCAGATCTGTGTAAGTCTATGCCACATCAGTTGTTACGTAGTTTTGATATTATCATTACTGTTAATTGCTTACAGCTGGGTTTAGGGTTCTTTTATTTTGTTTTCCCTACATGTTTCCTGCTCCCAAGAGACTTTGTCTCTTCATAGGGAAGTCTTTTCCTACTTTAATGTTTTATGTTTTCCACCTATTCTGCTTATTGTTGCCTATATATGCCATCTGTACTAATTCTGTGCTTCTGTTAGTTGTTCAGAAATTATTACACACATTTAAATTGAAAATATCTTGTCATCTTTGATAATTGATTACTATCTTTACCTTCTTTTGCTTATCCTTATTTTCCCATATGTTCCATGTATTCTTGAATCTTATTCCAGATTATAATAATGTTAAGAGATTATCTGGTTAGTCTTTCTAACTGTTTGGTTAGACCTCACAACCACACTTATAAACATCAATTTAAATGTGATTATAAATCTTTGGTTTCTTTGTACCACCATGTCTCTTATTCAGTGTATTCTTTCTTGAATTTCTTTTTATTTTTTTGGAATGACATATAAAGTCATTTTTTCCCAAAACAATTATATATCTACACTTAATAGTTTTATATGTCCTAAAGTGTTTTAATTTTGCCCTCATATTTGAGTAAGAATTTGATAGGAAATATATTCCTATAAAAGTCACTTTGATCAAAACATTGAAAACATCAGTGCTACTCATGAGAAGTTCCATGCCAGTTTCTAGAGTTTAAAAAAAAAAAAAAAGCTATGTAGGGCATTGCTATGACATTATAGAGTGAAATTTTTAGAAGAAAAAAGTCACAAAGCAACATTTGTAGTATGTCTCATTTATACATATGTGGGTATCCATATAGAGACAGAGGTCAGAAAGGGTATTAACTGGGGCGCTGAGGGGAGGGGCTCAGTTGGTTGAGCATCCAGCTCTTGATTTTGGCTCAGGTCATGTTCCCAGGGTCATGGGATCAAGCTCCCTAGGCTCCATGGAGCCCCTGTCCCCTGCTCACACTCTCTCGCTCTCTAAAATAAAAAAGAAAGAAGGAAAGAAAGTGTATTTATCAATTATTGTCAATAGTGATTGTCCTGGCTATCTAGTACCATGTAATAAACTCCCCCAAAAGTTAGTGATGTAAAATAACAAGCATTTTATTATGATCAGGGATTCTGTGCATCAGGAATTCAGATAGGACACAGCAGTGACGGCTGGACCCTGAGATGGGAAGGCTTGAATGGTCACTCCCACATCTGAGGCCTCAGTGGAAATGGCTAAAAGATGGACGGACTGGGGCCATTATCCTGCATGCCTATATATGCTGCTTCAGATGGTGTTTGTGTGCTAGTTGGACTTACCTGGTGCTTCAGGATTCCAAGAACAAGAGTTCTATAGTGAACCTGCATTAGCCTTCTGTGACCGAGCCTCAGAAGTCACATAGTGTCCTTTCACCATCCTCTAGTTGAAGCAGTCACAGGCTTGCCTAGATTTGAGGGTGAGGACAGATATAGATCCTACCTCCTGAATGGAAGAGTGTCAGAGAATTTGTGGCTATGCTTTGAAACCATCACAGTTGTCGTGGACGTGAGTGTTCGTTAAATGATGGCAGGAAGTTTTTTAATCTCTTCTGTTCACTGCTGATCCCTGCAAGAGTACCTGGTGTACACGACAGGTTTTGATAAATGCGTGGTGAATAAATGAGGAAGGGGGCTTCTCCTCTCCTCATGCCTTTCCGTATAATGACGTTTTCACAGCAAGCATATGTTACCGTTATAGATAGAAACAAAAATTGAATAGAAGGTATATGTTGTGTTAATGTCTTAATATTATTTCATGATATCCTAGATATTTAAATGATTTCTATGAGTTGGAGCTACAGCATGGTTCTGGTGTGGTGGGTTGGAGCATTCCAGTGACTAAAGGGATTGTGCCTTCTCCAAGAGAATCCCACACAGCTGTGATATATTGCAAAAAAGATTCTGGAAGTCCTAAAATGTATGTCTTCGGTGGAATGTGTGGTGCTCGCCTGGACGATCTCTGGCAGCTTGACTTAGGTAAGCTTACCCTGATTCAGACTCAGTGATTGGTTGTGACTGATAAAGGAAAATGTAAAAATTGCTTTGAAAAATATATTTGATTGCAGTATTTATTGAGTAATACTTAGATTTATAGAAGGCACGTGTAGCCAGCTCCAGAACAGCCAAGATGTAATGTGAATGGTCGCTGATCTAAGTTAAATGCCAGAGTCTAGCTCCAGCAGGTCCAGGGTTTCCTGAAGGATAGACAGTGTCAGTGAAGGGAGTGAAAGAGCCTTGAGTTGCTTTCTAATCACCAGGCAGGCATCTCTGCTCTGTCTGTTTTGGTGTCTTTTTTTTTAGGTCAAATGATAGCATGACATCAGAAGGTGGAATTTTTACAACGAATAAATCTCAGTGATAAGATGCTTTGAAAAGTGTACAGAAACAGGTTTTACAGAGGCATTTTTGTAGAACTACTCTAATTACAGTGAGGTAGTAAAATTTTACAACTAGTAGGATAACAGGATCTTAGTGAGAAGCAGATAACATACACATTTGTTTATATCAATAATGCTACGATTCAGGCATAGGTTGAGTGATATATGGGTAGGCTAGGAGTCATTCTGTGTCAGTCACAAAAGGAAGAATGTATTTGAGCTGGTCAGTAAGTTGCTTGTGCAAACCTCATTATTTGATGTTGCAGGCGCAAGCACCATAGGGCCCCTGAATGGGTCAGCCTTTGTATATGGGTTTATGTTTTAATTACTCTTACCCATCCTTATTATCCATGTAAGGGAAGGTATTCATGGCACCAATTAGCAAAGGTATGTGTAGTAACTTATGTCTGCTCTACTCTGTTTCTTATCTCTAAGTTAGACTCTTATTTTCCAGGCCAGAGTTAATTGTATCTCTCGTGTTTTTAATCCCCTTTATTATTTATGTCTTGGGTCTGTAAGGCTCATTAGAAGAGCCTTTCAACAAACATCTGCAGTGCTTTGTCTAAAATCTTCTTTGTAGAGGTGGGAATATGCTTCTTCTCATGAGGTGTCTGTGTGGGGAATATTGGTCTGATTTGGAACACTGTGAGGCCTGATCAATAACAGCAGTCCCGTTCCTGATATGAGCCAGTAGTAGAAAGAGATACCAGTTTGGCTTCATGGCAGGAGCTGTGCAAACGTCTGCCATTTACTTGCTGTGACTATGTCATCCAGTGAGGCCGATGCAGCTCCCGGAAGTTAAACAAATGAATGTTTGGTTTATGGCAGTAACTCTCCCGTGCTCCTTATAAGTAGAGTCACCGTATGTCCTGGTTTGTCTAAGATGACTGATTTAGGCTTATTGTCCCATGTGATTATCAATAGTATCAATTACCACTCTGTAAAATGTCCAGGTTGGGGATGATCAGATTTATATGGTTACTCTGTCTATAGGAAACGTAGCATTAGTCATGTTATTGCTAGTCAGTGAGAAACCCCGGGCTACCTAGCTCTCTTTACACGGACCCTAGGAATGAGTGATTGGGAAGTAGGTGTGCCTCTCACCTTTGACTGGCTTCTACACAATGTGCTCTTACTTAAAATGTGAAAATCTCTAATCTGGTTTTAATTCAAAATTGGTAGCACCCGAAATACACCTCTCATTACAAACACTAATGTTCATGTATAAGTAGATTACTGTAATTGGCTGTTCATGTCGGCTGGAAATGTTCATTCTAATATGAAACTCAAGTAATGGTTTTGAAACATTTTTGCTTCTTTTTGGTAAATCCTTTTTTGTTTTTTAAAATTCTGCAAGGTGAGGTAACTTGCTATTATTAGAGCAAACTGCCAATGTGCTTATTTTTACTTCCAGAAACTATGTCGTGGTCAAAACCAGAAACAAAAGGGGTGGTGCCACTCCCACGAAGCCTGCACACAGCCAGTGTTATAGGAAACAAGTAGGTGCTGGGTTCTGGTTTTCTTGTTTTTCACTTTTTTAAACCAACTTAAGAAAGACACCCACAAGGGAGAGTGGTGCTTCCAGTTTCTTAGGAATAGATTGTTGAGTTTAATAATGTTTGGTTGAGTTTCCTGAAGTGAAATAGTAAGCCTGCAGAAGCTTAAACACTTTGCCATTTTCTTCTCCCGCTGCCTCTTATACTTGTGTGCATTCCTCACAGCGCTTTCCTTGCACAGAGTCCATTTACTTAAGTCTGAGGCACCGTGTTGTCACGCTGCTCTGTTCCCCAACACCTAACTCAGTGTTTCATTTTACTTATTTTTGGTAGTGCTTGACCTATACTTAGGTAGGAACTCAGAATGTGCACTCACTCATTAAACTTTGGGTAGAGTTATGATGAGATCATAAAATCTGTAACCAGATTGCCTGAACTCACGTCTCCAGCTTTGGTACTTGTCCTGTATGACCCGGGTCAAGGAAATTTCATCTGCCTATACCTCAGTTTCCTCACATATAAAATACAGTTAATAGTAAAACCTACTTCACAAGATTGTTTTCAGGATTAAATGGATTAATACATATGAAATGCTCTAAACAGTACCAGGTACATAAGGAGTGCATGAGGAGTACTCCATAAAGGTTAGCTATTACTGTCATCAACAAGTTCCCTTATTTGTACATTATTGTGCAAATGTAATTTAATTAAGTATTTTCTTGTGTAGAGACTTTACCTTAAAAGTAATGTTTTAGGAAACAACTAGAACCTCATTAGTTCTTTTTTAAAAATAGCCATAAACAAATCTGATAAGATACACATTTTTTAAAAATATCAGGACCCTTTTATAAAATGTGGTTTTCCATTGGAACTCTATTATATAAAACAGATAGAAAATAGAGCTTCTGTTCTGGGCATGAGGTCACTGGGCCCTAAGCTCTGCCTGAAGAGCCTTTCTCCTTCAGCAGCCATTAGGCAGGTCTCAAGAACCTTGGGGGCTCTGTGGGACGTAGCTGAAGGTATTTTTTGGTTTGTTTTTTGTTTTAATGTTTATTTATATATTTTCAGAGAGAGAGAGAGAGAGAGAGAGGGAGAAGGAATCCCAAGCAGGCTCCTATGGAGAGCTCAAACTCACAAACCATGAGATGATGACCTGAGTTGACATCAAGAGTCAGAAGCTTAACTGACAGAACTACCTGATGCCGCAGCAGTTTTTTGAGTGCTATCAGTGACCAAAATTACCAGAAACTTAATCTTCTTTAGTTACTGTATGCATCCAACTCTAAATTTGACTTTGGATATCATAGATCATTTGACTATCTTTCTCACTCAGGCACTTTCAGTATATTATATACAATATTGATTTTCAAATGTATTACAATTGAAATATTTTCTGCTTTAAGTGACTTACCAGAGAGAAATAATTTGGTTTTGTATTGCTTCACAAAAGTGTAAACTCTTCAGAGATCACTTAATTCATTATCTTATTCCCATTACCTTGACCATAATGAGTTAATCGTCCTGAAACTTTGAGTAAACAAATAAGAAATTTAAGTCCATTCTTAGCATTTAACATCTAAAAAAAAGCATAGTTTTAGAAACAAAAGCCACTTTATGTTCTCTCTTTTTGTTGTTCAGGATGTACATTTTTGGTGGATGGGTTCCACACAAGGGGGAGAATATTGAGACTTCACCTCATGATTGTGAATGGAGATGTACTAGTTCATTTTCTTACCTAAATCTGGGTGAGTCTTTTAAGAGTTACTTGTTGAAGCAAATTTATTAATAAAAGAGTTCTTATTATTTTGTTGCTTAAGAACAGTAATATAGTCATGGATATTTCTGTCTTTTAGATACAGCAGAGTGGACCACCCTAGTATCAGATTCTCAGGAAGATAAAAAAAATTCAAGACCAAGACCACGAGCTGGACACTGTGCTGTTGCAGTTGGCACTCGATTGTATTTTTGGAGTGGAAGAGATGGCTACAAAAAAGCACTGAATAGTCAAGTTTGCTGCAAGGATCTTTGGTATCTTGATACTGGTAGGTAAGAGTAGGTAACAAATATAATCTTCCTTGAGGTAAATAAATACCTGAGCGCTCCTTGTCTTTTAAGACTTGGTGAAAATGCCACTGCCTCTCTTTTCCATAATTAAAAATGAATGGAAGAAATATTATATGTAGGTATTTCCCACTTCATGAGAGTTTTAAGTTTATTTATTTTGAGAGAGAGAGAGAGAGACAGAGAGACAGAATCCTGAGCAGGCTCTACACTGATAGTGCAGAGGCCAATGTGGGTGAGGCTCAAACCCACGAACCGAACTGAGACAATGACATCATGACCTGAGCTGAAGTTGGATGCTCAACCGACTGAGCCACCCAAGCACCTGTGAGAGTCCCTCTCTTTGAGTGTGTACACTGAGATATAGTGACTCCCTTCTGACGCATAGAATATGGAAAGGGAAAAATAGCAGTGGCTTTATGGCAGAGAAACCTGGAAAACACCACCTTAATCAAGTAATCAGTGTTATCCTTTACTCCTGCTTCTCATACCATACGATAAGAAGAAACTTCACCTTTGTGTTACCCCAAAACCTACAACTCCACTCTGAGAGAACATATCAGATAAGTACAAATTGAGGGACATTCTAGACCTTCTACAGAATATGTGAACAATACTCTTAAAAAGTTTTAAAGTGATGAGGGGAGCTTTGAAAGCAATGAGTTGGACTCTTGATTTCAGGTCAGGTCACGATTTCATGGTTTGTGAGATCAAGTCCCAAATAGGGCTCTGCTGGCAGAGTGGAGCCTGCTTCAGATTCTCTGTCTCCCTCTCTCTCTGCCCCGCCTCTGTGCGCGCTCTATCTCTCTCTCTCTCTCAAAATGAATGGATAAGCACTTAAAAAAAGTTTCAAAGTGATGAACAACACGGAAAGTGAGAAATAGTCACAAATTGCAGGAGACTAACGAGATGTGATAACTAAATGCAATGTGGTATGCCCTAGGTTGAAACAAACAAAAAACATAAATTGAAAACTGGTGAAACCTGAATGGTCTGTAGTTTAGTTAATGGTATTATTCCAGTGTTAACTTCTTCGTTTTGACAAGTGTGTTATAGCATTAGGGAAAACAGTGAAGAGTATATGGGCACTCTGCATTTTTTCTGTAAATCTAAAAGTATTCCAAAGTAAAAATGTTTTTTGAAAAGCATTACAGCACTAAAAACTTATTTAGTATGGAACCATCCATTTTTTAATAAATACTTATTGATTGACAGCTGTATGTTCTAAATGCCGAGAAGTGAAATGCTACAGCAGTGAAAGAAACCGATAATGTCCCTGCTGTCAGAGACCTTATATTATTAGAGGGTATGAGGGCAGGGGGATGATGGGCACTAATCAAACAAATTAACAAGTCAGTTCTATTTCTGGTAAGCATATGAAGACAGTAAGATAGACCCGTGGGATAGTTATGGAGTACTGGAGTGGGGTGGTGGTGGTGATTAGCTTCCGAGTGGTTAGTTAGAAAAGCATGTAATGGCATTTGGGACAATCCAAATGGGGGAGAAGATGCTATCCATGGACAACGCTGGGGGAGAAACACTGTAGGAAGAGGGAACGGCAAGTGCAAGGGCCCTGAGATGGGAATGCATGGCACACTGGGGAACAGATCTGAGCCGAGTGAAAGAGGAGAGTGTAGGGATGGAGGTTAGAGACGTGACCATTGAACAGATCTATGTAGGGCCTTGAACTTCATGGTAAAGTTTGGATTGTTTATATATAAAGTACAAAGGTAGGTTATTTATTACTTTGAAGGAGAGATGGGTTGTGGTCTGATGTACATTTTGGAATGGCCCTTGCAGTTGTATGGAAAATAAATTGAAGGTGAGCAAAGGTGCACGCGGTGAGACACGTTAGGAGGCATCCCCAGCAGTCAGAGAAGTGTTAGACTACAGTGGTGCCAATGGAGATGCGGAAAAGTGGATGAATTCAGGATATGTTTTGGAGTTCTTGTTGACAGCCTGGCTGATGAATTGGGTGTGGCATACGGCAGAAAGAGAGGACAGGCAGATGAAATTTTTAGCTTGAATAATTTGGTGGTATTTCCATTCACTGAGATGGGGAAGACTGAGGAGAAAACTGGCTTGTTGAGAAAAATAACAGCTCCATTTAGACTCTAAGTTTGAAATAAGGAGATCAAATAGGTAGCTGAGGAATAAAGAAGTCTAGAGGTCAATAGAAAATCAGATTTTCATGGGATGTTACTGGTTTTTGAAATGTTGGTAATGTTTTGTACCAGAGTAATTACCTGTTTGGAGTAGTACAAGTTTTGATAAAAGGGTATTAACTTCAAGAAGTTGTGTTTTCCCAAAATATCATGTGCAAATCATATTTGCTAACACTAACAGTATTTCTAACATATATGCTATTGGCTGAAAATTGGCTCCTAAAATTAAAAACTTACAAAGGTAAAATAATGTAGCTGTAACTATAAAATACTTGGTGCCCCGCCCCACTTCTAGGATTAGATATTTCTTTCTGATTCTGATGACTCAGATAGCTTGGAACTGGATTGTTCTGTTTGTAGAGCTATTTGTGTAAGGAATTAAATAAGTAAATAAATAAATAAATAAATAAATAAGGCCAGAACCCCAAACTGTTTTTGTTTGACCTACTCTAATTAAGTTTCTCTTAATGAATCTTGCCCCTTCTGGTAAACAGGCGAGATGGTCTCAGCACCCCAGGCGCACACAAACATATAAGCAAACTATTGATACATTTGAAACTTGAAAGTATATCAATATCGTTCTTTAGAGAAACCCCCAGCACCGTCACAAGTGCAGTTGATCAAGGCCACCACCAGCTCTTTCCATGTCAAATGGGACGAAGTGCCCACGGTGGAGGGCTACCTCCTGCAGCTGAGCACGGACCTGCCGCACCCCGCCGCACCGCCGGACTCCGCGGCGGCACCGCATCTGCCAGGTAGCGCCGCCTTGGCCCGCGAGCAGCCGCGCTCGGATGCCCTTTTAGACAGTGACTGCGGGAAAGCCTGTGATTAGGCCTAGTTTTAAAAATGTCGTGATATGATGTTGCGAGCCCGGTTAATCCAATACGTTGCGTTTCAATTCCAAAACTTGCCTGTCTGACCATCATGATGCGGTAGGCAGAACACACAGACACGTAGGATAGAGTGTTTTTTCTGCAGTTCACTCTGATGTCCTTTCTTGTTTTGACATGCTCCCTGACTTCAGGAGATGGTTTTAATTAGCCTTCATAAATATTTCAGCTTTATAAGAAGGTATTCAAAGTAACAGGCACTTGGAAAGTAAAAGCACATTTAATTGTACATGTTCTTTTGCAAAGGATTTCAGTCAACCTTTAAACTATTAAGAAAATAAACTTTGATAAAGATATTACTTTTAAGCCTTAATATATAACTTTCAGGAATACTTAATTGTAATATATTTTATTGAAGCTAATCTAGAGCATGTCAGTCTGAACTTTCTCATTCCCACAGGAGTCAGAATGGACCCTCACAGACCAGGCAGTAATAGCACCGTTCCTAACAGTGTAAGTTAACAAAATTTATGATGGTAAATGAATGTTTATGGTTAGAGTTTCAATTCTTATCAATGTTTTTAGAATATTACCCTGGGACAGAGGTTCTTAACCCTGGCTGCATATTAGAATCACCTCTGAGATTAAAAAACAAATTTACATAGAATCCCAAGCCTTTCCCCAGATTTAGTGAGGCAGATTCTGGAGGATGATGGCCAGGTAGCTCATGGTGTAAGGAGAAGTTCCACGGAGCACTGGGGCAGTAGCCTGGATTGAGAACCACCAACCAGGAGATTGAAGTCTGTCCTCACTGCATATAACAGCAGAGGCGAATCCATTATAATTTATACTTAGTGTCTTGAAATCAATATTTTGAGATTTCTACATATTCTACACATGCTCATTTTAAACTTATAAAGATGTACTTCAAAAATGCATATGAAATATATTTCTTTACTGTGTACTTTGTTGACCAAAGAATATGAGCTGCTAAGTTGAGCACTGATGTTTGTGAGGTTATTTCCTGTCTGTGGAGTGTGTCACAGTAGGCATCTGCAGAGACTAATGACTAGGACTCGCACTGGCTTTACATGGGAAACTACTGTCTACACATACAGTAGTTCTTCTCAAGGGAAATAACGTAGGGATAAGCTCACACGTTCTGAGCATGGCTGTCGTGGACAGGTATCTTTAGAATGAGAAGTTATAACTGACAGTGGAGACAGAAAAGTTACAAAAAACAGGTAAGTAAAAAGAGGCAGCAATATTGGGGTTTTTGAAAGAAGTCAGATCACTGTTATGGCTCAGGAGACCCTATGTATTGCTGTACAGTAACTGACTTTCACCTGCATGATCCTGGTTATCAAAAAGTTTAAATGTGTTCGTTATAGTGCGTAGAAGAAGACAGAGAAAAACAATTTTAGAAAGACTCCTATCTAAAAATGTTTAATGGTAAAGAATGTATATGTATTAATTTTTGCTATCTATTTGGAAACACAGTCATACAGAATAATTCATTTGCTTGAACTGAGATTTTATTTTTAGGAGTCATCAGATCTTTAAAATTCATGTGGACTTTGTTAGGAAAATTTAACAAAAGTGTTAAGCTCAGTAGCTTTGGTGTGTCTCATGTGCCACATACATATTTACTTGTATACTGACTACCACTCGTAAAACGTGGTCTGCAGTTTCTCCCCTCAGAATATACCCTCCCATTCCCCTTTAGAACTGGTCTTTTGGGAATGGAGATTAAGTGAGGAAATTGTTTTCTTAAACTGTTGTAAAATTTAAAAACTAATCCTATACAAATTAAGTATATAATTTAAACTGTTTTATATCTTGGTAAACTTATTTTCAAGAGCATTCAAGTTGTAAGTTATTTTGCTTTTTTTTACATGTATTTCTACTATTAAGTTGAACATTGCTTTCTACAATAAACTATTTTATTTCTTATAGATCAGTGATGCAATGAACAGTACAAAGACTGAACATACACCTATGAAAGGAACTTCTGTGAAAAACAGA